>NC_082659.1:4403750-4710192 GCF_028023285.1 Balaenoptera ricei | reverse complement strand
CCACACTTTGTGTTAAAGTCTCCTGAGCAGTGGCACCTCCTTTCACACAGGGAAAATGAGGAGACTTGGCGATGAACAGTTTTAGAGAAAAGCATATTAAAATGAAACCCTATGAACACATTCTAGCCCCTGTTTTCATGAGTCATAAATCCACCAAGGCCTAGGGGTTTCTAGGTCCAGCTATGAAGGGCCTCTACTGGACCGCCCAGGTGGACCACCACTTGGGGCTCCTGGTGCCATATGGACGTGCAGGAGTTAGGAGAAAACACGCTGTCAGTCAGGTGTCCGGGAAGCATCTTAGCCGCCAAGAAAGTCCTCTGCTGTTGGTGTAAGGCGTAGCCACAGACTGAGCGCAGCTCCAGGTTGTTTTAGTAACAGCTGACTTTTGTAGCGTTGCAACTTCCTCCTGGGCTCTCGGTATCACAGTCAAAAGTAACTTCCAATAAATAAGCGACTCCCTTGAACTTGACAAAGGAGCACGGATTGGCTAAAGGGATTGGCACTGGGAAAACACTTCAGAAAGAGAAAGTTTCTTCCTTGGCAACAGGAATGTGATCTTGTACACTTTATACTAAGAACCTAACAGTCCCAAAATAGCATATTTGGAATTCCTCAGTTTTAAATACCTTTGCCTGGAGACTGATAATAGTCTTGTGTGAAGAGTGTTGCAGCACAGTGGGTGCATTTGTTTTCGGTCTGACCTCATGCTGGAGCAAACGCGGTGCCCAGGCCTGCACATCTGATGTGCGGTCCGCTTCCCCAGGCTTCCTGGGGCTGCCTGCATGAACATAAGCAAGTGATTACTCAGGTGCTATCTATATATTTCTATAGAAGATATTTAAGTACATCTAGTGTTTGTAGTGTAAGTGCACAAATATTAGGTGTATAACTTGATGGATTTTTACATATAGAAATGCATCCACGTTACCACCACCTAGATCAAGGTAGACAACATTTCCAACAGCTGTACTTAGCCATTTTCCATCCCCTTCCAAAAATAAGCCCTAATGTGACCTCTATGACTGTAGAATAGTTTGCCTGTTCTTGAACTTTATGTAAATGAAAACATATAGTTTGTATCCCTTTATGTCTGGCTTTTGTTTTCTTTTTCCCCCAATGCTATGTCTGTGATATTCATTTACATTGTTGCATGGAATCATAGTTCTTTCTTTTCACTGGTGTGTAACACACTGTTCTACAATTTATTTACCCACTGTAGTATTAATTAATTGCATTGTGCCCAGTTTGGGGCTAGCTGCTACTTACATGCCTATATACGTTCTCTGGTAGACTTTAGCACTTATTTCTGTAGTGTGACTCATTGCTCTTAAGCAACGTATGCCAAATAAATACCTTTCTCCATATCACAGATATCTGCCTGAAGGGAGATTAACTAGCAGTAGAAAATCATCCACTTACAGTCTCTTTGTTGAGGAATTCTGCTTCCTTGTTCATTTGATATGTTACTTTATCTCCTCAATAAAGCCTCCATCTTACCAAGAAAGCAAAACCAAAGCTGTAGAGATAGCCCATGAGTTGGTCTCCAACAAGATTTACGAAAGAGGACCTATTGGGATGATGCCATAGGCAGAGATTATCAGAAAATAGTTTACCACAAGGCCACCCTCTCAGCCCAAATTCTCTGCTCCAAAAAATGTGATACACACAGTTCAGAATCTCTCTGACATTACCTGCAGCAAATTCCAGCCCTTCCCTACAAAAAACCTAAGAAGCGTGCAAGTCTTCTTTGTTGTACAAGAGCACTGATCACAGAGAGAAATACCACCTCTGCTCTGGGTCTCAGGACCTTTACCTGCAGGCAGAGGAAGGAAAAGCAGTGTGAATTATGTCTATGTATGCTTAGGCATTGCATTTGAAGCACAATGAGTTGGAAATAGTTTTTGTTTGGTCTCAGGCTCAGAATTCATCTAGCTCAAAGTTTAGAAGATCCTGAAACCTGACTCTGTGATGCCACCTTCCTCCAGTTGCTCGACTAGAAACCTGAGATACATCCTTATTTTCTTTCCTCAAACCTACATCAGCAAATCCTATTGGCTCTTAATAGAACCTTCCAAATACAAGCACTTCTCCCACTTCTTGGTGCCCCTTTGTCCCCCAGTGCGGCCACAGCGGCCCACTTACGGGCATCTCTGCTTCCACACAGGCACTGTTTTGACCTGTTCTTACAAGCTACCATCCCTCCTGCAAATAACATTGTTTTTGTTTGTTTGTTTGTTTTTTACAAATATAAATTAGATAATGACACCCCACTATTAAAAGAACAGAAAAAACAAAACAAAACAAAAACCTCCTCTGACTTCCCATCACACTTGGGCCAAAATCCTTTTTGGTCAGGAAAGCTCTAGATTCTCAGTCTTGACCGCACATTGAGAATTGCCTGTAAGGTTGAAGGATCCTACCTGAGCTGGATACTTGGCATTTGACGGCTCCTGGGAGGTGCCAACATCCACCTAGATTGGAAACTACTTCTCTAGGCTCCCTCGTCCCGTCACTCTCTCCCTCTCTCTCTGCACTTCAACCCCAATTGCCTTCTTGTGGTTTTTTCGAACATACTAAGCTCATTTCCATCCCCAAACATGGATCACTCTTCCCTCAGATCTTTGCATGATCTGTTCTTCCACACATTCCAATCTCTGTTCAGATGTTAACTTTACAAAAACATTTTCCTTGACCAACCTACTTAACCCACCCCCTATTTCTTTACCCGGTATATTCTTAGCATTTATGGGGAATTATTATTTTCTTCCTTCCCTGTTTATGGTTGCTGTTTGTCATGAGAATGGAAACTTCGGGAAGATGGGCACTCTGTGTTATTCACTAAATGTCTTCAGCGTGGCGTATATTATGCCCGGTACTAATTCTCTAATCCATCTATTTTGAGTGAGTAAAAGGATTAATCAGGATTCTGGGACCAAGAATTGCTACAACTAGGTAATGGTGCCTTGTGGAATTCTTTATTTGGAAGGCTTTTGTTGTTCTATTTGCAGCCTTGGACTTTCCTTCTGGAAACAGTCAAGGAGACTTTTGCTTGTATTTGCTTGACTATGTTGCTGGCTCTTTATGTTCCACTTCCTTCCTGAGATACAGGCCATCTGATTGGACTTTGCAGTCCTGAGTTGGCTGCTCCAGGGTTAGGAGTCTCGGCTCCATCCTCACTGTTGAGGGCGAGGAATCCAGCACTTCTCTTAGGAGATGGCACGCGTGCTAATCCCTGCCCTTATGCTGAAGGAGTCACCACTCTTTCTCTTTAGTCATGTGTCCCCTTTTCACCTTTGCTATGAAAGCGTTGCTTGTCCCCCGCCCGGCGCAGCGGGATGCATCCACAGACAGGGGACGTAACCTACTGCACATCTGCATCCCCTGACCTGGGTCTGGGGTCCTGGTCGCTGCATCCCAGGTCCAAGGCAAATGCTGTAAATCTCTCTCTTGAGTTAGAACTTGAATGAGAGCCCTCAGGGTTGTGTAGCTTATGAGGAGAAGCCTGAAGTTTGAACTCGTTATTTGACCACAAGAGCAGGGCACTCTGTATTTTACGTTATTTTTCTAAGGCTGAGATAGAATGTACTGGAAGAGTGAGAGGGCTGAGAGGAACTCGGAAAAACTCTAAAAGCAAGATGTAGAAAGAATAAAAAGCAGAGTGAGGGAAATTTTGCTTTGGGTTGGTGAAGAGACACCAGTCTGTCTATTTTAAGCAGAAAGGGATTTACTATAGTGAATTAAGTGCTAGTAAGAGCGTAGATATGATGACAAAAAAAAAAAAAAAAAAAAGTGGGAACAATAATTTTTTTTTTTAAATTGAAAGTGGCGAGAAAAATCAAAGATGTCTGGAACGTATATGGGCAAAATCCTTTTTTGGTGAGAATCATTCTGAGACACAAAATGTGAATTCAGTGACACATGAACAACAATGAACAAGAAAATGATTAAGAAAGAAGACAAGCAAGCAAACCCCCAAAACAGAAAACCCCCTTAACTGTATATCATACATAGAAACTCAGCATGAAATGTGTTCATTAATATAAAGTTGTTAGATCAGTTTCTGCATGTAGTGAGTGGTCGATAAGCACTAGTTCAGAGAAACCAGAACTTGTCCACCATGTTGAAGGTGCCAACTAACAAAACTCTTGTTGCAAGCTACGGGGAGCTCACTATTTTCAAAATCCATTCTATTCTTCCACTGTCAAAGCCAGTGGCAAAGCAGCTTACCCAGATTCCATCCTTGGTAAGGTGATTCTGAACACATCTGAAAAGTGTTAAGGTTGGTGGTGCCTACACCAACAGATTCTCTTTTTGTTTTTCCTCCATAAGATTCTTCTTTTTAAATTACACAAGCAATATATACTCATGATATCAAATCAAACAACAGAAAAGTATAAAGTTGAGAAATGCACCCAACTCAGTTTCCCTAATGCTGTTGACCAGTGTTAATGACAGTGTTTATGTCAATCAACACCTTTTAAATTCAGTTAATATTTGTTTATCTTGGGGAAAAGTTACAAAATAGAAACTAGAAGTAGAATAGCATGCCTTCAAAAGAAGTTCATTTCAGAGGATCATTGGTGGAAATACAAAGACGGTAAGCTTAAATCCTTTATGGACTTATGAACAAAAAGTAACCTTTTTGATATTTTGTTAGTTAATTCTAAAAATAAATTCTTATTGGTATTATTCTGGAGAAAAAAAAAAAAGGAATGCTTATTAAGCAAGACGGTGTGCTCCTTAAGGATTAGTATTATGGCAAAATCCTCACACGGGGTGAGCATTTTCCAAATGTTAAATTAAAATAGGAAAAAGAACATCTAACTTTAAAAATGCCAGCCTTCTTTTTCATAAGGTCAACAGATTTCTCATTTTACCCATTATGATTATTATTTTTCTCCACTACTATCATGAAAGTAACACATAAAATGTTTATATTCAATTTATTAATTTGTTTCATTTAATTACGACTATTGCACCATTTCGGAAAAGTCCTGTGTATTTAAGAGCTTAATATATTTTCTCTTTGTTTTATTTTGTGATGATTGAATAGTATTTAAAATGTATTTTGCAAACCTTCAATATTCCATTTGTGTAATAGTTTAGACAGTCTTTTTATTAGCTTGTAGCTGGTTTTTTATTAGCTAGCTTTCTCCTTCTTGTACTCTTTTCTTCCCTCCTAGGAGAACTTTACTTCTTCTATTCATCAGGAAATCAAGGCCCCGTAATAGAGGGCTGGGTTATAGTTACTGAGATGGGGTATCCATCCCACTCAATATAAGGCATATGACTTAATGACCAAATCCACACCTCAACCAACTGGTTTTTAATGGGATTCTTGCATATTTATATTTTAGTTTGTGTAAGGAATAGGATTCTTGTGCATCATTAACTATGGAAAGGTTAGGGAAAAGAAAATGGGAAGTGAGAGTTAAAAAATATATAAGTTTAATTGAAATTTCAGATTCTAATGCAATTAAGGCAATTCTGACTCAAGTTGGTGACAAAGAAACATACTTCAGATTTGTGTTAGCTGTGGTTTTGAGGAGCACATTTTTCATTCTGGTTAGCTCTAATTTTGCTAAAGATACCAATGATTCAGAAAAAAAGTTCACGTTTCCATTTAGATGTAGGTAGTTTCTTTAGTGTAAATTTGAAACCAAACAACCAGGGTTTTCTAAAGCTGGATCTTACTTCTTCCTTTTCTTTCTAAAAGAGAGTTGGTCAATGACAAGAGCTAAATTATCTTGATCTGAAAAATAAAGCTTTAATTAAAGAACACCACTTTCTTGTCCTGGAAGAAAATAAAACCATATCTTTAAATATAGTCTTATGTGGACTTATATTTTTATATATTTATATGTTTACATATAAAAGATACATTATTCAACCTATCATTTTGCAACTTGCTGGGTTATAGTTACTGAGATGGGGTATCCATCCCACTCAATATAAGGCATATGACTTAATGACCAAATCCACACCTCAACCAACTGGTTTTTAATGGGATTCTTGCATATTTATATTTTAGTTTGTGTAAGGAATAGGATTCTTGTGCATCATTAACTATGGAAAGGTTAGGGAAAAGAAAATGGGAAGTGAGAGTTAAAAAATATATAAGTTTAATTGAAACTCAGTCCTTGGATGAAAGGAGAGAGGACTCTCCAATGTGACTGAATGTGTCTGCTGGGGAAAGGGAACTGGCTCAAAGTATACACAGAAAAATAAAAACCCACATTGCATATATTGGGTGATAAATGCTTTATACGAATTAACTCAATCCTCAGAAAAAGCTACTGATATTATTTTTATTGCTAATTTGTACACGTGTAAACAGAGACATTTTACAGAATAGGAAACAAGGTTAAATAATTTGCCTGAAGTCACACAGCAAATAAGTGGCAAAGTTAGGAGGTCAAGTGCTGAAACCTACACGAAGCACCCAAGGTTCCAGGCCCAGCACCTGTAACAACTCAAGAAAGGCTACTTCTTTTCCCCCTTTTGACCCTAGAGCTTTAATGTAAAGTTTATTTAGTGTGTACTGGGGGCCTGGGGACAATTGCCTTTAGGCGCCGTGTTCTGTAAATAAGTATTTATAATCATCGTCTGCTTTCTCCTGGAAGGATCTGTAAAATGCAAGATTTCATTGCCATTGATACCTAACCCAAATGTGTATAACCATAAAATGGAACAAAATAACTGGTGGTATACAGAGCCTAAAGTGAGAAATCGATCTGGTTTACAGTTTGTTTTTGTTTTTGTTTTTTAACTGCTAAATTCTACAGAGAGCTATTTTAAAAGGAAGTACATCTGCAGAGCTAACATAGAAGCTTTTGCAAGTGGTTGCATTTAGCAGAAAACATGATGTTTTTCTCCCAACTGACCTCTTAAGAATTATGTGACTGGATATACTCTGTTCCCCCTAACTGGACATTGATGACATATAATTGAACAATTCCGTTCCTTTGTTAGATCTGTTTTCTCTTATTATGTAGAAGTTTACCCCAACTCAAGAAGAATGAGACAGCTACTCTGGAGTACAGCTGGAAGGCATCACAAGTTGGAGGAATGGTGAAGGAAACCAAAAACTAGCTTTCTCAACCAACTAGGCTAAGCTTGAAGACGTAGAATTCACAAATGTCTGAATAAAATTTTTGCATCGACATGGAGGGGAATTTCCAGCCTTGGTACTGCTGGGTGTGGGTTTGGGAAGAGGAAAATTAAAAGAAAGAAAACCCACTAAAAATGGAGAGGAAGTCAAAATACTGGTCAATAAAAATCTGGTTTTAACTTGCTCTAAGATAAAGCCCTTTATAATTATTCTATGCAGCCACATGCCTGAAATAAGTTTGAAATCACAGAACGGCAAAATTTATGATAAACAAAAAATCATCTTGGATTACTCCTAAATAAGGATATCCTAACAGAGCAAATAATTTTATCTGAATAAATTGCTCATTAATGATGTCTGCACAGCACAACTTGGTGTCAGCAGAATAGGCATGTCTCAGAAAGAAAACTGTGGTTAGACTGATTTTTGACTTGGTTGTTATCCTGAAGAATTCAAATCCATTTCTCCCCTGCAGGATTTTTCTCGACAGTGTTAGCCATCTAGCTCACTCTGTGCTGTCTGACCTGGCTCCTGTATCGTGCATTTTTGTGTAACTGAACTGTCTTTTTCTACTTTAAACCTGCCATGTTGTGTTTGGTGGAGGGTATAGGTGCACCGTTATGGTTTGTAAGTTATGAAACCATTTATGAATGCCGTTGAGAGTCAATCCATTTTTGTGTGAATGTTTTTTCTACTAGTTTCCCTTTCATTTTGCCAACATCAGTTACTTTGATACGGTTGTAATAGTCACTCCTTGCTTGAGAGCAGTAGATTCAAGGCGTCATTTCCTGTGATGTTGTAGATTTCCTTTGGTGTCCTACTCTGTCTGATTCCTCCTCTTCTTTGTCATGGCATTCTTTCCTTTTATTTTCATATGTTGGCCAGTAGTTTCTGGTACTCATAGAGTTTTAACAGAACTTTGGATGTTTAATAGTGATTTTAAAGACAAAATACCACTTTTGTGCTTACAGTAAATTCATAAAAGAGTTGCCATTGTTAGAATTTTTCCTGAAAAAATTTACAATTGTTAATAAATGGCATTTAGTAAGAAAAATATATGAACACCTAGACTTGCTCTTAATTGCCAGACACTGTTTTATCTAGTAGGTGTGCGTTGAGTGCCTACTGGTGATGAGAGAATATATTATCACCCCTCTTCTTCCTCTTACCCTGCCTACTATAATTAGCTTGAGAATAAGTCTCTAAATAGACACAACAAGTAACACATGCTGCAAGTGTGGCTCCAAATGCTCTAAGGGTCCAGAGTAGAGGGAGAGTCTATCTGTCTGGGGTAATCATTGAGGAATTAGCAGATGAATGGGTTCTTGGAAGACTTATAATGGGTAAAGATTGGGGATGAGCAATTTAAGTAGAAATAATGACAAGACAAAGTCCATGAAGGCAGCAAATATGAGATGTTCTTAGAAAATGATATATTTTTTCAAAGAAAAAAATATGTATGAAATAAAGGGAGTGAGTCCCCAAGTTAAAATAAAACTATATAGCAGATAGCATGAAATAAAGTTTACATGGTGTATTTTCTTGTTTAAAATCTGTACAGATTCAAGTTGGAGTGAACGTAAAACACTAAAATAAAATTTCATAGTAATTCTCACATAAAAAAATCCCACCCAAACTCCATTAAGCGTCAGTACTTGAAATGTGGTGACCTGCACGTTCTCCGTAGATCTGCCCAGTGGAATTTCCCAGGCTGGGGAAACATTCTGTTAGCCAGAGTGTATCACGGTCCTTCTACTTCTCTAGGTCAGTCTGCCAAAGAACGGGGATGTGAGGAGTCCAGGCCTTCATCTGTGTGATTAGAAGGAAACGTTCCTTTACAGAAGGAGTAGACCACTTTTGATAGGTCTGTATAGGCTTGTTATCACTTGCCCAATTTGGTAACTGATTATAATTCCCATTTGCTCTGCCTGTGTAGGAAAGTCATAGATTATCTGGTTACTAAAACATACAAATAATGCATATGCACAACTTTAGCTTGAGGATTCCTGAGAAGGAGTCCAGAAGAGCAAAATCTTTGGAACAAAGACTTTTGGATATCAATATTATATCGCACTCATTATCCATCATTATCAAAATCATTTTTATTATAAAATCACTTTTATTATAAAAAATCTGTTTGTACATAGAATTCTCCAAGGCTCAGGCTGAAATCACCATGATAGCTTATATCTTCAAGAAATAGTAACTTCTTCTGCTCTGGTATGATGATAAAATTATACAGGTTTTGTGATAATAAAGAAAAAAGATGAAAGAAACATTACCTATGCAGCATAATTTAGGGAACGAAATGTTCAATCCATTTTAGAAAAGCAAATCTGTATTGATAATGAAAAGTCCCTAACAGTTTACTTTTATGGGAAAAGTTAAAATTTTCTGAATAGTTGGGTCAAATCCCAAAATACCATACGACTTTATAACACAAAAATGAAAACCATCTATTGTATTCAAACCATGTGTTCAGGCTAAACGGTAATGTTAACTGGATTTCCTGAATCCAGCCTGGAAACTTTGATATCCTTCTGTGCCACGTGGGGCTTAAAAGCCTCTGCCTCTGGAGGATCAGACCTCCTTTCTTCAGCCTCACTGCCCCTGATCCAGTCGTGTTCCTATTAAGTTCTGTTGTAACCCCTCCTGGTAAAGGGACAGAAGCTGGCTGTTCTTTTCTTTCTCTCATTTTTACAGCGATGTAGCTCAGTTTGTGCCTGAGTATTTCAGGAATAAATAGATATTATGAACCAAGAAAAGAATAAGAATAGAATGGTGAAATTGACCAAGCTATTAGAGAGTATTTTCCCTATTTGACACCAGCTTCAGTCTCATAGGATATTGGAGGCTGAGCTCTGGGGGTCTCAGACATCCTGAAGTATAATTCAGAGAATATGAAAAAGATACACACTTTAAAGCTCCTGAAATTCAGTGCCTGCAGATTTTCGTCTCTTCCTGGTACAAAGCAAAAATGATCTCCATTCTCTTATCTGTGCACAAGGCATGAATGTTAATTGATGGCTGTTGTTCCTGAATTACATTTGGACTACTGGGGAAAACTCATATGTGATCAGTTTAGTAATAGAGTGAGTTCGAATGTAATGTTACAGATGGGCAGTGAAACTTTAATTCATACTTTTATGATCTCCAACTTGGATTACAGTCATTCTCTGACTCTCGGCCTCCTTCAGGTGTCCCACTGGAAAAAGAAAAGGTAGCCTGTACAAGTATGCAGCCCCTGAGATTTTAAACATGCAGAGTCTGGTCAACGTGTAGCTCTGCTTGGAGCGCTTGGTCCGGCCCGTCAGTTAGGGCCAGAATGGATGCTAAGAGGTCCTAGGGATATGTTTTTGAAACACGGCGTGAATCCAGATGAGTTTCAGGTTCCCTATTGTCCAAGCCCAATTTTGCTCAAGTGTAAAAACGTGGGGTTTTTATTTGTTCAGAACTGCTATTATAAATCATGATGCCCCATAGCTTTTTCAAGCGGTTGTGGAATATAGTTTTCCCAGACAGATTCAGAATATCAGACCTGTTGTTGAATTTAGGTCAAGGCTAAAGTGATTCGTATAATTTGCTTTTTTTTTTTTTTTTCAGCGGTACGGTATTCTTTCCGTGACTTCCATGTAGCTTTGCCAGGATTTAAAAAAACTCCTTTAAGAGCTTAGTATTCTAATATTTAGAAGGTTTAAAGTAAACACAGTTGAAATCTTGTTTAAAACTATGCTCTTTTAGAACGAACTTATGGTTACCAGAGGGGAAGCGTCGGGGCGAGGGATAGTTAGGGAGTTTGGGATTGACATGTACACACTGCTGTATTTACGATGGGTAACCAACAAGGACCTACTGTATAGCACTGGCAACTCTGCTCAGTAGTATGTAACAACCTAAATGGGAAGATAATTTGAAAAAGAATAGATACATGTATATGTATAATTGAATCACTTTGCTGTACACCTGAAACTAACACAACGATATTAATCAACTATACACCAATATAAAATAAAAAGTTTTTAAAAAGCATGCTCATTTATATGCATGCTCTGCTATGTGTGGTGATACCATAGTCACGACCCTTACCGCTTTCTTGCTGATGACAAAGAAACACCAGACATTCCGTATTTTCCTTATAATATAATTCTATTGTACAGGATATTTTATAAACATTTATCATTTTTCCTAGGTATGATTTTTACCCTAAGCCCCCAAGTCATCACATTTGTGTCAATCTTATTTGAAAGTAAATCATGAAAATGCATTTCCACTTTTTTTTTTTTTCAATATCTGGAAACAGAAATAGCCATAAGGGCCTTTATTTCTGAATGCAGTTGCACAATTTGGTTTCTTTATCTACTGGCATTTCCCCATTTCTTTTAAACATGTTTCTTCAGCTATCTAGACATACATTTGTCATATGGATTGAAGTCGGTATAATTATTTTCCCTTTTTACCTATTGGTCATATTTTGCATGGGATGACAGTTTTATGGGAATTAAATATCAGGAATACCTGTTTCAAGGAAACGATATACTATTAGTGACTAGCTACCTTGATTTTATTCTTCCTGAGCATTGCATATTCCTCAGCAATATAATTATAGGCAGCATGTAGTGAGAAACACACATGAAATCTGATATTGAAAAATCTGGTATTCTAGGACAAACCATTTTGCTTTTTGAGCTTCTTTTCTCATCAAGGAGATAGTTGTAGTTCACACCTCACATGGCTTTTGTACGGATTAAAAGAAATATGAAAGCACTTCAAAACTTATAAAATTATTAGCAAATATTAGTTATTTATAATACTGCTCTAGTGGAGGAAAGCTTTTGTTGACAAGAAACAAAATATTTAGCCACTAAATTCAGTATTTAATTTTGAAGCACAGAATTTCTTCTGTTAACAGCCGAAGCCCTCCCTTCTGCTTTTTGCTGTATATTCTCTTCCACTTTGGGGGTTCATTCCTAGTATAAAACAATGCATATGTGTGGCCTCTACATTGTACTTTAGTAAAAATCAGGTAATAAACAAAGGTGTTGAACATGTGCAGAAATATAGCAGTAAATATGGAAAGTGAAAATATACTCTAATAAGGCCCTTTTGAAATATTTCACTCTGTAAGTTCTCAATAATAAAAGCAGTCGCCATATTTCCAGTCACAGAATATACTGGTAATTATGTTGGCATTAATACACATTCCATATCTATATTTTTCTCCAGTGTTTCTTTAATGTCGTGAAAACTAAACATTGGATTGTTCTTTTTCAGTTGATTAGAGAACCATTTTTGAACTTATCTCTGAACTCTTCCTAGTAAGGGAAACTTGATGTTCAAATACCTGTGAGTTCAGATGGTACCATGTGGATTGGGATGGAGGGAACTGATCTCATTCCCCTCTTGTTTCCTCTCATCCCTACTCTGTTTTGGGAAATTGCCCTCTTTCTCTGAGAAAGCAAGAAGTCATATCTGCAGCTTTTCTTAGGGACTCACAAATGAGCTCCTTTAATTCTGTGGACCAAGTCCTTTTGCAGTTACCATAGTGACTCAGACCCAAACAATACGGCGTCTTTTCCCTTGAACTGTTTTAAGCTCACGGGCTTCTTGGCTTCTTGCTTCACTGTGTTTTCTCCCTGAACTTTTCACTACTGAATTTTTTCTTCTTTCTTTTGTATTCTATCATAGCCAAACTTATATATATATATTAATTTTTAAAAAGAAATATTTGTAAGTGGGGAGACATCTCAGAGACGAACCAATAATTTACGATGTCCATGTAAAGCTCCCTCTACTTGACAGTAATTCTGTGTATTAATTGTAAAACAATCTCATGAGGCTTCATTCAGAACCAAGTCACTTAGCTTTAAAAATGAATACAGAAGGCGTGATATTGCATGACTACTAACAACAAAGTAAGGTCTCCCAATGCCCAGGTGAGCGTCCGGTGTCTCCAAATTATGTCCACTGTTCATAAATTACTTTGTCATTGACCAGCTGATAAACCTTTCCTTCCAACTGGTACAAGATTGAAGTAAAGAGAAACAGCTAGAAAAATGCATCTATGTAAATGCATGGTTGGACTTCGTTTTACAGACTGGGTTGAAATAATTATAGAGAGTGTAAGTAGCAGTAAAATTAACTCTGGGATGTTTCATTTCACATAGGATGAATTCTTCTCTGCATGACCCTACTGCTGTCACATCCCCTAAGTCAATATTTTTCAACCAACATTTTCTGAATGTATGCTCTGTGGTAGGTGCTTGGTAGAGGCAAGACATACAGATAGAGCTCTTGGCTTGAGAAACTCATGAACTACTTATTTGACTAGAATACTTCAGTTGCAGGGAATTTATTTAGGGGGAGGTTTCCATCTAAATGGCAATGAAAATAACCAACGTTTACTATCTTGTAGAGTCAGCAGAGCATCATAGTTAAAAGTGTGGATCTAAATTTTACCTCTCGAAGTGCTGAACACTGGAAAAGTGGTTTGTTTCTTCATCTACAAAAAAATAAATAACAACAGGATCTAACTCAAAGGACTGTTGTAAGGCTTGAGTGAGTTAATATTTGTACAGTACTTAGAATAGTGCCTGGATTCAAATCATTGTTAAAAATAAATAAAATGTCTTACTTATCCCAAGGACAGATCTAACATTAGAAATTTAGAGACTTTATGAGTCATCTATTGTTGTGTGATAAATTACCCTCAAACGTAGCAGCTTAAAGCAGACATGATTCTTGGATAGTTTCCAGTAGGTCAGGCATGGGGCACAGGGGTGTCTGTGTGTCTCTGACCAGGGCAGCTCATTAGGCTGCAACTAAGCTGTTAGCAGAGGCTGCAGACATCCCAAGTCTTGATGGAGCAGGACTGGCTTCTAAACTCACCCCTGTGAGTCTCAGGTCCTCACAGGCTCTTGGATGGAGATGGTTCCGTGCCACATGGGCCTCTTCATGGACCACTTTATAACATGGCGCCTGGCCTCGTTCAGAGTGAAGGATGGAGGGAATGAAAAAGGTCACCAAAATGAAAACCACTACTTTTTTGAGGAAATGACATTCCATTACGTTTACTGTATTCTACTCAGTTAAAGCAAGTCACTAGGTCCAGGCCACACTCAAGGAGAGGGAATTTACACAAGGGCATGAACACGAGGAGATGAGGTGGATTTCACTGGGGATCATCTTAGAGGCTGTCAATCACCGAGGTGATTAACATTTTTTTAAGCCTATGAATGCTAAATATTATAATGCACTTCCATTAATAGAGAGCCTGAAGCCTCTTAAAATCTCCAGAGACTTGGCAATCTGCGTGTACTTCCTTTGACCAACTAACATTTTGTCTCCGATGCCAGGTTGTTAATTATATTTGCTATTGGTCCATTGTCTCTGAAATGTACAAAGACCTCTGTTACTTGAGGGTTGCCAGACAGATGTATCCTAGTACTGGAAAGTGACACTCTCTTTTCTCTGAATCTCTTTCTTGTTGTGCATTGATTATCAATCCCATGGGGAGCGCTCCAACTCCATGCAGAATAGCAAAGGTCATCACTACACCAACCACCAGGAATAGAAGTCCAAACACTTCTAATGGTTGTATCTTGTATGGAAGTTGCCGAGGAAAACACGATGCAGTCAAGCACAGGATGCAGCAATGCTTTACTTACATGAAGAGACAGCAAAAGATCAGCTTTAATAGTGGGCGTTGGTCCCCCATGGCCAGCAGGTCTCTTCCCACAGCTACACAGGGTTATTCACCTACGTACATGCCTCTCATGCACCATGGAAGGACGCTTCCCTTCCCCACAGAGGATAGATATAGCAGTGGGGTTGGCCAGCTACCATATGTCACATAGGCTTAAGCAGAACAAAAGAGTATTCACTGAGCCTGAAACAAGGTAAGATATTCCCACACAAGGGGATAAGCCCAGCATGAGCTGTGTGAGCTCCTTATCTCTCGGTAAGGAAGTGTTCCATGCCCAAGGTCCGTTCTTTTTTTTTTTTTTTTTTAATTTTTTTCTATTTCTTTTTTTCAAGTGACTTTTGCAGGACTAGAGAATTTTTGTTTTTCTTTCTTTATTTTTTTCCAGCCACATGGCTTGCAGTATCTTAGTTCCCAGACCAGGGATTGAACCTGGGCTCTGGCAGTGACAGAGAAGAGTCCTAACCACTCGACCACAGGGGAATTCCCCCAAGGTCCATTTTTATGCGACTCCATGGTAGAAAGATTGTGTGCCCGAGACAGCCTTTTCCAACATTTCTGTTAGTGTGTGGTTTGTGTTTGTTGTGCCCACCCTGATTTGTGGATTTGCTGTATAGAATTTAGTTAAGACTACCGCTTTTAGAACAGTTCTCAGAGAAACTCAAACATGATGGCTTCTTTGTCCTCAAGGCCCCAAAATGATGATTCAGAGTATTTTTACCCTTATGAGAAACTACATTATGTTTTAAATCATTCACTTAGAACTAAACCATGAAGATGGATGACAAAATGATGGGGAGAAACGTGCTTATTGAATTCAATACGGATAATCAACCTATATCATTCAAGGTAAAAAGAGGGAAATAATGTTCTAAGACAAGGGGTGCTATGATTTTATTTGGTCCTGAAGTATACAGGTATATTCTATTTGACCCAGATCATTTCCATCAAACATACATAATTGAGATTTTGTTGCCAATTAACTTCAGTTGTGTGGACTTAGACAATTGTCCTTGAACCACAGGCTTCATGTGAACTCCTTCTGAAGTGTATCTGGAAGAGACAACAATTTTTTCTTTATGGTTGTGTTTCAGTTAGAATTCCTGTGCTTATGTTGCATCTGAACTCTTTGAAAACCTTAATTTAAATGAGGAGCAAAGAACTCGACATTCTCTTGCAAGGTCCATTCTAGCTGCAACATTCTGCAATTCCATGTTTCCAAAAGGTGCAAAGTTGTTCTGAATTGTGACGAGAGTGGCAGTGAACTCTTGTTCTCCCAGATTGTGAATGGTAAGGCACAATCTCCTAACATCTTTGTAACAACAAAATTATGTTTCTGTATTTTTTCTGATGAACAGAGAAAGGACAGAAACTTAGTCGTGAGAGATGTCTTGGTTAAATTAATGTTCCTAACCTATACAGTAAATGATTTCTTGTTGGAAGAGATAATTATTTCTCTGGGCTCTTATTAGACCATCTGCATAACTTCAGCTTTTCATCCTAGTTTTCCCCTATTATTTCTGAACACTTCTTTATTAATTATCATTTCTTTCGATTTCATTTTCAATTTCTTCTGCCCCACTAGCCTCTCTCCTTTGTCTATAAGACAGAGTAGAAATTTTCCTCTGATCACGCTATTTCTGCAGGGAACTGGCTTCTGATGTGCCTTTTAAATAAACAAAACTTTTGGAAAGAGAATATTTTGACACCCTCAAATATTTCATTTCTGCTGCATCCTCTCGTTTATTAACCCTCAACAATCTGCCTTCCACCTTAAGTCCATAACAACGGATCGACAAACTTGAAGGTCACATGTGATTGTATAATGACACAAACAATGGTCCTTTTCCATTTTTCATCCTCCTCTGTAAGCCCTTGACATCAAACACTAATGCCCCTCATCACTTTTGCAGAAATCCGTCACCCTGGCTTTCTTGACATGGAATTTGATAGTCCTCCTATCTCTGCCTGCTTTATCTGTTATTATTAGTTATTCATTTTCTCCTACTGTTATTCCAAAAGTTCTACCCTGGGCCATCTTTTCTATCTCTGTAGCCCTCTCTTGGCCTTTCTAGTCACTCTCTTAACTTTAACCATTTGTTTCTTCTTTATTCACTAGTCCTAATCTCTCTCCTGATTTCTACACCTTCCTTACACTTCTGATTTACAGAAATTTTGACATTAAAGATGTCTTAGTCATCTTGATTACTTACTCAAGTAAATTATCAAAAAGAGGAGATGGCAACAAAAAATCACAGTATTATTATAATGCTACTTGCTTATTATCTACACTTGAATACTCCAACTGGGCAGTTTAAAAACAGAAATAAATCTAAGCGCTACATGGCTCTCACGGCATTACGAAAACTGAAGTTTTGAGTTGGGCTTCCCCCCTCAAAGGGGCTCTCAGAGGAAGCTGCTGCCTCGGCCACCACCAGGAAGCTGCCCTTTCCTTCTGGCTTCAAAACCAAGCCACACCTGCCCAAATGAGGAAGCCGCCCAGTAGGGCATCCGTCTGTTGAATCCAGAGTGTCCCTCTACAGATTACAGCTCACGGGCGATCTGCATCTGCCCACATCCATCAGTTTCTAATCAGAATCTTGAATGAGTTATTTGACTGGCGTACTTTAAATGACAGTCTGGGAGAGGCAGGTTGCTCTAGATGCTTAGCTCCGGCAGTACAGGAGGGGATGCCAGCAGAACACTGGGATTGATGTTGAGTGAGACGGTTCATATTTTTGCCGTCCTCTTGGGCCCGTCAAAAAGCATACATGACCTGCTTCTCATTCTTAAATTTCAACAGAACAATAATAGACACAAACGAAACATGCTTTTACCTAACCAACAGCAACTCTTCCTCATATAGACAACAAAGTATACTCTATTCAGACAGAAGATCCAAGGTCTCACCAGTTCCTACACCCATCTCTGGGTGATATCCATTCCTCCCTGCCATCCTGTAAGCTGTGGACTATATTATAAAGTTAACCACTACTTGTAAAATTGAAGACCCTGTAGAAAAGCAGTAGAGAAAAGGGAGAAAAGATAAAGAAGTGATATTAGATACTCAAGAGAAATTAAGAAAATATTGGTAGTTTCTAAAGCCCTATCTTTCTTTATTTCTATATAACTTTCATGAGAACATAGGGGGCATTTATAACTTCTTCCCTTCACTGTCTGTATTAGTCAGGGTTCTCCAGTGCAACAGACAAATAACATCGGGTTCTTGCTATCCGGCTAGGTAGCTAGCTAGCTAGCTGTTGGTCAAGATTGTTATAAGGAATTGGCCCACGTGATGATGGAGGCTGAGAAGTCCCGAGATCTGCAGTCAGCAAGCTGGAGACCCAGGAGAGGAGATGTGTGGCTCTAGTCCAAGGCCAAAGGCCTGAGGACCAAGAGAGCCGATGGTGTAAGTTCCATCCTGAGACCCTACCGTCTCTACACACAAGAAGTGCTGATGTTCCAGTCTGAGTCTAAAGGCCAGAAAAGACCAACATCCCAGCTCAACAGTCAGGCAGGAGGAGTTCCCTTATGCAAAAGCAAAAGGAGGCAGCTTTTTAAAATTTCATTTGGGCTGATTGGATGGGACCACCCACATTTAGGAGTGCAATTTTCTTTCCTGGGTCTACTGACTCAAACGTTAGCTTCATCTAGAAGCACCCTCATGGAAACACCCAGAATAATGTTTGACTCAATATCTGGGCACCCTGTGGCCCAGTCAGGTTGACACGTAAAATTAACCATGACATTACCCATTCTAAGACCTGTTTTCCCTCAGAGGACACATAAACAAATCAGGGTTTATTCTCTGTGGGTAACTCAACTCTTCCTGGTCATAGTAGAGTTGGGAGGCAACCCAGAGGATCCCCAGTTTTCCAGACATATTCTTTTTTATCTTCACAATATAGCAGTTACTCTATTTCCCCTTTAGCTGTATTAATCACCCCAGTAAATACAGTAAATGCATGTCACTGGACCATTCTTCTTTGTTGGTCCAGTGACATGTGGACCCCCAAGTGACCAGATCTCATCTGCTAGTGCAGTGAGACCATTTTCATTTTCTCAGCTGAGAGCATCTCTCCCTTGGGTACCTTTTTAAGTTACAGTGCAGGCTAACTTGCTGTAATGAAGAAAGCCCCAAATATCGTAGCTTGAACAAGATGATTATTTCCCTCTCACACCAGTCCAGAGTTGGCCAGTGGTTTAAGGCATAGAAGTACCTTTGCTTAATAAGATTATCCAGGGGTTCTGTCAATCTTGTTCTATCTTGTAGCTCTGTAATGCCTCAGGGTCTCATCTGCCTGCTCAGGACTGGCTCATCTGCTTTATACCTGTGAATTCTAGCCCACACACATGTGGAAAGAATGGAAGGGAAGTTCAAGAATTTTCCTTCTTAAAGGATTTGACCTTGAAGTTGCATGCATACTTCTGATCGCACCTCATTAGCTAGAACTATGGCACATAACTCTATATAGAGGCAGTGGAAAGCTGGAACTTGTCTCTAACTGGGCAGTCATTCACTGAACAGATATGCAGGGTGTTCTGTTATTAACATGCAGAGGGAGATCATTGGTGCTGGGGAAGTTATCAGTCTACGCTATGGTACAAAAACCTCTAAAAATCAAGATACCAGAGTTTTGGGATGGGAAGCAAAAATATTCTGAGAGGGATTGCAGGTGTAACAGTGAGAGATGCTACTTTCACCCCTTGGTTCCCAGGCCTGTGTGTTTTGTCTGTGGTACTTAACATCAAATATCTGATGATGGTTTGAGGTGTATATCACATCCCGAAGGACAGTTCCCCAACCACACCAAAACTGGTGCCCCCTGGGAGGATAAATCTTTCCTACTGTCCATCACGGCTCCCCTGATGGTCGTGAAACGCTGTATCAGTCCGCCTCTGCATGGTTCTAACACATTGCTTTAGGAAACGAAGGTTAAATGTTTTCTTCCCCATCAACTGGCAGAGTACTTCCCACAAGACTTTTTGAGGGAGAGGAGGCTGTACAATAAGCGTAGAGATGGTGAGAATTTGAGCTCTCTGCTCAAGCAACTTACTCTTATCCACAGATAATAGCACTTTTCAAGAATAGAGGTAACACTTTATCTCACCAACGTATTGCTTGGTGTCTTGATAAAGGGAGCCTTAGAAGACAGAGTTAAGGGATGGCTTAGGGGTCACTCGTTAAAAAATCTAGAAGAATTATTAATATTTATTCTCCCTATTCTTTGTATTCTTTTTACATTACTCAAAAAAAAAAAAAAAAAAAAAGTGCTGTCCTTTTAACTTCATCCATCCTGGGCCATGACTGAATCTAGCTTTCAACCAACCAATCAAGTAGACAATCAGAACTTCAGCAGGTTCTTGATGGGCTAAAAACAAACCTATCCCAAGATTTTGTTTCTCTTTCCCTGATTTAAAATCCTCAGAATTTTTAAGAGTATGAGTTTCTCAGCCAGATTGTCTAGTTTTGAATCCTGGTTTTATACTAACTAGCTGTGTGATCTTGGATAACTTGCTTAACCTCCATATACCTTACTTTCTCTATTTGTAAAATAGATATAGTATCTACTCATGGTTTAATTGTCAATACATTTAAAGAGGTTATATATATACAGTATATATATGCATATATATACTATATCTGTATCACAAAATCTATGTTGGATAAATGATAGCTCTTTTTTTTTTAATTGAACATAGGTCAGCATCTCTAGTTTGAAGGTAAAAATCCTTCATCGTTTTGTTCTAGTCTTTACTTCCACCCATTGTTTTATACCAACCACGTATTCCAAGATTGTGAAGCTGGACTACATCCTGCTTCCTGACAAGTCTTTCACTTTTGTATTTGACATCTTTTCCTGACAAGTCCTTTCATGGAACACTGCTTATTGGATCTTACGCATCTTACAACGCTCACATCAAGTGCTGCTGCCACTGTGAAATCTTGCTATTTTTCTGTTTGAAGGTGATCTTTCCTTTCGAAAATCTTCATTGTGGGTCATGTTTTTTTTCAGGACACCTCATTAATTAATTCACTGATTAGAGAATTAGACACATCTTAAGTGAATACCTACGATGTTTAAGGAGAACTTTTCACTGTGAAAGGAACTTGCAAATTTGTAGGAGAAACAAAGGTATAAATAGATAATTCCAATACAGCGGTTTGATGTTATGAGAGTCATGGTTAGACAGGTTACTTAGCTCCAAATTGGGAAGCCAGTGAAGGCTTCCTGGAGGAAGCGATGCCAGAACTGAGTTGTAAAAACAGTTGTAAAAACTGTTATGAAGTTCACATGGGGCTGAGGTGGGGAAATACTGAAAAGGTAGACACTGGAAAGGTACAATCCTAGAGGACCATGTATGAGAGAGTTAGGAGTTTGGACATATTTTTAAGTGCCATTAAAGCCTCTTCAGCAGATTTTTAATTCAGATAATTCATCTTAGCAGTAATACGGAGGTGGGGCTTTGGGGCAAAAAAGACCAATGAAAAGTGCATTGTCATCATCCAGCTGAGAGATAGGAAGGGCAGGAATAGTAGGACCAAATGGAAAAGATGGAATAATTTGAAAATTATTCATGAGAAAAATTAGAAGCACTTTATGATCAGTTAATTCTGGGAGATGAGGAAGAGGAAGGAGGTAAATATGTCTTTTAGGTTTTAGCTGGGATAATAGGGAGGTTGGTGGTGCTAAAGAATATCACCTAAATCTGAAACTAATATAGTGCAGAGGACAAAAGGGCAGGCTTAGCATGTTTACTGTGTGCATGTGGTGGATCGTACCCTGACCTTTTCAGATCTACTTGTTCACAGATATATCATTCTCTGAGGTGAAAACTTGAATATGAAAGACAAAGGAGACAATATCTTGGTATAATCGTGTCCCACATGGTCTGTATTTGTACACCAACCAGTGGTTCACATCATCTGACTTACTATCGATGGGAAAAACTGCTAAGGTAGAAAAAACCCATAATCTTAAACATAAAGAGAGAAAAAAGGAAAAAAAAGGAAGAAGGACGAAAAAACAAAGAAGAAAAAAAAGAAAGAATGAAAGGAAAAGGAAGATAAAACATCCATGTGGAAGTTGAATTTATCTGAATGTAGAATTTGATAAGAAATTGAAACTGGTAAATATGATCACAGATGAGCAGATACCTAATTAGATAATGAAAAATTACTTTTCATTTAAAATCAACTAATCTCTACCCTCATTCTTTTTTTTTTAAAAAGGATTTATGTAAATTATTTGGTACGGTAGATGTTCTTCTGTAAGGAGACACTGATGGCAGAGTGGAGTAATGGAAGACAAATTGGGCTGAGACCCCAGAAACCTGGGTCCTAGCTCTATCCTGCCCTAAACTTGGCTGGACAAGACACTAGTCCAAAAGTAAACGTTGTTTATGTCCCCTAAAATCTACATCTGTTGCTTCTATAGCTAGGTCTAGATTTTCTTGATTTTTTTTTTTTTCTTTTCAGTTACCCTCTTGTTGAAATCTTTTGATATTTATAATCTGATTCACTGTGGCTCAGAAATGTTCGTCTTCTTCCAAAATGCTTGTGAAAAGAGAAGCAGCACATGGGAACTGGACACAGACATGGCTGCCTATGAAGTACTCCAATCAATCAAGACTAACATAAAATGACATAATAATACAAATTAAGGCTCTGGAGTGAATAATTTTAACTTCCATCTCTGCTAACACTGAAGCAATTATAGGGATAAAGAATGGCTATCACTCAACAGTCCATTAAGGCATCTCATTAGTAGGTCAAAGGGTTAAGACTTGATTAAAAAAAAAAAAAAAAAAAAAACCAGTCAAGTTCAAGGGACAGAAGGAAATGAAATGGAAATGGGTTACTAGGTGAATATAATTAGACAGCATTTCACAGAGTAGACATTTTATAAATATACGTTGTGTAAATGTATGAAAGAGCCTGAAGTCTTGGCTTACTTTTTGCTCTAAATTAATATTAAAATTTTATATTATTATTAATGTTCTTCACAGGTTGAGTTGTATCTGCCTTTAGCAGTAGAACAACCCACATTTCCTGAGCCTCATCTGTAATTCACATATGAAGAATTAAACGTGTGTGTGTATATGTGTGTGTGTAATTACAGGTGTGTGGAGAGGCTGGCGGTATTCAATTTTTACCTGTTTCTAACAAACTCAAACAGTTGATTGCAGAGATTAATTTTCAGTTGATTTTACATTGCATGAGGATACTGAGTAGTGCTAGACTTAAAGGGTTTTGAAAAGAGGAAATCTGCTTTTTCTAGAAGAAATTTATATTCAGCAAGATGAAAACAGTAGTTACACTACTGTATTGGCGCAGCATAAAACACTTAAAATTAAGAAATTTCTTGAAAATGTGTGGCACCTATAACTGGCTTTCAGAATTCATTCAGTGGCATGTTAACTGAGGTAAAAATGAATAGAGATGTAATCCAACGAAGAAATGATACAGACAATCTGATTGGCAGAATTTTTTTGATGGGGAGGTAGAGTTTCACCTACAATCTCTATAGATCTAAGGGAGAAAATACGTTGTTCACAAAACTTAAATTCAGTGGAGGAACTGATTCGATTTTTGAATTTATGTTTAGTTCGTAAATAACTTTCCTCTTTGCAGACCACCATGTCCTTGAAAAGTTAATTTAGTTTTATCTCTGGATACAAGAGGCTTCGCATGACAATGGAAGTTGAAAGCTTCCCAGGTAAAGATCCTTCAAAGAATAAGGGACTCATGATAGGGAAGGATAAAAGTCAACGGTTTATACCATTCAATTGCTTTTAAGATTTTCATCAAATGCATGCCCTGCAGTAGAAACTTACTAGAGCAGCTTTCCAGCAGAGTTAAAATCATAAAACAATGACATTGTCCTCTTTGTTTCTCTGAGCTTTCACACGGGAATAACAGCAACGGAACTGTGTATCAACTTACTTTCTTCCCCTTTTGGTGTTGGAAAAAAAAATCTTACCCTGAGGTACGGGACACAGTTATGCAAAAGCTGCTTCGTTTTTGTTTTCGGCTAGAAAAATGCAACTTTATTCTAAGAGTGTTTGTATTTTATGGATTCTGGTGTGAATACGCCATGGATTTACTCAAGGACAAAGTCTTTCAAAACACAAAAAAGGAGTTCATTGCAATTTTTAAAATAAATATTAACTTGGGATTAAAAAAAAAGTGTTTACCTTTTCATCAGATGCCTAGAATTTGATTTTTTTAAAAATGTGTGTATATTTTATGGCAATGGCTATAGCTTACTTAAAAATAAGCATTTGCAGCAGTGAAGGGGACTTCATGTTCCTATTTCTGGGATGTTGCCAACCCGTGACCTCACGCTGATGTTTGCTCTAGAGCCCGCCAGGAGCCCGCCACATGCAAGTGAACGACTTCCTCCCCGCCCGCCTGTGTGTTCTATGTTCCCTCCTGTGAGCAAAGCCATGACAGGAGCAGAGTATGACTGTCCTCAAAATGCCAAGTACAGTTTTGAGTTGAGGCACTTTCTTAAAGCCTACATTGTAGCTGTTTCACCAAAAAGATATAGAATACCATACAAGTCTTGCTTTATGTTATATTGCAAGCTAATAAGAGCTAAAATTAGTTTTCTTAGATATTCATTGAGTAGAAGCTTTGCTTTGAGTTGCCTTTTTGAGATTTAATTTTTAAAAATTCCTTGCTGTTGGCACTGAAAAGACACTGCCAGAAGGTTCACTGGGACAGACTATACTAATCTGGCTACACTTCAACTGGGTTAATTGCATTTTGACTACTTAAATTTTTCTGCATATGATATTTCTCTTTATTCATAGAAACGTCATAGTTTGCTGAATGACATCAAGCACCTGTTATATTTCATTTCCTTAAAGTTTCTGAATGTTAGGGATTGTTACCACATCAGTTTCTGTGTAAATGGTTTTGATTAGAATTAGGTTTAGAATAAATTATTATGCTATTTTATCATAGTCCGTATAGCATGGATAAATACATCCCAGGCAGGTATGCTCTGCTACCACCGAATTAATACTGAAGCCATAGTTTAAAAATGTCATGAAGAATGAGCAAGCAATGCATTTGCAGTGGTGTTGGAGTGCACACGATTTTTCACCTCGATGTCTCAGCCCCTGCTACTCCTGAGGAAAGCTCACATTTGAGGGAGCTGGCATATCACTCAACAGAAAGGTCAAAAGATTCGTCAGGGGGCTGGATGGACCTGTCAATTCTTTTCACTGTCTTCGATGGAAATTTGAATATTACTTGGACTTTTACAGTTACTATGATGGCTTAGGAAATTAGCTTAATTCTCAACAACCTTTTATCCCCTGGCAGACATTCACCGCGCCCCTCAGCTTCTCCCCGTCAGCAATGTCAGTAGATTTGTCAACAACAATGATTGCTTTCGGCATTTCTTCACTAAGTTTTATAAACCGTCCTTACATGGTGCGCACAAACTCGTGTGACTTCTAGCTCATCTCTTAGATTTCCTGGCAGATCATTGTTGACTGGGAACAGGGCAGGGGGCTCCTCAATACCCTCCCGCATGTCCCTATCAGCTCTCCAGTCACCTGCAAAATGATGAAGGAAATTGACGTTTTTTGGAATGTAAGGTAAAATGTGCCTGGAGGCATCTTTGGACATTGTCATTTCTTTTGATGTGTAACATGTAAACAACATAGAAACAGCGTGTCTGCCTCTAAACTTAACTTCAAGGCAAGTCACCTAGCCCCTTTCCCAATAAGCCTACTGCCCCTTGGTCCTGCGATCCGGAAGTTCTCCAGTCCTGGTGCCACTCCCAGGACATCAGCAAAGGGAGTCAGAGCAGAAAGTGTCAGGGTGCATCTCAGGAACTAACAAGAGATGTCCCCCCGAGACCCCGGAAGCGGGGAGAGACTTTGAGCGAATGAGGGTTGTGCGTTAGGCAGATGTGAACAGAGCAAAATACAATGAAAATTGAATTATTATTAATAACAGTAATTATTGCGTAGAAAATGTAAGTGGCCCCTGCCACGGCAATTCTGAGTTAACCGTCAGGACACCTGACACGAGGAGAAGCACCACCACGGGAAGATTGATGCTAAAGGATCTCAAAGTTTCTTCTAGAATTTCCCGGAGGGCTCGTTAAAACAAAACTACGTGCTCCACCCCAGAGTTTCTGACTTAGGAGGTCTTCAGAAGGGAATTTGTGTTTCCAAAAAGTTCCCAGGTGAGACTGAAGGGGCTGGTCCCGGGATGACATTCCGAAAACCACTGTGTTACAGCAGAGGTGAACACGAGAAGCTATAAATGAATCAGTGGCCCACCTCTGTCCCCATTCTTCATGGAAGGGAAGAAGCAGGGAGAGTTTCGTTCCTGCAGTCCTTTTGGAGCAAGAGCAGAGCCAAAGCCACCTTTACTCATTACTGTCTTTTTTCGTTAATGCCGAAAACGTAAACGAATGAAGGAAGTTGGAAATTCAGCTTTCACATCCTATGTTAAACAGAGATGGAGAATTCACCCGCGTTCTCCAATCTAAAGCACCTAAATACTTTTAGCCTGTGTTACTGAAATCTTCCACATCCTGCACTTGCATTTTTTTTTCTTGAATTGGGTTAAAAAAAAAACAACCAAGTAAGTCCTACAGGGGACTCTTTTAATTATAGTGAGTATGAATTCACTTAGCTTCAGTTTTAATGAGGGAGACTGCAATTTAATGGCCACTCCCAAACAATAACTATGGTAAAACCAAACCTCGTGGAGACTGGAAACAGATTCCAGCAAGTCCAGCACGCCAAGGGGCAGGAAGTCTCGGTCTCGCCTGTTGAGTGGGCGGTGGGTGCAGCGGCAGCATTTCTTCCAGCCGCACGTTCGTTCGGTGGCTTTACACTGGTCACCTTACACTGGCCAGGCTGGGAGTGTTCACGTCACAGAAACCGTCCAGCTGGCAAGTGCTGGAAATCAGAGATCTCTTCCACATCCCGCTTATCGACCAGCTGTTGGCACACGACTGCCTTCAGGTCTGTCTGCTTTTCTTTCACACTCTTAGCCTTTTCCGTATTTTATAGCTTCTTTTTTAAGGTTAAGACTTCTTTTTTAGCTCTTCTTAAAAATTATCATGCAATTTTTGCATATTGCAAAGCAGTTACCGTCCGATTCTGATAGTTTTCTTTCCTCCCCAAAAACTCATGGAACAATCTGTGAATGGCATCCTTGGATCAGATGCCCCCCTTTAAGTTCTCTGCATCCAGACTGGTGCATTTTGCTGTACAAAACACAGCTGCAGCCGGAATCGTAGGAGGGAAACCCCTTAGAAGGGGTGGTGTGGTCTGTTAGAAACTATAAATGATGTGTTTAGTACAAATATGCTATTTCTGTCCCAATTAAATATTCCCTTTTAGTAAGCTCATTATTTTAGCCTATAGGTTTTGGTTTGGTTTGGTTTTGTTCTGTTTGCATTTTGTCGCTTGCTCGATACATTTTTTTTTAACTGGTCCTATTTCATATGATCTTAGAATTTGTCGTGTGTCTTCTGTCTCCATTTAAAGACACTGATAAAAATGATGACCAGGATGGAGTTGGAGATAGGGTGCAGTGCTACACATATAATAATTGCACTAAATAAAGAAATACGTTGACATGTAATACTCATTTACAAAGCTTGTCTGTTTTACACTGAGGATGGCTGTCTAGTTAGTTATAGTACTGCAGAAATAATTTCTAATCTTACACAGCTCGAGATCTATTGGCCCCCTTAAATGCCCTGACCAGAATCTCATCAAGAATTCTTTGTTGCTAGGATCAAATTCCATCAGAGCTCATGTGACCTCAGTATCTCCCTCTAGGCCGTCTTGTTTCTTTAAATCTGTGCTGATAGACCTCAGCTAGGTCTGCTCTACTCAATTCCCCAGGCCACGTGGGGCAGAAGATTAATGACGGTCCATGTCTGCACAATGATCATCAAAATGTAATTACGATGTGACTGTACACGCAGACTGCCTCCTCATTATTATATGGTCTTTGAATAATGCAACAATATGGCGTTGGGTGTGTACCAGAGATTGTACCTATAACTTGGAAGTTAGATTTGGGTAATTTGACTTATCAAAGTAATTTGCAACCACATTAGGTAAATGTGGCCAGGCTGTCTGGGAACTAAGACGCTCAGAGAACTCCTGTTCTTGGCTTTTGATGTCCAGCATGTCTCCCTCCTGGATGAACTGGAAACCATCACTATAACCTGAGAGCATCTCCCATGAAGAAAAGGGGTGACGTGCCTACTGAACAACCCTGGCCTGATGTCATTTGGTTCTTTGCAAACATCTCTATCCTTTGAGCTGATTGCTTTAAAATGCAACTTATATAAAATTTATGTGTGAAAATGTTGATTTTTCAACATGCCCTAAGTTGAGTCTTCAGTAGAATTAATTCACCGATTTCCACCTTATGCCATAATTGCAGCACTTGGATGCCATAATTGCAGCACTGGCAATCCACATTTCTTCGGTATCATTAGTTATTTCAACATCAGTTTTTTTTTTTTTAAACAATGATCAGACATTGAGGATTCTTTTTTTTTTTTTAAATTAATTAATTAATTAATTTTTGGCTGTGCTGGGTCTTCGTTTCTGTGCGAGGGCTTTCTCTAGTTGCGGCGAGCGGGGGCCACTCTTCATCGCGGTGCGCGGGCCTCTCACTATCACGGCCTCTCTTGTTGCGGAGCACAGGCTCCAGACGCGCAGGCTCAGTAGTTGTGGCTCACGGGCCTAGTTGCTCTGCGGCATGTGGGATCTTCCCAGACCAGGGCTCGAACCCGTGTCCCCTGCACTGGCAGGCAGACTCTCAACCACTGTGCCACCAGGGAAGCCCCTCAACATCAGTTTTAATGATTCTTCACGCTCCTCCCAGTTGCTTGTTTCCCAGACTCTGTAGACTTTTGTTTTTATTTCACTTTGCCAGACCAGAATGACTGAGCTTTGGACTTAAATATTTTAAGGCGTTGCTCAAGCTCTGAGATCTCTAATCAAGCTCCGTCCTTCCCTGACTCTCCGCGCAGCAGCTACTGAATCTACAATGCTGCCTAAGTTCCTAACCTGCTACTCCCTTCTCACAAGGGCCTGTAACTCCTAAAGCTTTCCTATTCTGCCAGTCTACGCATGCTCCTCTGGGCTCCCTTTTTATCCTCAGTTGTGTTCACACATTTTTGCTCTGCCCTCCAGGTGACTGGACTCTTTCACCTGTCTCTACTCCAGCTCCCTCCCCATATACCCTTTGATTTACTTGAAATACGCCTGTGACTGGACTTCAAACTTGTTGGAGGCAGATGAAGAGCCTGCATTTTGCTCATTCTTGTCTGTTTGTTCAATTAAACCCATGACCCTCAGGATCCTTCCTCAGACCTGGGCTTACAATCTTCCTGCCCCAGAACTTCCCCTCCTCTGTATATTCATGTCATCTACAGTCACCAAATTGCAGCTCATCTCCTGTAGTCCCAAATTTGCTTAATATTTTTTCATTCAAAATAAAATAAACATTTTCAAGATGCATCTTTGCATACTTAGTAAGATAATTAATTCTATAAGAAAATGCACAAGTGAAACAAACATGGGGAGTGTGAACTTATTACAACCTTACATCATAATCATTTTGTTTTCTAAGTTGATTACCCCCAGATTATTTTCTTTCTCCTTGATCTTTGCATCTTTTTAAGGGTGGCATAATCTGTACTTTGAAAATATTTATAATCCAAACTTACATTCCTAGAATCAGTGTGCAGAGAATCAGATTCTGTTGCATCAAGTGAATATCGAGGGCCTCCACTGATGTTAGTGGTTGAATGAACTCCTTTTTTTTTTTTTTTAATTATTAGCACCTTTAATTATTATTTATTTATTTATTTATTTTTTGGGCTGTGTTGGGTCTTCGTTTCTGTGCGAGGGCTTCCTCTAGCTGCAGCAAGCGGAGGCCACTCTTCATCGCAGTGCGCGGGCCTCTCACTATCGTGGCCTCTCTTGTTGTGGAGCACAGGCTTCAGACGCGCAGGCTGAACAGTTGTGGCTCACGGGCCTAGTTGCTCCGCGGCATGTGGGATCTTCCCAGACCAGGGCTCGAACCCGTGTCCCCTGCATTAGCAGGCAGATGCTCAACCACTGCGCCACCAGGGAAGCCCTGAATGATCTCCTTTTGTACAAGACTTGGAAAGATGCCTTCTGATTTTTTGTAATAACCAGAAAATAGTTATAACTCTGGACATAGTAGCTATGGCACTAATAGTTTGTAAACCTACTGGTCATGTAGATAAAAGAAATGAGGGAGTACTCTTTTATAAATTGATAAAGTGATAGTTGCATTTTAGTATTAGTAGGAAGGAGAGATGGCAAACATCTAAGTACAGAGTATATAGTGAGCAGTGATGGCAGGAGTTTTATGTCCAGGTTGGGGGTTGATACTTGTTTAGACTTTTTTGTTTGTTTTGACAGTTAGTACTTTTTCAGCCATTTTGCTTTTAGCAGATCTAAAAAAATTGATTTTTGGTGTTTGGAATGTTGGAATGTTGGGGGAAATATCAACTTGAAATATGTTGTATCTCATCTAGTGTGCCTAGTATTGTTTAAAAAGAGGATTTATTTAATAGCATGGAATATTTTAATAGGATATTTTAAAAATAAAAGACATTTTCTATTTAGAAGATATAACTTTCTGGAGAGATAGCTGCAAGATTATTCAGTTAGATAGCATTCTTCCAAGAGTTATTTTCCACAGTTTAAATCGAACTTATTTCTATCAAAATAACTGGCAAATTAAGATCAGTCAACAAAGAAGGGAGCAAAGATGAAGAGTTTGTGGTTTTTTTTAATTTATTTTTGGCTGCGTGGGTCTTCATTTCTGCACGCGGGCTTTCTCTAGTTGCGGTGAGCGGGGGCTACTCCTCATTGCAGTGTGCGGGCTTCTCACTGCGGTGGCTTCTCTTGTTGCGGAGCACGGGCTCTAGGCACGCGGGCTTCATTAGTTGTGGCTCGCAGGCTCAGTAGTTGTGGCTCGTGGGCTCTAGAGCACAGGCTCAGTAGTTGTGGCTCATGGGCTTAGTTGCTCCGCGGCATGTGGGGTCTTCCCGGACCAGGGCTCGAACCTGTGTCCCCTGCATTGGCATGTGGATTCTTAACTGCTGCACCACCAGGGAAGCCCCAAGATGAAGAGTTTTAAAGAATGAAGGGAAGAGGGTAGTTGTATCATGAAGACATCATAAATAAATATCTGATTATTTTAAATAGTAAACCTAGATTTAATCTGTCAATACCAATATGAACAAAGGTATTGAAATTACTGTATTTCGCTACTAAGGGGTCACACTGTTGCCATATAAAACAGCAGAATAGTGGACACAGGTCAACGTGGAGCCTGTGGGAACATGCTAGGTTTAGGTACATAAGGTAATTGATTTTTAAAATGTGTTTAGTTAAAACCATTTACTGTGTTTTAAAATAGAAAATCAGAAAATTCTTATAGTGCCTGTGAGAATTGCTTTCTATTAGACAAGACTCTACTCGTTGTAATGTATAGGCTTTTTACTTGAATGATCCTGACATAAAGAATTTCAATAAACCATAAAACTTCAGAGAAACAAATTTGGTTGGGTTCCAAAATTTTTGTGATAAAGTTTACAATCACAGGTTAAATTACAGTATCCATAAAGTGTTTTTTGAGAGAAAGTCATTAAATCTCAAAGGGCATTTATGGAAAGATCCATAATTCATGCATTGAACAAATCTTTTCCAAGATCCTATTATGGGCAAGGCTGCTTGCCAAGTGATGGGCGGGCTACTAAGTTGAATAAGACATGGAGGGTGCAGTCAAAGATGATACAGTTTTAATGTTACAACTAAGACACAGAAAATTGGGTCGCTAACTAATGCAGAATGACTGTATTGACCCAAGTATTTTTATAGTATTAATTTACAAGATGAAAATAGCCTAAACTTACACTCTACATCTGGAGCCTAGATCCAGAGAGAAGTATGTATGAAAATACTGGAGGACAGTAAATTTCTACAGTTACTTAAGACAGCACATCAGTTTTCATATTTTTAGATGGCATAACTTGGGATATGGCCATGTAAGACTAAATTCTCTGCTTCTACTGAAAATCATCCGTGAGTTCACCAATGCATAATATGGGTTTAAAACAATTTTGATGCATTCTAAATAATCTTAAAATCTTCAGAATGACACTTGAACAAACTTTTCTGGGAAGAGGTTCGGTTATAAAAGAACCTGCTCTCAGGTGGGAGTGGAATGAATTGCGTGTGTTGCAAAGAGCTCATATGGTTGCATCGTCCCTGAAGAGGAGCACAGGAGGGGGTAGAGTTGCTACGTCAGTCAGGAAAGCTCTGCTGCCCTTTGGAGGGAACAAATACGATGGCATGATTTCTATAACGTAAGCCCTGGTAAACCTTTTTACAACATTCTGTTTCTCAACTGGGTACATATACCACGTAGCGATGCACTGGGTTATTCTGAATGAGTGGGTAAATATAGTGTTTCTTCCTGGAAAATTAATATTATTGCATTTGAGGGCAAAAGATTTTTGAAAATAAGAATACGCTCATATTGTGCAGGAGAATGCGCTGTTTGCGTAAAATATAACAATCAATTTATTGTTTGAAAAGAAATTTCATGCTTGGAGTGGCCCTTTTTCCACTTGGTTCCTGTGGATGCACAGAGCAGCCTCCTGTGCTCCTAAAGGGACTTTGGCTGAGATGTTTGGGAAGCATGATATCCTACCTCACTGCATCTCTGCAAGGGCCCCGAGGCCTTGATCCTGCAGGGTTGGGACTCAGAGAAGTTCAGCAATTTGTTGGGCTTCAGAGCTGATAATCCAGCTCAGCTCCAGCTCCTGTTCTGACCTGTTGCCTCCTTACAATTTTAGAAGGAATTTCATCTCCCTGAATTTGTTTAAATATCATAATGACTGCCGAGTAGGTGTTATAATCATTTTACAAAAGGAAAACCAAGGCTTGGGGGATGATGTGACCTACACAGAGGTAGCAGGTGTCAAACCCAGGTTTCTGGATTCCCAGAATGGGGGTTTTTCTACTTCACTCATGCAACCAGCTAGATCTGACACCCAGTACAACTACCGGTGCTCAGTTTGGAGACACAGATCCTTGTCAACTGGCCAGACATAATTCTCGTGCTAGTAGTCATAAGAATGAATATCAGTATGGTGCTTTACATTTTGCAAACTCTTTTTCTATCTATTAGCTCATTCAATCCTCCCAATAAGCTCTGTGGCAAAAGAGTTCCATTAACCCATTTAAGAAATAGGAAGAGGAATTAACCTCTATTTAGCTTCTACTGGGCCCAGTACTAATCTCTTAAGATAGGTCACCTCATTTTATATTCATTATCTCATCACACTGTCATTATGATTGTCATCTTTTGAGAAAATTGAGGCTCAAAGAAGTTAATCATCATTTGTGGATCTAGTAAATCTAGTAAAACTAAAATCTAGTAAAATGGAGGAAAACTCTCTAATGCAATGATGAGTGTCTTTTTTTTTTTTTTTTACTATATGCTTGTCTCATAGTAGGTATCTGGTGAAGCCTATTCCTCTGCCTTGCTCAGTTCTCATGGAGGCTCCTGCAACAGACGGTACATCCTTTACTAGCTCACCTCCACTCAGGGGATGCAGGACGTCTCCCTTCTGTTACTCATGGGGGAGCTACTAGAAAGTTTTCCAGTTAGGATTACTTGCTCATGAGTAGTTTTCTCCCTCTCTTCTCATATCCACATAATCTCTCTAGGATACTTGAATATAACAGGCTCTTTATATCTCCAGGTGATGACTGCTACAAATAAAGTTCTACTTGCTGTATTTCAGGCAATGGAACCAAGCAAAAGGGAGATTGACAGAGAGAATGGGGGAAGGTATTGGGGGATTGGACAATTCCTAGTGAGCCCAAACGACAGCGCATAGATGGAGAATTGCTCATCCTTTGCATTCCCAGGAGTTTGTCTGCCCTGTGACCTGGTCATTGGCTGGGCATCAGATGATGTAGTTTTTGATTAAAGGTAATACGTATAAAGGACCAAAGTCTATTCCACTTCCTTAGCCTTGTGTGGCCTTTCTGGGAAGAGGCAAATATTGTCAAAAGAAATAGACCATGAATGCTCAACACTTTGATTCAACTGGAAAGGGCCAATTTAAGTCAGATAAGGACAGCTGTGGGAAAAAAATTACAGTGCCTGAGAGACTCACTGAGTGATTTGCAATCTTTTAGCAGTGGGTTTTATTTAGTGAAATAATTCATTTGATGCATTTATAAACTCTGTGGGACACAAATGCTAAAATGCTGAGGTGTCTAGCGAGGAATCAAATGTCAGTAATCAGCAGTATTGTTGGGTACCTTCATCATGCATGGATCTTTGTGGTGTAAGGACGATCTGCAAATATATGACGTGACTTCTGTTCTCTTTTCTTTTTGCAGTCCACATAGACAATGACAAATAAGTGGGTAGGCAGCTAAATATCAAGTTGGTGTGTAAGTGCTGGAAGAGTGGGCCAGACATGAAATCCTCTGTGAAGTGTGTATAGACCGATAAGAGCTGTGACATAGAGTACTTAGTTCATTTAATTCTCTGAATAACCCTATGAGGTAGATATTATATCCCTGTTTTACCCAGGAGGACATTACGGTGTAGAAAACTTAAGAAACATGTCCAGGGTCATACTCCTCTTCCCTACTTCCTGTCTGTGAGTTGTAGCGGAGATGGTCAGGTGTCTACTTAAAATATTTAATTTATTGAAGTTTATCACAATGTAAGTTTTTATAATCATATTATAGAAACTAATTTAATTTAGAAACATTTCTTTTTTCTTTGCTCCATTTCCATGAAACAATTTATTCAAACTTCTCATGTGTTTTTCAGCACAAGGAAGATCTTTATCATTACCAGAGACACTGTTTTTAGAGCAGATTGTCTTTAATTCCATCTACGTTTTCTGGGATAAGGCAATTAAAAACTGTATGTATGATGCTGTCTCTGAAAAATGTATCCCTATACAAAAGTACCCATTTACTATTTCATCTGTTCCCTGGTTATATTGTTGTTACCTCAGCAATATAACTACTTATCGTATGCTCTTAAAAGGGATTCTTAAGTCTTTTCTTTAACATCCAACGCTTGTCATTGTGAGATCAAACCTCCAGAAAAATGGTGAAATTTGCATTAAGCTTATTTGTCTTAATAAATTCAACTCCATTTGGTGGTCTCTGTAAGCATCTGACATCAACGTTGATAGTGGTCGTTTCAGGCTAGTGTGTTCTTCCCAAATAATTCGTTGTTGTCCCAGATTAAGAAATTAAGAGCCATTTCACAGTGAAACGTAAAGGCTTAGATACAAGGCAGCCCCTTACATGTGGGCAAGGATGGTAGCCTAATGAGTGGGTTTACTGAGACAATTAACACAGGATAAGGCAAGGATTTAATATAAGTGTGAAAGGAAAGAGTTACTTAAAGATACAATAGGAAGGAAAAGTTTTCAGACATTTGTAACTCGTGAAACATGAAGAATGTTTGAAGGTCACTCTGAGGACCACACAGTCAGGCACTCTCCACGAGCCATAGATTCTCAGTGCTCACGACTCATATGTGTGAAGTCCAATGGCATGCTCAGGGATGCATAAGTCAAGTCATATTTCTCTCACGCCAAAGCCTATGGCTTTTCCCACTGTTTCTCTGTAAGACTCGTGCTGTTTCTACTTTGCCATATCACCTCTTTTATATGCTTTGCAGGCTGTCTGCATCAAGTGTTTGTAAAAATGATACCTGGGCTATAAGTTCAAGGCAGGATATGTACAAAGAATGCACCAAATTGTATGAGTGAGTGAGGGTTTTTGGAAGATACTTTGAGTTCTTGTAGAAGAACTTGTTCTTTGTAGAACAAAGGCGTTAGATAAGATGGTATGGGAGCTGTTGAAGGATCTCTTCAGTCTGCAGGCCCTCTGGCCCTACCCAATCCAAGCCATTCATATCTGGGCAACTACAACACCTGCCCCTGGAATTTATCTGCCTCCAGGCAGTTCAACAAAGCTGTATGTTTTTTTGTTTGTTTGTTTGTTTTTGTTTTTTTTTTACAATTTTAAAACAAATTTTAAAGTGTGATATTGTTTATGAAAAGAAAACAAATAAAAAGAAAACTATAGATATTCTTATGTGCTCAGACATTTTGGAAACAAAGGAAAAAGACAAAAAAAGAAAAGAAAAAATTACCCCAAAGTTCATCACACTGATAGCTGTTAACATTTAAAGAAGGTGTTTCTAGATATTTTTCATATGCATTGTGTGCAATTCTATCATTTAAAAACAGATATTTCTTGAGTTAAAAAAATGTACCAGGGATCGTGTTAGGCACTTGAGATAACAAAAACAAAACCAAAAATGACAGACAAGATTTTTGCCTTCATGCGGCTGTGTTGAACTAAATAAGCTGCCCTGATTTAGTGTGTCGGACAGTTAATAAACAAATGAAAAGAAATATTGAAAATTGCAAACATTATAAGTTATATGAAGGAAGTGAGTTAAAAGAAGCAATTAAAAGGGGGCCTATTTTAGAAAAGGTAGTCAAGAAAAACGGCCATATGATTCCATAGATAATTAAAGAACAAACCATCATAGAATCCCTTGTCTTTGCGCAGTACTCATTCCCCACCTCTAGGAATGGCATTTCACCTTCCTTTGGGGAAACAGTCCTCTTCCACATATGGTCTGTGTTCATCTTTCTGGCTTCTGTCCCAGGCTTGGATAGTCAATATTCCATGCCTCAGGCTACAACAATTATTTTGGGGATGGACATTTAACCTAAAGTAGGAAAATGAAATTGAATTCCTGGCCTTTAATTGGATCTACTGGGAAAGAAAATTTCAATGAGGTGAGAGCCTGATGGAGAAAAGAATCATCACAGAAGAAAACAGCCAAGTGGAGGAGAGAGGAATGTTCAAAGGACATCAGTTGTGCATCTGTGCGCACTTGTGCCTGGTGAGATCTTCAGTATAGGATTCAATACGTAGCCCTCTCCTGCCCTCTTTAAAAAAAATTTTTTTTAAACCTAATTAAGTTGATTTTGAAGATGATGAGTTCAGTGTCAGATCTGTTGAATTTAAGGGAATGTAGGTGATCAAAATTGGATCTATCCGTTCAGTTGCAATGATGTAGGACTGTGCCTTCATGGTAAGGTTATATCCTGTCTATTTATCAACTTATCTACATTAATATGTCACGGCTTTAGCCATGAGGAGATGAGATATTCTAGGGTGAGAATATGGACCCACACACCCACACAAAAACAATGTACACATATTACAGTGAATGTATATATAAACTGTGTATATACAAATATATATTTTATATGTATCATTTATCTATATATACATATACACATACACCTACATGTATCTATGTGACTATATATATGTTCATATATATATATGCTGGTTTTAAGCCTACTGTGGACCAACATGCTTAACTCTGTATGTGCTGTTATCTTTATCTATATCGAAATTTATATCTCCATCTATAGAGAGAACCCAGCCGTGATCTGAATTTAGTGTTTTTTTCAAAGAAAGTAGAGATCGAAGAATGAAGGAAGTTGGAGGAAAATTAGGATGTCTTAGAAAAAAGGAAAGAAATGTTTCAAGATAGAATTGATGGTCAAGTCCTTCAGCAGCTTCCGTGGTGGTGTCGGGATGGGACGCGCCATTATTTCCCAGCCTCTAACTCTCCACCCCAGTTAGCTCATCACTCCTACCCCTACCAGTAGGATCAGAGAAGGGTTCCTGCTTTTGCCAAAAGTCATTAAGAAGCACCTTTGCCCAGCCTTTAGATCATTGCATTTTGCTGGTAGCTGACCCTCAGATGCTGAAACCACATTCTTAACTCTGTATCTGCTCTGCTATCTAATATTTCTTGGACTCAACCGCCACTGTTTTCTGTATCTCATGTAGCTTTTGGCTTCGGTGCTCCACCTGACACTTGAATGTGCGACTTACCTACAGTTATTGATGGGCAGCTTTGTCTAATCCTCAGGATGGACTGTCTTTGAGGCTGACATCATCCAGCCTCTGGCGCTCCTTAAAATTTTGCTACATTTGCTCTAGCCCTGCGTCTCTATTTCACCCCTTGGGTTTGTTCAACATTTATGGCCTGGCATGGAATACAGTGAATAAAGAATAAAAAGGACAGTTAGAATGTTGTCGGTGACCGTGAATAATGCAATTTTAGGAGAGTGGAGGGGTTAGAAACACTGAAAAACTCTTGATTTGTATCATATTCTGGGTCATCTAAATAGAAAGATTAGAAAAAGAATAGAAAGTGATGCTGTGTTTTTCTCTACAGAAGAATAGCAAGAAGTAAAGGGGTGATTTGCTACATGTGTAGCAGGAATAAAAAGGTATGTAATGAACACATTTTTTTTTTTTTTTCCGGAAACTCCAAAGTTGAGGGTGGGTGTAGCAGCCGGGCAAAGGGAACAGAGAATTGATTGCGACTTGTCACACAGGTGGCAAGTAATGCATGAGGTGGTCGTAATTGAACAAGTGGCCCTCGTTGTAAAACCCCATCACATACCCTGTGTAATGGGTATTTAAATCTTTTAGGAATCACAACACAATTACGTCCACCCCCAGTGTTACATTGCCAACCTACAAGAGCATTCGCTGGAGCTGTCAGACTGATCCCTGGGCAATAGCTGACCTGCAAACCCGGATTCAGAGAGCACGATCCAAGTTGAGAATTCAACTTGGGGCTGGGTTGAAAAGAGGGTGGATCAAGAAGTCAGAGGTCCAAAGCAGTAGAAGGTCAAAGCTGCGTCATTTCTCAAAAGCTCAAGCCCGTGTGCAGTTTGAAGGTCAGGAAGGAGCAGTCCACAAAAGGAAGGAGGGGATTTTGCAAGAGGGGCAGGCTTGATACACGTAGGAATCCTCATTTGTTTCTTACTCTTGCACGAGTCAACACTTGATAATGGGTTGAGGGTGGCCTAAAACTTGGGGACTCAGGGTGGGCACGAGGGGGTCAGATCTTCATCAGTTTGATTTATCTCAATCTCTGGTGAATGAGAGCAACAGAGACGTAATACCTGATTCACTCACCCAGGTGCTCGACGCAAAAATGAATTCAAATACAAACATTAGTCAACCTCTACTTCTAGGGAATTTTTGTAGCAATGTCCCATATGGAGAGATTCACTCTCCTGAAGCCTAATTTATTATGTTTCTTTCTATCAGCTATTTTAAGTGAAAGCATATTAGTAAAGTAACCATCCATTGTGTGCTGAAGGGCCACATACGTGATAGATCTTACTTTTCCCATTTTTTTGAGGTCTTCATGTTGGGATAAAAAATATTAATTGAGTTTTTTCAAAGTTATTCTACTAGTAAATGGTAGATTTTTAAAGGACCTGCTTTTGATATTTCTCACTCAAAAGGCCACAGATAATTTCAGATTTAGTAGTCTGCCTTCCAAGCATCTTGGCAAAGGAGAGTTCATTTACCCCTCAAGTTCTGATCAACACTTTTAAGGTAGTTGCTGTCAGATGAGTGGCTATAATTCTATGTATTCAATAGCCAGAAAATGGGCTACCCATACGTGTGGAAAACTGAAACCAGTATCCTAAGGCAGTGACAGAAAAATCACACTTAAATCCTTAATTACTTGGCTGCTGTGAGGGAAGGTGGTTAGAGGTCCCTCAAGTTGGAGAAGAAGATGGTGGAAGAAGAGGGCCCAGAAAATTGTCCCAGGTAACCCCAGGTACCACTCTGACCATCACAGCTGCTACTGGAATTACCTGGAGATGCCAGTTCGTCCTTTCAGAGCAGATCCTGACACTGACCCGGCAGAAGGAACCAGTCCCCTGCTGACCCACGATCTGAGGATAAATTGTTGCAGTTCTCTGTGGGATGTTGTACTTCTAGCTCAGACTCAGATTAGAACACACTTCTGGTGAGAGAGGTTGACTCCCTTTCCTTTAGGTATTTTAATTTGTTCTAACAGTCACTACTTGTGATTTTCCTCTGGTAATCTGAACCCACTTTACCTTTGGGAGGGGTGATAAGGCTAGCTTGGCCATTTTGCCATATGATCTCATCAAACGGGGCTTACCTTCAATTTCACTAGAGAATATCACATTTTTGGCCTGTGTCTGCACTCCTGGTGGGTAGTTCCGACATGGGCTTGGGTCTGCACGTTCCTGGGGAATGTAGTAAAGCAGAGGCAGATGTTTGAGGAGGCTACCATTTCTCTGCCCTCTCTGTCCCCCGCTCTCTCAGGCTCCACGTTTTTGTGTAGTCCAAGGTCAAAGTGCTGCAGCCATACACAGAACCCAAAGTTCTGATTGTGGTTTTCTTGCATGTCAAAATCCTTCTCATTCTCATCTAAAGATGCCAGAACTGAGCTAAAGCTATCTTTTATTATGAAATAAAGTCAGTAATTATAGAATTTGTATTTCTTCAAAATACTTGTATTTCGTGACAACAGTTGTCTGAAGGGAAAAAAGGATGTATATCTGTCCTGTTCTTCCTTTCAATGAGTAGAAGTATCCCACAGCGTGGCGTCTCCGAAAACTTGCCTCTTTATCGCAACTATTCTGCTTTCTTAACACTGAATTTTACGTTTGAAAATAAATTTTCTTTTTAAAAAAGTTTCCTGGATTTTAACAATTAGCCTTGAAGCAGCTGTCCTCTCTGTTACTTTCAGCCTCTTGTCTCCTTCAGAGCTATCTTTTCTGAATTATCTTTTCTACACAATACAAAGCTAAGATAGTTTCTCTTTATTTTTTTAAAAATTAAACTCTTGGCATCGCTTTATCTTCTTGGTTTGTTGTGGGTTCTCTCACACTGTAAATTAGACTCTTTATTATATTAAAGGTCAGACAGAAAAATCCATTTCTCCAGTTTTTTTTTTTTTTTCTTTTCTTTTCTTTTGAATGAACAGACTCTAAGCTATGCCGTGTCCCACAATAGTTTACAGTCTTGTGGGTAAAGAAGTTCCCACTTGTGACTTGCAAATCTGTTTCTACTTGCCTTTTTTTTTTTTCCCCAAGTCAAAAGAGCTTTTATTCATTTCTAACTTATCACATATGAGTCTGGCCTCTTGCAGTTTCTGTAGCTGGATCACTCAGATCTTATTCATCAGCCTGCTGAACTGTTCCTTTTTCAGAAACAGAGATACCGTCCCCAAATTTTCTGATATCCTTGTTGTTGTTTTTTTTTTAACATCTTTATTGGAGTATAATTGCTTTACGATGGTGTGTTAGTTTCTGCTGTATAACAAAGTGAATCAGCTATACATATACATATATCCCCGTATCTCCTCCCTCTTGTGTCTCCCTCCCACCCTTGTTTTTAACTGTTGTGGCTTGCTGAAACAAAGCAGCTGAATTTGACACGAGTTCAATGTCATTTCCTTCAAGAATCAACTCATCTTACGGGGCTTGAGATACTGAAAAAGCAACACCTGGCCTCATCTGAACGCTGCAGATGCATTTTTCACCCCCCAAATTTTGGATTTCAACAAGAGAAACATTCTCCTGAATCTAGAGGTGGGAGGATGTCTTCCTTTGTCAAAATGGCAACAGAAGGCACAAGAGAAAATCCCTTTCCTTAAGATTGGGGACCGCACAAAGCTGTCCGTTTTCAAAATGACACTGTGGCACAGCCTTCCTTTAAGGTGGTGCTTTCATTTTTGACTCCCGCTGTTCCTGACAGTTGAAATGGCAGCAGGTGGCAGGAACTAAAGTAAGTTCTCCTGGCATCTGCCCTCAGGTAGAAATTAATAATAGAAGAAGCAGACCTGTGCTTCGAAACAGTTCGTGTCAGATGTCATGCAGTGGACCATGACCACCCCCCTAATGAGGTGACCCAAGCTGTCCGTAATTGTCCAAAGGTAGACTTCATTCGCAAACTTGCTTACAATGTTAATCTGTGTCTTTAGACTTGGAGAGCATTTGATACACTCCGGAAGATTATGTTCTACTTCAAGAACTAGGCCAAAAATTGCAACCGATTTCTCATGAAACCCTCAATTACTCGGCTGCATTGAATTTTAAAATCGTGCAGTGTATTTTTTCTTTTTACTCTGACTGTGTTTCTGATTGTTGATGAATTAACAGTCACATTTTTTTTTTTATTCCCGTGTAATAGCCTCATGTGCTATCACATAGCTCGGCTGATTTCAACCTAAGCGTTAACTCCATGGATTTCCAGATTTACTGGAATTGTATAGACTCCGCTAGCTTACTAGTTTATTTATGAGTTGCCGGGTTTTATTGTGTCTCTTCTTTGTCTGATGCCTTCCGGTTCTGCACCATCAGCTTGTTTGTATTGAATATTTGCAATTCCTTTCTTTGTGGACGGATGCTCTATTCCCAGGGCTTGGGATACAATACAATAGAATTTAAATGATCCTCTCCCAAACCCCACTTGGCTAGTTGAATTCCCCTACTCAGCTCTGGGAATAAGCCGGGGCACTTAGCTATGTGGTTATGTATGAGATATACATTCTTTTTGCTCAATAAATTCTCATATCAGTTCCTCTGCTACTTGAAAAATGCGTTAGCATGTACTTTAAACTCTTGCACCATCTTTCTTTCCTTCCCCCTTGCTGATGTTTATTGATTTATTTGCCACTTCCTTAACTTCTTAGCTCTCCCAAATGCTTCTTTCTCAAACTTGATTACTTCTTATTTTTCCTCTTTATCCATTTTGGTCCATTTTATTCAGGGTATTTTCCTTACTCTGAGGCAAGTAAATTGTCTTTTAACATTCCCCATTTCCTTTGGTTTTGTATCGATTATTGATTACATATATTCCATTCCACTTACTTTGTAATCTTCCAAAAATTGTTTTATGTAAACTATTGACCCATTTAATGTTACTTTGATAATAATTGATTGGAGTCAGTAGTTTAGCTCCTTTACTATATATTCCTAACCTGTCATACATATTGCTACCATATAAGCTAGGTGCTACTCCATTTTTACCATTTCATGGTAAGAAACAATACTTTCTCCATACCCACAAGTTACTCAAAATTTCCATTTTAAAAATTAGACCTATATTGCTTTTGATATTTTGGTTTGTAGGAATACACTGATAGGCTCTTATGTCATTAAAATATTCTTTACTGCCTGTTGTTTTCTTTGTGTGTATTTGTGTGTGTGTGTGTGTGTGTATATATGTATATATATATGGAAAGGCAATCTCATTATTTGCTCTGATGCAGAAGTTCAAAAATTGGTTGTATAGAAAAATCACCTGGGAGCTTTGGAAAACTAGATTCCCAGAGACCCATTCCAGTTTAACAGATCTGAATTTCCTGGGAAAGATCCCAAGGATCTATAAGAAAGATTCCTACATTTGTTAGAAGTCCCACTGAGAATCTTAGGTGGGTTAGGCAGCCTTAGTCCTGGGACAGGCATTTGGGGATGATTTCTAAATTGTTTTCCATTTGGGACTAAGTGTGTTGAAATACTTGAAAGGAAAGGAAATAGTGAAGATGGGGAACAAGCTTACGTTTATGAGATGCTCCATTACGATCCCATAATTGGTTTTCAGTCTTTCCTACAGGACTGTTATGTCTCTGAGGTCAGGCTCTGGGGCTTGCTCATCCCTAAATCCCTGTACCTGGTCTCCATCCTGACACAAGGGGACACTCCACACAGATTTGTTAAATATAGAAACTGTCTGAAATGCTTCTCATCAAGACATGGTTTTGTGAGAATCTGTTAAGACAGCTCTGAAGACAGTTGGTTCCATTTAAAATGCTAGATCATTAAAACAAGAGAGAACCCTTTTCTAGGCAAGCAGGAGGGAGTGAAAAGGACACATGAGAGAAGAAATGAGGAGGGGAATATGCAGATTCTGGAGGCATATGGGAAATGATTTTGGAAGAATTAAAGTTTGACCTGTAATAGCCAACTTCCTTTTAAGGTCACTGATCAAAAATATCTCAGTGCGATGAATGTTTCAGTGTTTTCACCGGAGAGTGCTACTCACAGCTACGTCGTCGTCTTGTCTTTTGCCCACAAAAATGGAATTTTGGTGAAATAAAGACAAATAATTTTGAGGAAGATTTAGATTTGCATTTTATATTTCCAGAGGAAAAAAGCAAAGTAATAGAAGGGGGAGGAAACATTGTAATATATGAAAGTTGATTTAACTTCTTAGTTCCAGAAGCAGTGACTAGTGAGGCTATTGTCCTCTCTGTGTGTGTGTGTGTGTGTGTGTGTGTACGTGTACGTGTGTAATCTGTTCCACTTGTGAGGCAGATCAACCATAATCTTTACAAGATTTGTATGTATTAGTATGAAATTAGTACATGAGCCTCCCAATTTCTCAGAAAAAAGTTCATTTCTAATCACCAAATAACACCAAATCAATAACTGAGAACTCTCACTAGTACACTGAAAGACAATGAGCAGTTTCAAGTTTGAGTATCTTTCACTCCAACTTCAGCTATAGTTTGCACTAGCGTCATAAGTGTGCTGCACAGGCTTCTTTGTTTGTTTGTTTGTTTGTTTTTAAGGATGCAGAGAAATCATTGCAAGGAGGCTGCGTTTCCTGTAGGCATCTGTAAAGGGGCTTTCTCTTACTGGCGAGTAGTCCTGACAGGAAGCAAAAGAGCAAAATAGAGGAAGTGTAATTGACAGGTCCTCCCACCCACTGTTAAAATTCCTAATTAATAAACCTCCTTTAACCGATGAAATCTGAGCAGATGTGATGCGTATGCCCACGGGGTGGAAGCTTTAACAGTGTGTGTGACTTGCCACTGTTTCTTCCTCTGCCTTAATAACCGGCAGTGTTACAGGGAGCTGGCTGCTTTGCAAATTGGGTCCAGGAAGACCCGGAGCTTAGACCCAGGCAGCTTGTGATGGACATGGAGTTAGAGCAAGCAATGTACTTCGTTCTCCAAAGCCACTGAGGCTGGGGAGCTTTGGTTACTGCATCGCTAGTTTGATCGTCCTGATTGACACAAGACACATGTGATGGTTTGGCAACTCACTAGTTGCTAGTGCGGAAAGTTTCAATAGGCTTAGTTATTTAACAAAATACATTGTGCCCAAGTTTTAAAACATATTGCAAAATTTAGGGGTTGGAGAGGGATAAATTGGGAGTATGGGATCAACATATACACAGTACTGTATATAAGGTAGATAAAGAACAAGGACCTACTGTAGAACACAGAGAACTATATTCAATATCTTGTAATAACCTATAATGGAAAAGAATCTGAAAAAGAATATATATATATATATATAAAATATATACATACATATATATGTATATATGTGTGTGTGTGTGTGTGTATATACATATATATATACACACACACACACATACATATATATATCTGAATCACTTTTCTGTACACCTGAAACTAACAGAACTTTGTAAATCAACTCTACTTCAATAAAAAAGAAAAAACATATTGAAAAATTTAATTACCTTTTTAAAGGAAAAGAGGTAGTATAAAAACTTATTCAATGATTATAAAACATAAAATCATTGAAATTTAACATTCAAAGAGACCTCAGGGTTCTGTAATGATTGCCGTATGTAGGTAGAAACATCTGTAAACATGGTCTTCCCTCTGCAGACACTTGGTAACTATGGAAATCATTGCCTTTTTGAGTCAGCAAATTGTAGAACTACAATTGTTAGGTAGAATTTTCTTAAATTTGGAGAAAATTATTTTCCTGAAGGTGAAGTTCTACTCTAATGGGAAATAGTCTTCTGATTCAGCCAGCTCTGCTACTGGACAATTATAATTATTAGGTAGAATTTTTTATATATATTTAGCAAAATATTTTCCTTGTTACTTAACTTTTGCCAGTTCTACCCTCAAGAAAAGTTTTGATTAAATCCATTCTGCCATTCACATGGCAATTCTTAAAATATCTGGAGACAGCTCTCATGTCCCCCAAAACTCTATTCTGTAGCCCTAAATATTTCTGTTTCTCCAACTGTTCATTACAGGAAGCCTTTACCACATCTTTTAAAGAAATTGAGTTCTCTCCTCCAGACAACCTAGTTTACAACTAGGTACAAAAGTACCTTGTGTCTTTTAAGGTACAACAAGAACATGTGACATGCCAGAAAGGGTATGACAGTTTGAGAGTATACAAGCATTATTCTTCCTTAGTATTATACTGGGTAACAACTTACGGAAAACCCTGAACCATCTTTTTGGCCAACGCAATACTTCTGTTACTACAGCCTGGGATTGAATTAGCTTTTTAAAGAAGTTGAACCAAGCAATTGGATCAGCTAAATCTCCCAGGACTTTTTCCTCATAATCTGTTATAAAACTGAGGTGTCATCTATCCTTTTATTATGTAATGGAATTTTAGAAAACAGATTAGAACTTTATATTTATTTGTAATAACTTTCAGATTGTCATTTTAAAATAAATGTTACTTAAATTAATTCCATGGTATGACAACTTATTAAACATTTAAGTTTGTGTTTGCATTTATAAATTAATAGTATTGATTAGAGAAATAGTTCTCTTTTCCCTTAGTTTATTAGATTTCTTGGGATTACACATTGCTATAGTGTCCTAACTATGCAACATAATCCCTGACATACTTGTTTTAAATCTATCAAAGTTAATTATATCATTGGTAAATTTTTGTGTGAATTTTTCATTCATAGAGGTTTTTGATTCCATGCATGTTATTTTCAAGAAAAATAACCTGGCTCAAATGAAATTATTTAAAAATATTAAGCATCATAAATAGTAAAATGAGTAATGAATGAAATATTATGTTAAATATCATATGAAGAACTAAATCAGGCAAAGTAAACATGTTTGATGTTAGGATAGTGATTACCCTTGGGTTGTGATGGGTATAACTGGATGGGGGGAGGGGGTTGCTTCTAGGATTCTGATAATACTTTGTTTTGGTTTAGAAACTAGGTATATGATTGGTGAAAAGTCATCCACCTGTATACATAGGATGAGTACTCTTTTCTGTCTGTATCTTGTACTCCAATAGAATGTTCACATTAAACATGTTGAATGTTTTCCTATTGGGCATTATAATCATATTTCTCTAAGCTATTAAATCCACTCAGCAAACTGTTTTAAATGTAGAACTATTTTCACAGTGTCACCTGGGAGAGAGATTATTTCATCTGCAATGCTGTCCTTATTTTGGTTACATTTTAGAGAAGCACTGTGGAATTACTACAGTTTTGCCACTGTGAAAGTATTGCATCTGTAACAAATGTCCCTCCCACAGAGCTTTTCAAGTGTGATGGTGCCAGATGGAAACAGGGCTGTTCTTTGGAAACCATTTCTGATTGAGGAGTCAGACCTCTTCACCCCGTCCCACTACTCCTTCATGCCAGGAAGAGTAACACTTCTTTGCATAACTGGCTAAAGCCTGTTGTACTTCTTTATTCTATTGGCTGTGGGCCTTGCCTACTGCTTTCATGTATCTCTACTGAAATCTGTTAAAAGTGACAGGATGTGCCCATTACCAACAGTTTATTGCCACTTTGCTTGAAGACATTGGACCAAACCGTAATTAATAGTAACTTACAGAGAATGGAGTCAGCAGTGCTGGTGACCAGAGGGAGAAAAAAAATCAATAAAGAGATGCAAGGAGATAAAGTAAGCAGACAAAGGACATTAAAATAAAGAAGAAAGTAGAAAAGAGAAAGAACTGAGGAGGAAATGAGAAATGAAGGGACATAAAGACAGCGGGACAAAAAGAGACAAAATGTTAAAGTGATCTCCCTTCCCTCTGGATCCCATCCCTACCCACCCTCGTCCTGCCAGAGCCTCCCTTTCCTGGTCTTAGTTTGAAACTTAGCCTGCTCCTAAGGGATATCTTCTCTCTGTCACTCAGGACATCCTGTTTTTCTTTCCTTTTTTTACAAAACTACTTTAATTCTTTTCAGAAGCATTTATGGAGAGCCAGGAACCCCACTTGACTCTGAGGCTACTTGGGAACTAAAGTACCCAAGGTCCCACCCTGGGTGCCTGTGGCTATGATTACCTTGACCCAGGATGCCGAAACCAGGATCGTATTCCTTCACGTTCTCCTCTCAGGACGATCCGATTGGATCAGTCTTACTTATGAAAATTTATGAGGTTCTAAAATCAAACCTGATCTTTCAAAATTCTTTATGTGTTTGGGTGTTTAATTGTGTAAATGTATATATTTAGGGTTTAGCTTGCACATATACCAATAAATACCATTACATCTGGTTTATTGTGATTGCTTTCAATCTCTGTTGTTCTATGTTTTAAAGGTCAGAGTGTAGAAAAACAAACATTTCTTAAGTGTCTGCTTTCTGTCAGTGCGTTCCCGGAAAAGTAGGATTGTATAAACAAGACATGCAGTACATTCCAGAGAGGCATTAAAAGAAACAAAATCCCGTATCCTAGATAACTAATTCAGGAAATCATTGGTCGAGGAGCCCTGGTGGATCTTAGTTGAACTTTTTAAATGTTGAAATGATTGAGTTTACTTATACTATGTGTGACATCTGCAGGTCTAGATAGCCTTAATTTTGCAGTCACAAAATTTCTTTGGTATGGCAAATGCAGACAGAAGCCTGGACTCATGGGATCAAACAGAGTTAGGAAATAGTCACAAATAACTTTTAGATGCAAATAAAGTGACACACGTACTAAGGGTCTCACAAAGCAACTGCGCATGCGCCCACCGTGCGCTAGTGGTCTCCCCAGGTACTCCGACATCCGTCGACGCGAGCTTACTTTCAAGAGCAGAGTTGAGCTTTTTGGGAGCATATTACTTCTTCTTAATTATTTTTTCTGCTGTCTCAGGATATCCCATGTGATGTTCTGACTACTTTAGAGGCCTGGGCAACTGCATGCCATTCATCATCATCAGAGTGAAAAGGAATCTACACATTACATCCCGTTAAGGGTGTTTCTTTGTTTTTCACGGTGCAGTCTAAACCAGAGCAAATATTTTCACTGCATTTTTGGTATGTAAAGCTTCCACCTCGACTAAAATAAAATTTTTTATCATAATCTAATGAGTTCCCTGACAGTAGACTTAAAACTTCAGAAATACCTAGCATTCAAATGGCACACTATTACAGCGAATAATAATTTTAAGCAGTTAGATATTATCTCTTAAATATACTCTTACATGGTTGACATTTTTTCAAAACATTTTAAAAATTGAAGTATAGTTAATTTACAGTGTTGTGTCAGTTTCAGGTGTATAGCAGAGTGATTCAGTTATATATATCTATTCTTTTTCAAATTCTTTTCCATTATAGGTTATTACAAGATATTGAATATAGTTCCCTCTGCTATACAATGAGTCCTGTTGTTATCTATTTTATATATAGTAGTGTATGTTAATCCCAAACTCCTAATTTATCCCTCCTCACCCACCCCCATCCCCTTTGGTAACCATCAGTTTGTTTTCTATGTCTGTGTGTCTATTTCTCTTTTGTAAATAAGTTCATTTGTATCATTTTTTTAGATTCCACATATAAGTGATATATATTTGTCTTTCTCTGTCTGACTTACTTCACTTAAAATGATGATCTCTAGGTCCATCCATGTTGCTGCAAATGGCATTATTTCATTCTTTTTTACATGGTTGACATTTTAATGCAGAGGGTATCAGTTGCAAACAAAACTTCTTCTGTTAAAGGCTCTATCGATACCATAGCATAGTTAATTCTAAATAGTAAATTAATGCATAGTTACTGGGGGAAGTACTATGTTTCTTGTACAATTCTAGAGCTAGGATAAATATCTAACATAATTCTCTTTCTCGAGCAGAAAGAAAAATACAAGGGACTATATAATTAAATGATTAATTACGTGGCATAAGTGTACTTGCTAGAGGGGTTCAGAGAAGGAAGAGCCATGAAGGCTGGAGTGAAGATACAGTCCAGCTGAGTTAAGGCAGATGTAGGCCAGTGGGAGAAAGTAGGAAAGATACTTCTGGCAGGTCTAGAAGCTTGGTATTGAATGTGAGTGTTAGAAGAGCCTGTTGGTACACGTTGACGTGCAGAAGGAGGGAAGGTTAAATTGGCCACTAGGGTCAAATTATCAAAAACGTTGAAGGCCACGGAGACCAACATAAGCAAGAAGAAACAGGGGTGGGCAGGAGAATGAATGTTTATTTAATGGTCACACATTACAAATAATAATGGGTCGCACTTATTGTTAGCTTATCCTGTGCCAAACACTGTTCTAAGAAGCTTGTATAATTTATATTATGTAATCCTCAGACCAACCTTGTGAGTAGGTATCATCATTTTTATTTTAAAGATGAGAAAACAGACATACAGAGAATAAGTCACTAGACTATTTTACACAGGTTCTATGTGGGAGAACCAAGGTGCTTCTACATCTTCCGAGCCCATACACTTAAATACTTTGCCATCCAGTATCACCAGGAGGCTCTAGGCATTTATACAACCCTGGGAAATAGGTATCATTATCCCCATTTTCAGACTGGTATGTTGAGTGTCCACAGCTATAACTAAGTCAGTTACAGCTGAAACTTCTACTTACCTGAAAATGCAATACAATATTGACTCAGATTTCAATTGCGATGAAAGGAAAGTAGCCGATATAGTCAACCAGTAATGATAGACGGCAATACTATGCACTGGGACTATCAGAGGTGCTGAAGATGTAACTCTGGGACTAGGTAATTAACTAAATATTTTATTATATGTCTCTGCCTTTACCTATATGTGTCTTATAGCTACTCAGTGACTAGTATTTCCTCCCAGCTATCAACGTTTACTTTGGCTTGTTCTAAATTCAGCCTAGCCACTCCTTACACCCATGCTTTGAAGACAAGACAGGAAACAGGGACAAAAGAGCCCAATACCGCATGAGGAAACTAACAATTGTCAGTTTCCTCTGGTGTGAAGCCAGCTAGTGTGGCTTGTGAAAACAGATTGTTAAATATGAAAGTTTGAGAGCTGGTAGTTATATTATTGGTAGCCTGAAATTAGCCATAGAAGGGTGTATCTATATCACTAAAATGGGCAAACATTACAAACAGGGCTTATTTATTTATTTATTTTGTATCTGGTTTATCAGTACACCACTGCCCTACTTCTGCTTGATGAGATCTTACGTTCCATCCTCACTCTTTCGGATGGTCAGTGCACATGTTATTTTCATTTTTCTTATCAAAGAAGACTCAGTCAAATGGAAAGAAAGGGAGTTAATATCTCTTGAGCAACTGCTGTATATGAAACACTGTGCTTATTCTACATATTATTTGGTATTTATGACAACTCAGTGATTTAAGTATTTACCATTTTCAGATTAGAAAACTGGCTCAGAAAAGTTAAGTTGCTTCCCCCACAATGTCAACCAGACAGTAAGAATCGGGGTTGAATTTCTATGCAAGGTACACATGATTTCAGAGCCCATAGTCTTTCCATTGTCTCCCACTGAATCTGGCTGAATGGAATCAGTAAGTTACCCATTTAGGTCTATTTCGAGTTACTAATTTTGAGATGCTTTAGTAAGTGCTGAACATAATTGCTTTGTTCATTTATTGATTCTATAAGTACTAAAGGAGAAGTAACGGGGTCCCAACCTGACAACGAGAGGCACAGCTAATGCCATAGGTAGTATGAAAGAGACAGACACCCCAGCAGGAAGAGGTAGTATGTGGAAGGCATTGCTTCCCGTTCAGAAGCATTTAAAAGAAGCTTTTTGGGGGAGGCGAATGTAGGCTTCTTGACACCCCAGAAATCCTACCACATTCCTATTCCATTTAAAGCTGAGCCTGAAAGCACTGCTTAGAACTGGCTCTCAGAGACCCCTTCCTACCATTTGAGTAGTGACCTTAATAATGAAGTCTTAGTACCCTAGAGCCAAAAAATTGGTGTCTTTTAACAAAATTATTATTAAATTTTGATTTCAATTAGGGTGGAAATAAACATGAAGATGTGTCAAGGGTATCTGCATCCTAATAATCAAGTTTTACTGTAGATTTGTTGAAACTTGAAGGTGCAAGTCTCCCAAATCCCAACTCTGCTGTTTATTACCTACTTACCACCCTGTAACTGTTGATAATTCATGAAACTTTTTGCATCTGCTTTCCTCTTCTGTAACTTAATGATTATTGTAATATTCACCTTCCAAGATTGGGTGATTATAGATAATGTATGTACATACCTCATTTTATTGTGCTTCACTTTATTGTGATCCACAGATACTGTGTTTTTTACAAACTGAAGGTCTGTGGCAACCCACGTTGAGCGTCTATCAGCGCCATTTTTCCAACGGCATTTGCTCACTTCGTGTCTCTGTGTCACATTCTGGTAATTCTCGCAATATTTCAAGCTTTTTGATGATGATGATGATGATGATTTTATTATTATATTTGCTATGGGAATTTGTGGTCAGTGATCTTTTTTTTTTTTTTTTTAATCAGAACTTTTTTTTAAACTCCACATTTGTTTATTTATTTATCATTTTTGGCTGTGTTGGGTCTTCGTTTCTGTGCGAGGGCTTTCTCTAGTTGTGGCAAGTGGGGGCTACTCTTCATCGCGGTGCGTGGGCCTCTCTTGTTGTGGAGCACAGGCTCCAGACGCGCAGGCTCAGTAGTTGTGGCTCACGGGCCCAGTTGCTCCGCGGCATGTGGGATCTTCCCAGACCAGGGCTCGAACCCGTGTCCCCTGCATTGGCAGGCAGATTCTCAACCACTGCGCCACCAGGGAAGCCCAGTGATCAGTGACCTTTGATGTCACTGGTACAACTTGGTGAAGGCTCAGATGATGGTTAGCGTGTTTTAACAATAAAGAATTTTAAAGTTAAGGTATGTACTTTTTTTTTTTTTTTTTGGCCTAATGTTATTGCTCACGTAGACTACAGTATAGTGTTAACATAACTTTTATATGCACTGGGGAACCCCAAAATTTGTGTGTCTCTCTTCATTGTGATATTTGCCTTATTGTGGTCTGGAACTGAACCTGAAATATCTTGGCAGTCTGCCTGTAATCTTTCCAATCTACCTTTCTAACCAACTTCTATCACTTCCTGTAGAACCCTTCACTTTAGTTAAACTTATCTTCCCGCTATTCTTTGATCAGTCTTCTGGGCTTTGCTTCTCTGAAATGCCTTCTTTTCACTGTGTCGCTTCAGTCTTGTCTGTCTTGAAGCCCTAAGTCAAGTTTGATTCTCCACTAAAGCCTTCCTAGTCCATGATATCTTCTGAGAACTGACATTGTCTCTTCTAAGTTCAGACTTAATTTTCCCCTCCCTCACCTAATTGTAATTATAAACTCTTTTTGGCCTCTGTTGTAAAGCTGCTTTATGCTTTTGTGTTAGTGTTTTACGCCTATCTTTTCCTTTTTTCCAACAAGATTTCCGATACCTAGAGGATGGGGCTGTTACATTTCTACACATTTCTCATGGCACCAAGCAGAGTGTTACACACCTGGACCTTCTCAAAGAACAAGCACATTAATATATGCTAAAATTCACAATCCTTTCACGAGTGTTTAGTGTAGCACTGTGCACAATGCAAATGTTTAATAAGTACTATGGTAATTACTTACATTACTTCTATTCTAATTGCAGCACGTTCAAAGAACCCAACCTTTGCAGCAGCTTTGCTCAGGTTCCTGACCTGTGTGAATGCTCGTAAAAATGAACAAAAACAGTCATTATGGGCTGAACTGTATTCTCCCCAAATGAATATGCTGAAGCCCTAATTCCCAGTATCTCAGAATGTGACTGTATTGGGAGATAGGGTCTTTAGAGAGGTAATTACAGTTAAGTGAGGCCATTAGGGGGGGACACTAATCTAATAGGAATAGTAGCCTTATAAAAAGAGATTAGCAGACTGACATACAGAGGATAAACCCTGTGAAGACCCAGGGAGAAGACCACCATCTACAAGCCTAGGAGAGAGGCCTTAGAGCAACCAAATCCGCCAACACCTTGCTCTCAGAACCTCCAGAGCAGTGAGAAAATACATTTTTGTTGTTTAAGCCCTGCCTGTGGTTCTTTCATGGCAGCCCTCACACACCAAGAGCCATGTTAGATGAAAGGGCAGGTTTGGCTGCAGCCTCTATGGCACCACCTGTTTCCCTTCGGAGCTGCCCTTTCATTTGGGTCCTGGGAGGAGCCAGTGAGTTCATTTGCTTAGTAGTCTATTTGAGAGAGTGCAGAGAGGGAGCATATGTGCCTATGAGCAGGTTCATTGCTCTGCAGCCTGATTTTTTGGCTGTGGCCATCAGTTTTCTCACCCATTAGTTGTATATCCTTGGGCAAGTTCCTTGATTGATTTTTGTCTCAGTTTCTTCACCTGAGAAGTGGAGATAATCCTTGGATCTTTTCATAAGGATGCTGTGAAAAATAATGACTTTAAACACACCAATACTTAGAACAGTGCTTAGCACACAGTAACGAATAAACTCTAGTGATTATTTGAAGATATTTACGTTTAGTACATTATTTGAAGTTACTTACTTTTACTAAATAGAGTTCTAGCAACTTAACTGAACGAATTTTAAGCACTGGAATTTAGGGTCCCATAGCTTTTAACACATATTCTTAATATACTAAAAAGCTAAACTATTCATCTCTTTATTGTGTTTATGTACACATACACACACGCACACACAATTTTATTAACCCAAGAAGAAGTAACCTATTAGCGCTTCTGTTGTCAGAGGGAAAGCACACATTCATACGCGTTGCCCAGTTTCCTGGGGCTCCCGTGGCCCTTTTGTTTGGGTACCTCGGTCAGGGCGTCCTGAACTATCCTGTTGAATTAATGAGGCAAACTGGCTATGTAGTCCAGTGTGATGAATGTCCTAAAAAATGACTTCCATTGAATAATTTTCTTTTTATTGTCTATGTTTTCCTCCCGAATTAGTGCTATAAAACCAACTTTCAAAGGCATTTCTGTGATTTGAGATTATTGCTGTTACTGCCCTTAGATTTTTTTTCCTGAGGGGGTTGCAGACCAACTGCCTTTGCAGATTTCAAGCATCTAATCTGTTATAATATGCTAATAAGTTTGAATATGGTGCGGTCTTGTGTTTATAAGCACAAACCTTATTGTAAATGTCAGAAGAATTCAGATCTTAATATATCCCCTGTAGTGATACATTAATAAGGGCCATAGGAGCAAGTTCTGTAGGTAGTTATTTCTTAATGGACCAGGATTCTTGGCTATTTGATTTGGAGATCAAAACCCAGAGAGACAATAAATAGTGTGCATTTTAATTTCAGAATGTGATTTTGCTCTCCCCACAGCATGGGAGAACCTCCCTTGAAAAGCCTCATTTATGAATCTACCATGACAGTGCCAAGGACATAATCGATTTTTTTAACTCATAATTGTCAAATAAACGAACACATATATTATTGGGTTGGCCAAAAAATTCATTTGGGTTTTTCACAAGATGTTGCAGAAAATCTGAACAAACTTTTTGACCAAGCCAATATAATTCATCACTGTGTTCCAATTATATACTGTAGCAGCAGAAGTGGTCTTTGAGCTCATCTAATCTTGCAGCATGAAAGCCGAGGTCAAAAAGGTTGAATGACCACAGACCATGACTGAGTCAAATCTAGAGCCCAATTTGTTTAACTTCAAGTCCAGTCCTAATTTTGGTTTTTAATTTACACCATCTATAATAATGATTTGAGGAAAGGAGTCTGGTTGTTAGTCTTCATTACATTTTACTAAGCATAATATTTTTGAGGAAAATATAAAATGGATCTAGTTTTAGGGGTCCTTGAGTATAGCTGGTGCTATTTTGTTTTTTTTTGTAACCTTTCCTCAGGCAAGCTCCTATCCCTTATGTTTGGTCTTCTTCATGAATCGACTTCCACGAGATAGCTGATCACTAAGCTTAATCCAGATGCAGCTTAAAACGAAATGCTGCTTAGTTGATCAACAGGCATTTGTCACAAAACTCAACAAGCGTGTACTTTGTATAGGTTACCACCAGGAGGCAGCCCAACCAAGCAAGCCAGTCTGTTTTCATTCTTCATCGTTTGATTTTTAATAAACCTGCCAAAGGGAAGAGTGTAATATGAGTAGGTTGATATAACCCCAAATTACATCACCTCACAGGTCTTTAGTGATGTTGGTTAAAACTATGATGATTTAAATGGTGCAAGAACACAGCTTCACGGAGCAAAAACCGGGAGTCCAGATCTGGGTGACTTGCCTGGTGACCACCTATGATATCCAGGTGAAAGAAGTGTGTATTCCTCTATGTATCTCCATTTCACCTAGGCCATACCATACAGCTAGTTCTTGCAATAAATCTCTTTTCAGGTGGCATTATGGTTTAGAGGAAATATTATGAATTTCACATGAGGAATCCTGGTTTTTCCATGAACTGTGAGATCTTGGCCTCTTGGCCTTAATCTAACCCTCTTGACCTTCATTTTCTAATATGGAAAATGGGGAGACATGTTAAGGGAGATTTTCTTCCAATGATATCTTTACCAAGGTGATATACTATGCTTCTAAGAGAGAAGGACCAAGAAAACATGAGAAATTTCCTCCAGCACTAAGACAGATAGGAAATCTTCATGTTTCTGTACAGATGACTCCAATATCAGGAGAGTCTTGGCTGAGTCAAAACACATCCATTCACAAATATGGCACAAGGTTCTTAAACCTAGGATGATCCAGTCAGAGTACAAGCTCAGTCTTCGCTCTTCACAGTAGGTTTTAACATCTCCAGAATGCACTTGCTATCAGAAGGCTTTGAGGCACTTTGGTGGAAGATTATTTCTGCTATTTAGAAACCTGGCGGGCTGCCTGTTGGAGACTTGTAGCTGCTGTGATTGACAGCTGGTTTCAGATACATATTTTTGCGGCTTTGGTTAGGTGTGAGGATATATCAAAACGGATGGCTGAGTGCTATGGAATAAAAGGAAAGGAGGGATTTTTCTACTTGTGTGATCTCTAAAGATCTTAAAGGAATCATTTGTAGAGCAAACTGGCTAAATACTGTTTATCAAAGTCTAAGTGAAGTTTTCTTTTTTATATACAAAAGAGACTTGGGAATTAAATAGGAAGACTTTTAAACTGAACGTGTGCCAGTTTGGGGTTAAGCGAACTGCTGTTGAATTTTTCCTTTATATTGTCAGTGTTTTAAGGCTGATTTATTTAAGTCAGCAGATGGTTTCTTTGTTAGCAGCGCTCAGATGAAATGAAGGTATGTGTGTTTCAAACCAATCCTCTACTTAGTGTTTATTTGTATGGAGGTTTACTAATAGTAACAATAATAATGATGATGATGATAATTTTCAGTACAGAAAACTGAGGTGTAGGAATTTTAAAGATTTGGATAAATTTGTAAAGACGTGATATTTACTGATTTTACTCAAGTCTGCATACTACTTTTCAGGCTTAATTCACATTTTTTAATCTTGTAAAGGCCTATTTTCAAGGTAAAGAATATATAAAAGGTTGGAGGACCAAAACACAAATACTTCTTTCTATTTCCATTAGGGAATGCTTGGATTCTGTTAAGGTAAGATGTCTTCCATTGAAGAAAGGCAGTATCTTCAACTTTAGCCAAAACACAAAACTTTCATTTGGACCTTGCAAGACTGTAACTTTTGCCAAAATAGAATTCGAACTTTTTCATATCAGTTTTCCAATGTGTAAAAATAGAAGTGATTATATAGTAGAATTTTTCTCTTCATGATTATGAAGACTCTAAAATGCTTATTTTTCCAACTGGCAGTCAGAACCCCCTTTACACCATTGGCTCTAGTTTCCTGGTCAGTCTCTCCAAACCAGAGCTCCACGGTTGCCCAGTTAACCGGATTGCTGCTCGCGGAGAAGCATATTGTAGTGCTTCTATGGCAGGGGCGTACAACTCTTCTTGGAGAATTAACTAAAGTTGTAAAAAAAAAGATAAGAGATCACTGGGACACAGAAAAATCCCCAAGTAATCATATACACAGGACAAACCACATTAGGCTAATGGTAGAGCATGGTTGGGTTGACAATTAAGAGGGAATCAGAAGGAAAGAGGGCACGTTTCTTCTTTTTCCATTGGTATGAGACTTCCGACAAACACTATTTTTAGCCCTTTTAAACTTGTTCAGTGCCTCAGTCCAGTAAGATCCCTCTTAGAGGGATTGTTCCTTAACAGCTGTACTACAGAGTGTGTTGTTGGTAGGGAATATTGTAGAGCACATTATGTTGATCTTAGTATGCAGCACATGCAAGACCACGTCTTGGTTCTTTTTTTTTAATTTTTTTTTTAAAATTTTATTTATTTATTTATTTTTGGCTTCATTGGGTCTTCGTTGTGCGCGGGCTTTCTCTAGTTGCGGTGAGCGGGGGCTGCTCTTCGTTGCGGTGCGTGGGCTTCTCATTGCGGTGGCTTCTCTTGTTGTGGAGCATGGGCTCTAGGCACGCGGGCTTCAGTAGCTGTGGTGCACGGGCTTAGCCGCTCTGCAGCATGTGGGAGCTTCCCGGACCAGGGCTCGAACCCGTGTCCCCTGCATTGGCAGGCAAATTCTCAACCACTGTACCACCAGGGAAGTCCCCACGTCTTGGTTCTTAATCTTGAGATTTGTGGCAAACGTGGTTACTGGCATGCAAAATTCAGAGTATATCTTCATCCTGTTTCCCTTTTCATGGCAAGAATTTCAAGATTGAATTTAGATTTCAGAACTTACAACTGGTAACGGGTATGTAACACTGTGAAATAAACCAACATTCTTTTTTTTTTTTTAAACCAACCTTCTTTTATTGGTATGATTCTGCAGGCTTTATTTAGTTTCCTTGTTGCAGAGTTTCTTCCACCATCACGGGGATTGGGCTTGTGGGGCATAACTTGAAATCCTCCATCACAATTAAAGAAACAAATAATCTCTCTCCTCCTATAAAACAAAAACAAACAAACACAAATAAAACCCCATGACATGGCAGTATGGCCCCCTGTTGGGTCTGTCCTTCTGCTGGCTTCCCGTGGCTTGATTACTGCTGTTTTGTCCCTAAGGAGACTATAGGCAGGTTTCCCATCTGCCTCTAGGTCACAGCTACCTCTTCTAAATTACGCTCCTTTCTTTCTCTCCCATTTCTAAATGACTGACTATTGCTATCTGTTGCTTTTACCACCTGCTGAAAAGTTGACAAAACAGGTCTCTGTTTGGAATCGTTAGTTTTGAATATTCTTTTAAGACACAACTCTCATTTCTTATTTTCTAGACATGCATGGCACACAAAAAGTCCTTTTCTAAAGTAATACTATTTTTTCTGTGATAGTGCACAGGCCCTTCAGGGAAGTGCTTGAAAACTAACAAAGTAAACTTGCAATATATACCCCATGAAGTCATATACCATAAATATTAATTTTTTTCTGCCGGTGGATATGAACGTTATTATAATTTAATTTTAAAATTTTATGATTTCCATTACTGATACAAAATTTGGACTCGGTGTTTCTATTACATTAAGGACATTGGAAAGAAAAAAGGCAGCTAGAGAAGCAATAGAGCGTGGGAAAACTTTGTGAATATTTAAGGAACATTGCTAGGCAGATCTCCTGAGACAGCCTAATCAGAGTCAAGGTTATCACGGCTCATTCATAAAAGCCCTCTCTTCTTTGGCCCAAATCCCTGTGGGTCACAAGTTTCTGGGGAACAGCTTTCACTAGTGATGTTTGATAGCACAAGCCCATAATTTTCTATTGTAAGATTGAACCTTTTTTCATATCATATCTCACAAAAATCAAAGACATAGAACTACATTTTAATTTGGTCATATCATTGCTATAGGGATCTAAGATAAAACAGTCCAGACACGGTACAATCATAAGATTTATCATAGAAACAGAGCTGAGAGAATCTAGAACACTGTTCAGTAGAAATAGAATGCAAACCACTTAGGTACTTCTGGATTTTCTAGTGGTTACACTAAAAAAAGAAAAAAGAAACAGGTAAAATAAATTTTAAAAACATTTTGTTTAACCCTGTATAGTCAAGATATTATTTCAATGTACAGTAAATATATGCTTATTAATGTCGGATATATTTCATTCTTTTCTCTGATATTCCGGTGTGTGTTTCACTCTCAGAACACCTCCATTAATACTAATAACATCTTAAGTGTACAATGGCTACAGGTAACTAGTGGCTAATGAACTGGACCGGGCAGTTCTAGAGGAACGATTGGCTATTATGTCCCTTACGTAGATCCTTTAAAAAATCACATCTCTCCAGTATGTTTGACTAGTGCTGCATGGCATTTGGATGGTTGATTCTGGGTAGGTAGCAAAATTGTATTCTCTTAGAAAATTTAAAAGCCAAATTTGTTTTCTCACTCAGATAGATAGATAGTCATTCCATTAAGGCAGAAATCCACATTCTGGTAAATTATGAGATTCCCACACCATCACCCCAATTAAGGCGAAGATGATGATCGTTACTTGAATTATCCCAATAATTGTTTACGTTCAGAAGTGCTATTTGAGCAATTAATATTTCTGTTATGATTTAAATTGTCACAACTTTCAAGATTATATATATATATATATATATATATATATATACATACACACACACACACACACATATTATGAGACTCGATATAGCCGTTCAAAATTTAGATTATTCCCTTTGAGAATTCACTGTAACAGAAATTGGTATGGTGATACATTTAAACAAGTCAAAAAAATCACAATTTTTTCTTGCAAAGTTAATCTGTAGAATAACACATTTAAACGTAAAATAAAGAGACAACACAATGGTGTACAATCCAGAGTAAAAAATAAAAATCACCACTTTCTATGAAAATAAAAGTAGTAAGTTTAATGGCGAAATTCCCTAGAAACGCCACACAACGTAACATCTTAATCTTGCCAAATAGCATGACCTCTTTAAATGCTCTCACCTCTTTCTAAAAGGAAATAGAAAATCAATGAAAACATCAACAAGTAAAGTAAGCCAGGTGCTTCAAAGAGGAAATAGAAAATCAATAATCACCCAGCAAAGTAAGTTCTATGGTAATATTTGTAAAGAAAATTAATATATGTTAGAAGGAGAAAGTGTATATATATATATATATATATATATATATATATATATATATATATATATATAATGTACAGAATCACTTAATGTAAACTATTAAAGAAATGCTAATCCCTCTGAGAGTTTGTGCTATGATGCTTTTCTTGGTTTGCTTAGGAAGCAAAGAAGGGCTGGAATTAACATGAATGCATCATGGTACACATAGTTATTAGATACATGATTGTAATTTAGGTCGTATTTATAGTTACTGCTTCTTCTCATTCTATATTACTTGAATTGGATTTTGATGCAAAACTGGTTATAAGATGACAAAACCTAGAAATTTCATTCTCATCCATCTTTCTAGTCTTCAGACCATTCTGACCAAGTGTTAAATTTGAATTTTTCTTCTTCATTTAGTCACAGTATAAATCTTACCACTATTTTATCCACATGTTTAAAAGACATAATGTTAGATTTCCTAGAAGACTTTATATATTTATAGAACAAGGTTTAACATATGAATAAGAATCTAATTCGTTTGAAATAGCTTTTAATCTATATAATTTATAATGACTTTTAAATTACCTCTAGATATTTTTAAATGGTAAAACCTTCAAATTATGAAATTGCATTCTAAGTTTAATATAGATAATATTTTAGTTACTTTGATACTATAGGATGGGCAATAAAATAAATGTATCTTGAAAAGCTTTTTTTTTTAATTCCCATTTTAATCAAGAAAATGTGAGGTTTTAAGAAGAGGATTATATGACTTTTAAAATAAATTTTAAAGCTACATTTACTTTTCGAAATAGACTTTTTGTTTTAGAACATTTTAATATTTATGGCAAAACTGTGAAGGTAATACAGAGTTCCCAGATACCCAACACCCAGTTTTGTCTATTATTAATATCTTACACGAATATGGTGGATTTGCTACAATTAATGAACCACTATTGATACATTATTATTTTAAAAGTCTATTCTTTATTCATATTTCCTTAGTTTTTACCTAATGTCCTTTCTCTGTTCCAAGATTCCATCCAGGATGTTGAATTACATTTAGCCATCATATCTCCTTAGGCCTCTCTTGACTGTGAATGACTGTTTCTCAGACTTGCCTTGTTTTTCATGATCGTGATGGTTTTGAAGTTACTGGTCAGATATTTTATAGACTGTCTCTCATCTGGGACTGTCTGATGTTTTCCTCATGATTAGAACGGGATTATGTGTTTTGGGGCGGAAAACCACAGAAGTCGTGTGCCATTTTTGTCACATCAAGGTGCGTCCTAGCAAGGTGACTAACCACAGTTGGTGTCGACTGAGAATTACCCAGTTACTGAGAATAGTGTGTGACAGGCTTCTCTGCTATAAGGTTACTTTTCCCCTCCCCTTTCCACACTGTACACTTTAGAAATAAGTCATTATGCGCAGACGCATTTAAGGCGTAGGGAGTTGTGTCCCACCTCCTTGAAGGTGGAGTATCTATGTAAATTATTTGGGATTCGTTGCATAGGATACTTAACCTTTCTCTTCTCTCTTTCTCTCTTCCTCCCCTTCCTTCCTTTCTTCCCTCCCTCCCTCCCTCCTTCATTATTTAATCATTTATAATTGTATAGACTCATGCATAGTTATATTTATTTTGGGATATAATCCAACTATACTTTATATTTTGCTGCCATTGGGAGCTCTTTCAGTTGGCTCCCACGTCCCTTTGACATCATTGTGGTGTGTTTGTTTTTTTGTTTTAATGTTTATGGGTTCTTCCTTACTTTCTGGAACTACTAGATGCTCCAGGTCCCTCTTACTCGCTTATATATTTCCTGCCCTAAATCTAGAAGCAGCCATTTTCCCAAAGATCCCTTATTCCTTTTCTTTCAGAATCGTATTAAAAACCAAGTTCTAGGTGCTCAATATTCTTGCTACTCTGGAAAACCACTGCTTTTAGGGCTCTCAGCTGACAGAGCATATATCATGTACTTTTCTGATCCCTGTTTTCCTGTGATTTTAGCCTATATATTAGTCACAGAGAGGCTACCCTGCTACTACCTTATGTTCACATCTTTTAACAGGTTGATAAGGCTATGCTACTTATAATCCCTTCTCTGTACCAGACTTGTTTTATGGGTGAAGTCACTATTTGCCTATTTTTGTTTTAAATCATGTCTTTTTATTTTTCAACCAGACAGACCTAATAGAGATAATGGTCATTCAACATACAAAGGGTAATGATGTTTGTACCAGTTTTTATAGAAGCACAAAAGAAAGGAAATTCGCTTAAGGTGTGAGGCGAAGTGCAAGGATTAGCAAAGTATTTAAAATAAATTATAAAGACCACTGTGATTATCTTGAGTCTTTTCACCAAAAAAAGATTCATTCGCTTACTCATGTTGTACCATGTGCAATTTCAAAGACCGTTATATGGTGTTACTGCCACCAAAGATGAACAGTCATGCCTCATTTTTTCAAAATCATATTTAAACTAGTCTATGGAGCCTTTTTTCTTATAAGATTCTTTATGGTTGTTTGAGTTGATATATAATTTCTGTATTAGTTTTTACCGAGGTAACCAAACAACAAAAAAAAGTCAAAATCTCAGTGGCTTACTTCAGTGAACACTTATTTCTGCTTGGCTTGGGTCCATGTGTCTTCTGGTTCTGAGACCCAGGATGGTGGAGTAGTCTCCATGTGTCTAGTGCTGGTCTCATGACTGAGAGCAAGAATAGAGCCAGGCTGAGCCCACTGCAATCATTTCGAAGGCTTCTGTTCAGATGTGGAAAGTGTCACATGGGCTCTCTAAGTCCAAAGTCAGTGAGTCCAATAGGGTCATATACTCCCACAGGAGGGCACGGGGCAAGTTACATGAACATGGACAAAGAGGTAGAAACAGATTATAGGGAGTGAGTGAGGAGAAAGAAACAATTAGTCCTGTCCTGCAAACGTTGGCTAAATACTTTTGATGACATTGAACTGTATGTGTCAGAAAAAACTGAAAAGAAAAACAAAGTGGCTCAAAACAAGACAGCAGTTTATTTCTCCCTCACATATACAAGTCCAAGTAGCAGGTCCACGGTCACTATAGTAGTCCACACTGCCAAGGGCTGAAGTTCTCTCTATCTTGTTTCTAAGTTCTGTGTGACACGTGGTTTAAGATGGCTCCAGGCAGTAGTATAGAGGGAGAAAAGAAGAAGGACATGCACCTCACTTCTTTTTTATTTTTTTTCTTCAGGAGTATCTAGAAAACTTAAGTAACAATTTTATTTACATGTTCTTGTCCAGAACACAGTCACATAACTATATATAAATGCAAGGGAATCTGGTAAATACAGTCTTTATTCTTTGTGTCTGTGCCCAGCTAAATTTTTTTACTACTATGGAAGAAGTAAAGAAAGACTCTGGAATAAAAACATGCTAACAGGACTTGGAGCAAATTTCTTTGTTTTTTAAAAATTTTTTAAAATTAATTTTTATTGGAGTATAGTTGCCTTACAATGTTGTGTTAGCTTCTACTGCATAGCAAAATGAATCAGCCAAACATATATGTATATTCCCTCCCTTTTGGATTTCCCTCCCATTTAGGACACCACAGTGCGTTGAGTTCCCTGTGCTATACAGGATGTTCCCCCTCAGTTGTCTATTTCATACATTGGAGCAACTCTTTTTGGATTTAGTCAAATAAAGTCTGAGGAATGAAGGATTATAAGGTAACCTAAAAACACCATATGAAAGGCAGGAACAAGTAAAAAAAAGTCCAGAAAATAATGTTTTGATGTAATGCAAACTGCAATGAAGTAAAACAACAGACTTTGAGCAGAAGTGAGATATGGTTAGGATGGAAATAACTTTTCATTTTTGAAGAAAATAGGTACAGATCAGGTTCACAAAGAATTAAAGTTCAGTATTTTTCCATTAGAGGAATGCTCCATCTCAGGAATCTTAAGTGAAGTAAAAACTGCCCCAAAGTTGTTTCAGTTCTTATGATCCTTGATTTTTATTTGTTTTAAGTCATTCATTTTCCACTAGGATTCAAATAAAATTGCTTAAAAAGGATCTCCGAGATACCTGGAGGATGCTTAGCTGTTCAGATATTTTCTGAACAAATTAATGAACTTGCAAACCAGGCAGGAGAGAAAAAGTTAGGCTGGAAACTGCATTATGTGCGCCATAAAGTTGGAGAATTACTGGATGTGCTGTGTTCTGTTAGTAAACTGAGGCATATTAAAATTTTTAAGAGTTTATTTAAGCAAAAGAATGCATTCAAATCAGGCAATGCCAAACCGGAAGTGGTTAGGAGCACTTCACCAACAAGAGCTCTGGGAGACACTTTAATAGAAAAAAGGCAGAAGCAAAGTAAGAAAATGATGGATTGGCTATAGAGTGAAGTCTTGTTGGCTGTCTGTTATTGGTTGTCCTTAGTGATTTGATTTCCTAACCTTGAAGCATTTGCTGGCTTAGATTTTGGTTTGGCGCTCATGGCATTAGAGCTACCTCAGTCTAATGGCCTCTTTGTTTTTTAATTTAATAATTCCCCCCTTTTGGTCATCCTCTCATACATGAGAGACTGACAGTGTACTGGTATTAGCGCCATTCTCGGTCACCATCAGAGTTAAGTTGCTCTTGTCTCATTGTGAAACTCATAGGTTCTGATGTCAGATCTATCTATAGAAGGATGGTTTTTGCTGTTCATCTCATTGTTCATCTTGTTTCTGTTTCTCCAAGTTCAGTGAGTCCATCTGATGTACTGCTGATGGCTGTGAACATGCATTTGAGACCTTTGAGAGAACATAGCAAACTAGGGAGAATACAATGATAAGTTTTCGGATGATAACACTGAGAAACTGGAGTATCCTCCTTAGCCAGGTCCCCCATGAACTAAACCAGTTGGTATCAGATACATGAAAGAATGTGTCTGAGGGTCATCAACATGTTTTAGCCAAGTGACTTGTGTGTTAATTTCTTGTACTTGCTGCAGTAGCAGGAGTGTTGATGAAGGTACAGCAGGAGGTACTTGCTATGGCACAGACCCCTCCTTGTTCATCCAGTAAGTTATCTAAAGTAATTCTATTATCTAAAACCACTTTAGCAAGCAAGCCTAGGGACTATTGTACAACTATGGCCTTCGCAGTAGATTCAGCAATAGTTGCCAGAGTTAAGGAGCATTGTTTTTCCTGTGCATTAATGGAGAAAAGAAGCAAGTAGCAGAAAGGAGAAAGGAACAGAGATTTCATATTGGAGGTGAAGATCTTGATCCGGATCTTGAGAGAGCTGTCCAGCTCAAGAAGCTGTCTGCTTCTGGGGAGGAACCTCCCTACTCAATTTTTTTTTTAAATTAATTAATTAATTTATTTATTTTTGACTGTGTTGGGTCTTCGTTTCTGTGCGAGGGCTTTCTCCAGTTGCGGCGAGCGGGGGCCTACTCAATTTTAATTTTAGAACTCCAGCCGGTATGTGGTCCTAAGTCTGGAGGAGCCCTTTTCAAATGGGGAATATGGACCCGAGGTTCAAGTACCTGAAGTTTGGCTGCCATCTGGGTAGTGAGGAGGACCTGGTATGGGCCCTTCCAAGTAGGTTCAAGGTCAGGCTTTGATCTTAGTGATTCCAAATCAGAAGGGTGTGAGAAAATTGGAAACACGTGTTTGGAGAGTTGTAGCCAGATACTTGAGGATACTAGTGGAATTCAGGATCCAGTCCAGTTTACAGACAAATCATCTCAAAGGCAATGAACAGGACTAGAATCTGATATCCGTAAGTTTATGTTATAATTTTCTACTGAAATATAACTTTTCCTCTATAATCACCCTTCTTTCTATCAAAGATAATCACAGTAAGACTATTTTTTTTTGCAAAGATAAGTCTAGTGTCATTAAACCTGGCCTGATTATTTATATAAGTACAGCAGCAAGATTACTGATCAACCATATAGGCTGTTCTTGAATATGCTTTGCTGGAACTTTTCGTAAGGAATCTTAGATTAGATTTTTAAAAGCCTCCTCAGTCTAAGAAGACAAGCCAAGAACTCACCATCAGACTTTACCTGCAATACATATACATTTAGGTGAATTCCTCTCTTCTTGAGGTCCTCAAGGCTGAGGTTCCTGGGCCTGCCAGGAAGTGGCCTTCTTTACTTACCTGGTAAGGCTGCTGGTAACCCTGTAAACATGACACCAGACTGATTTTTCCAAGGGGCTTTATTGGCTCCATAAAGTCAACCATAGTTCTTTAAAGCTGTCTGGTCAAATCTGATTTTATGCCTATTCTCAAATATGACATTCAAAGCCTTGGTAATACAATCAATGTTTCCAATTGTGTCCTGTAATAAGGAGAATACATTTTAGTTGAACTTATGCAAATAACTATATTATCATGAAAATAAGAATACTCAATAAGTTTCTGAATTCTGGAGTGATCAGGTAGGGGGAAAAAGTAAATGTTTCAGTTCTATTTACATAGGTATATTTACAAAGTTACTGCAGATCTTAGTGTAAGAGAAAAAGGTTTCCTTAAATCTAGAAAAATAAAACATTAAGGAACCAGCAATATTTCAAAGAAAATGTTATAAAAAATACATAATTATCCTCATTACTTCATTCAATCCCATATTATTTATTCCTCTTCTGCTTGAATCCAGTTTTTCCACTATTTCTGGAAATTCTTACCCAGTTCAGTTTTTATGATCTTAAAGTTATCAGAAGCCTATATTCTAGAGGGCTTTTCAGAGTGCTTTCCATGAATCTCTCTGAAGATGAAGCACATTTGCAGAAGCATCAGAGTAAAACAATAACTGTTTATAAATGACAAAGAATTTTTTTAAATGGCCATGGTTAAAAATCCGATGAAGAAATGTAGCTATTCTGTGGCATACAATGATTTAGAATAATAATTGGACAATGAGAGTATTGACAAATTTCTAGAAATGTTAAACAATTTCTGCGATACCTATATCAGTAACATGTATCCACACACATATAACCTAAGAGGTTTATTATCACTTCTTATTTGACAATGCTTCCCACGTAATTTAACATATTAAGTAAACCTAATTAGTTTAACATCTTTCTTCTACAAGGTGAGAGAAAAATTTTTTTGAGATTTTCCAGGGGCTCTCTGGGAAATATCAAAGTTGATTTAAGATCAAAAAGAGTCCCTTTAGACTTTGATTTTGGGAAACTGTCCAAAGGTTTGAACATTTGGTTAACTAGGATCACAGCTCATTATGAAGCAATACTTAACTGTATATTTAACAAAAGTGACAATGGAAGATGTTAAAGGCAAATACAGAAGATTACACAGTTGTGAACAAAACTTTGCTCATTTATTACTGAGAAGACTGGGTTTTCTTAAGTAATCAAAGCCCTGATAAAAACAATGTGAAGCACAGTAAACTATTTTGGTAGGACACACAATCTTTTCTGTTCGGGCACGTTACTTAAAGGGTAAAGAAAAACCTCTGTTTACAATATCTTATTAAGAGTATATCAATAATCTAAGAAAACTTTGTTTTTTTTAGCAGAGAGAAAACCAAACTCTAATTTTGCATCAGTGTACTTTTGATATTAAAACTCATTTTTTTAAGCTTAAATAAATTCATTCCAATATTAGCCAGCTCAAACATCCATAAAATTCCTATCCCAAGTTTCCTTTTCCATGAACCTTCTACAACTTTTTAATATTTATTCAGATTTTGTCCTATGTTTTTTCCTCTTTCTCATTCTGGAACAATTAGTCATTTTAACTTTCTTACCTACTTTTCATACACAGTTGTTTCCTTTCACCCTTATTATTGCTAAATAGTTTTAATTACGTATATTGATTAGACTTCTTAACCCTTAGAATCCTTAGTTTACTAAGAAGTAAACAGTTGTGTACTGCCTGTTACTAGTATGCTCTGGACTGATAAGTTTATAAATACATTTCATAATTTGTAGAAGTATATTCTTTCTTATAGTAAAATTTTAAATGCGGCACACAAATGTTTACTAATAGACCCAAACATGTCTAGTTTTTCTGTAATAGGGAACCAGAAGTAGATACACATATGCTGATTAGTTAATGTATTGATATTTTATCTTATTTGGAAATTATCTAGATAGTCAACGAATGCCCATTATTTAACTTAACTCAGCAAAAATCTAAGGTTTCAAGTTACCAAAAGATTTTAGGAGCTGTTTTTAAGTATGCATATTTTATAAAACTCCATCATCATCGAAAAGTTCATTTATAAACTTTTATTTTATTAACATCTATTTACTTCAGTTGTTCATAACAATCATGTTTAGATTACTCATGAAAATTTCATAAGACATTAAACAGCCAGCAATCATCTTGAGTTATTTTTCTTGCAGACAAATTTTGTAACAGAGATACTTATTTGACTAGCCAATCCAGGCAGAATAAAAGTTGCATGTGTATGTTGAATTTAAGGCTGATAACTCGGAAGACATGCCTATTTTTAATTAAACCCACAAACTTCAATATCTTGTATCTACTGAAGATTAATACTAGATCACGTGAACTTGAAAAAAACAGGTAGAACTGTCCCTGGGAGGGAAAGGTTCCCAACCAACGCGCACCTAAAAGCTAAGTCACGGTTCAAAGATCTCATTCTCACAACTGTTTTTTCCTGCCCATCTAGGTTTGGAAAGGAAGGGACAACGTGAAATTGTACCTTGCTCTCGACCAGCCCGCGCAGCAGAGATCCGGGAGAGCTGACTTCGGTAAGAACCCTCACCCTTTGCCGACTTTGCCAGTTTCCCCGGGATCCCGTCTGCAGGCTCTGGAGCAAGCAGGGCTGTCCCAGCGGGTCTCATCCAGGTCCCCAGAAACTGTAGAGGAGAAAAATAATGTTCCCTCTACCCTTTCTGGTGAGTGCCTGTCTGAGACCCCCTTTTTTTTCTAGGGCGCCTCCTAACTGGATACGTTTACCTAGGTGAAAAGTTCTCTACTGTGGCCACTGTAAATCGAGATGATCTTTGGTGAGGTTAACATGCTTGTTCAACCTTAAAACAAATTGTATTCACCTGAAGCCCCATACTGGATCCGGTTCAGCTTAAGTCAGATCCAGTCGAACCCTGGACCTAGTCCGGTTTCTACGTTGGACCCAGTCTGGTTTCTAAGTCAGACCCAGTCCCACTCTGGCAGGTTTCTGGACCCAGTCTGGAAAAAGAAATGCTCAAAGTCTGAAAGTTCATGATGCTAAAAAGCTCAGATCTAGGATCTGAGAGGGCCCTGCCCATGACTGTGGGAGTTGGCAAGGAAACGGTGGGCTCAGGGGCTCAGAGTACCTGCACGTAGTTGCCCTTTGCCCCCGGGGGTATCGGGAGAATGTCTGGTTTCCTCTTCTGGCACCAGAACTGTTAGAAGATAAACTGGGGCGTAATAAAAATTTTAAGAGTTTATTTGAGCAAAAAGCTCTTCGAATCAGGCATTGCCAAACTGGAAGTGGTTAGGAACGCTCCATCCACAGGAGCTGGAGAGGAGACGTTTATAGAGAAAAGGTGGAAGCAAAGTAAGAAAATGATTGGCTATACTGTAAAGCCTCGTTGGCTGTTTGTGACTGCGTGTCCTTTTTGTTCTGATTTCTTAACCTTGAGGCATTTGCAGGCTTAGCGTTGGGTTTGCTCACGTGGTCGCTGTGGCATTAAAGCCACCTGCATCTGATGGCCTCCTTGCTTAATTAATTGATCAGTGCCAAGAAATTGACTTAGGACCGTGAGTGTGAATATACCTTCTAAGAAAAACAAGCAAATGATGGTTTACAAGCCATGTTAGCATATTAGAACATAATGGAAATTTCCTTTATAACATTTCACTTAGTAACATTTTCTCCTGCATAGGCACACTAGATACATTTCATATCTGTGGTACTTAATACTTTGATACTTATCCTTCATCTTTTGTAAGTGCTATTTAAGACAGAGCCTAGTATTTCTGGAGAACGTGCAGAGATACTTTTAAAATGTGTGTGTGTATGTATGTGAAAATCACCAGTTGGATATAACTGGTGCATTTTACACTGTGATTGGAATGGCATCGCAATTTTGGCTGCTGAATATAAAGAAGTCATTTTCTATTTAGTTGGAAAAAAAAAAAGCATAATGATTGCCACACACATAAAGAGTCCTAAGGTTAGACTTTAAGTTTATTTATTTTTTACGGTCCACCCTTTCTTTTTTTAAAATTCTTTTATTTTAGCATATGAAATGAATGCAGAAAATTCTAGCATTATACATCTGGGGGGCTACCATAACCTTTCAAACAGCAGCTTCAAAGGAATCTAGGGAAATATATGCTATGAACATTTAATAACACCACTACCGTGACTTGGTGAACATTTCCATGCTTTTCTACTATGAAAATATAGCATTGGGACCATGGTTGAAAAGTTCAAAAACACAAAAGTTGAAGAATACGTGGCATTTGAAATGTCTGCTTTAACTGTTCTGGGCCATGTTTGGTTCTGCTTTGCCTAGCTGGGGATTATTTAAGTCTTGGCATGATATTTCATAACGAGGACAGAGTAAACAGTGATTATTTAATCTTTGGGATGGCCATATAATTTAAAATGCTTTTTAAATTCTCAAGTTCCATTAACAGCATATTAATGTGCTAGACAGTTTTCTTAGACATTGTTACAAACTCATGATCCGTGTTTCAGAAATGACCTGGATGAATTCTTTTGTACTAGATGTGTTTCAACAGACTTTTCTCTTTGCTTCTCTGACAAAGGACTTTGGAAGAATGAGCTGCCCCCATCCCCATTTTCTTTTAAATGCCGTGATCAGGAAAATGACCGTTTTCCCCCTCAATTGCCTCTGTGGTTGAGAATAGGATTTATAGGGTAAAAACAGCACCTGGGTTGCCCCAAATTCCTCCCCCAAATAACCATGCCTGCCAAAGAGCTTTGACTTTGCAAACTCATCCCATTGTCGGAAAAATGCCCCATGTTAACTGTTCTCCAGCTTTCCATTGGTTAGGCAAATATGTGGAATACTGCTCAGGGCCATTTGCTGTTCAAAAGGCTTCAGATCTTCCCTCCAGCCCCACAGATTCTAAGCCTTTGCCACCGTGGTAGCTGCATGCTTTGCTTTTTTTGACAGCAGGAATAGCTCTTTGGCTCAATTTCTCTGCTCAACTTTAGCTAAACTTCAGACTTCTGCTTTTTTCCTCTTTTGCTAAAGCTAGTGATCACACGCTGAGTAAATAATCTATAGACCATGATCTGCTGTCCTGTCAGGCTTGTTATCCAGACTCTAAACCCCCGACGTCAGAAACCTGCGTGCTAAGTATTCCCAGGTAGGTTTCTTAACTGCCTCCCCACTGGTAAGCATCTTCCCTGCTTACGTACTTAGAGAACTCCCTTGTAGCACACTGACTATATTTGGAAGGGCTAATTGGTGGTTCTGGTGTCTTTGTTAGGAAAAAGTGACACTTTCTGAAGTTAATAAAAATCTCTTCAGTTACAGCCTTTTATCAGATGTAACAAAACGTTGTTTGAACAAATATGGTGTCAGTAGTAGTGACAGTTCATTTCTGCCTTTCCTAGCCATCAACATCTTAGGAAAGAAAACGGTAGGAGAAGTTCCTTAAAGGCGTAAAATTAGTTTTTGAATAATGGCAGTTTCTGATAGAAAATTGCTTTTCAAATCAATGATTAAATTAGGTTCCAATTTGATTGCATTAGCATCTTTATGATATATCTTTAAGTAATATATTTCTCCGTTGTCCTTAAGCAACCTTTAATATCTACTTCAGTGCTGTATAAACATTTTTCATTATATTATTGACTCTGGGAGGAAAGCAACATATTTATCAAATACTACAATTAAGAAAGTGACTCTGTGATAATTCAGGTGTGACATCAACAAAGCTAAAACAGGTTCCCTTTAGCTTTTACAAATAGAATTTTCTTGAGAGTATGAGAGAGAGAGAGAGAGAGAGATGAAGAAAGAGATCATAATCCTTGGAAATAGAAAATTTGTCTCAGGGCAGTAGAGCTTGATTTGCTCACCAGTCACTGAGGATTCAACAAAATTAGTTTCTCAATATCTGAATTCTAGCACAAGACATACTTTAAAAATTTTGTTTATTGCCCACTTGTAAATGCTAAAACACATGTATTCTTTTCCAGTTGGGGGGGAAATAAAAACAAGATAAATATAATTCATTACCTATAGGGCAACATCTAGGGGTGGCTGGAGGTGGGCTGATTTCCTCCTGCCCCACGATATCTGTCAACTATCCACAAGTCACACACATAAACATAAAACCTAATTAAAATATATTGGTAACTTTAAGATTTTTCTAAAGAAATTCTGAAGCTAGCCACTCCCAGTGCCCTCTTATCAAGTATTTTGAGAATGTGGGAAAAGAGAAAAATCTAGCTTGTTTATACAAATCTATCTACTATGCTATTATACTTTTTAGGGATTTTGTTTTCTTTCTCTTTTTTAAGTTTAGATAATTTTTAAAAGCAAGAGTAGAACACACTAAGTGGTCTAGTTGTTTTTAAAAATTTTTTACTTTATTATGACAAGAACACTTCACATGAGATCTGCCCTCTTACATTTTTTAAGTGTGTAATACACTGTTGTTGATTCGAGGTACAATGTGGTACAGCAGATCTCTGGAACTTAGTTTTCTTGCTTAACTGAAACTTTATGCCAACTGACTGGTAATTTCCATTTTCCTCCTTCCCCTCTCCCCTGCCCCCAGCACCTGGAAACCACCATCCCACTCTGATTCTATGAATTTGCCGATTTTAGATATCTTATAAAAGTGAAATCATGCAGTATTTGTCTTTCTGTGACTTGCTAATTTCACTCAGCATCACGTCCCCAAGGTTTACCCATCTTGTTGCATATTGCAGAAGTTCCTTTTTTTTTTTAAAGACTGAATAGTGTTCTATTGTTTGTCATACCACATTTTCTTTATTCATTCATGTGTTGATGGACATTTAGGTTGTTTCCAAATCTTGATTACTGTGAATAGTGCTGCAATAAACATGGAAGTGTAAATATTTCTTTGAGATCCCAATTTCAATTCTTTTGGATAAATACCCTGAAGTAGGATTGCCGTTAGTTCTATTTTTAATTTTTTGAGAAGCTTCCATACTGTTTTCAGTAGCAGCTGTACCTTTCTGCATTCCTTCCAACAGTGTGCAAGGGTTCCAGTTTCTCTACACCCTCACCAACCCTTGTCTTGTTTTTTGATAATAGCCATTCTGACAGGTATGAGGTGATATCTTGTGATTTGGGTTTGCATTTCCCTGATGATTTGTGAAGCTGAGCAATGTTTTCATATACCTGTTGGCCATTTGTGTGTCTTCTTCGGAAAAATGTCAATTCAATTCCTTAGCCCATTTTTAAATTGGGTTTTTGGTGGTTTTTTTGGCTTTTGAGTTGTAGTTTCTTATATATTTTGGATATTAACCTCTTATCAGATATGGTTTTCAGATATTTTCTTCCATTCCATAGGATGATCTGATTGTTTTACTTTGTATCCTAGTAAACTACCAAATGCAGTTCATCAGGGTTTTTTTTGCATAATCAAAAGTGATATGTGAATATATCATATTTAAGTGTGTAGGAGAATATCGGAATGTGAAATTCATGTGCCAGTACTAGGTACATGAGCCCAGTAAAATTTGGATATCAGTTCAGTAAAAAAATGCAAGTAAGTATAACTAACTTGACAATTTTGAATAGCAAGCTATTTTTAGCACTTTTCTACTGTACATGATCATATTTTTTAATAATTCAACACTAAAAATTACAAAGTTAAAATGGAACTTTATCAAGTTCAGAAAAATCATGAATTAAGGTACAAAATAAATGTTTATTCATTATTTGAATCATTTATTCATTGAACCATTCAATCAACAAAGCTGTATTGCATTTCTTTTTACACCAAGGACTGTATACAGTAGAAGTGATATAAAGAGGGATTCATACTTCCCCTGCCTCCAGTGACCTGAGGGAATTAAAACACTTCTTAATTCAAAAAATACATAGTCGTCTTAATCCAGGTAAAACTGAAAATCAAAACAAACAAAAGCAAAAAAAAAAATAAAAAACCCACAAAATTTATTGAGGTATTAGCGCCAATAGATAAAAAGATGTGTTGTGGTTTATTTTGAAAAGCTAGCTGGGCTTTTGTAGGTTGTCCATCCTGTTTCATGGGATTAAACTGAGGCGGTACTTTCACAAAGTATATTACTTAGTCTGAGGGGGGAGTGAAATCCCTTTTTCTTAGTTTGCATAAAAAGACATTAAAACAAGGGTTTTAAAAAGTAGAGTGTCAGTTGGCTAGAGGTGAATGACTCAACTTGACATTCATTTCTAATAGTTAAAACCTTTTTTTTTCCTTCCAATTTATCACTTTCTTCATAATCTCAAATTGATTTCTCCTACTTTTCATCTGTCTTCTGCCTATTCAATACAGTAGTGATGATTTGTTCTGAAATGTAAGGATCAGAGAATATCATGACGCACCCCAGGAAAATGTTCTGTTCCTGTGAGATTTTCCTCACAGAATTAAATGTAGAAAATATTGTCTTTATTTTAATTCTGTATTGCTGTTGAGACTAAAGCCCCAAACAGAGATTGTTAAATTTGGAATGACCTAGAAATATAAATATGAAATTGAGAACTTAGATCTTGATGGATTAAAACAGAGGCTGGCAAATTTCTTCTAGAAAGAGCCAGTTAGTAGATACTTTAGGCTTTGCAGGCCATATGATTCTGTGTCCCAAGTACTTAACTCCGCTGTAGTGGTGAGAAATCTGCCACCAACCACACATAAACGAACAGGCCTGCGTGTGTTCTAATAACACTCTGTTTATACAAACAAGTGGTGAACTGGCTTTGGTTTGTGGGACGTAGTTTGCCAAACCCTGGATTAAAATATACATGGGATGAGTTGGCACTTAGATTAACTGTAAATGTTGATGTGCTTTGTTGATAAGTCATTGCTTCCAAGGCTGAGGTCCCATACTGGTTAGGGAGACACAAGCTGCTAGTTACTGAATCCACTGAAAGAAATAGATTTCACCTCCATCTTCTTTCTCCTGATCAGATAGGGTTCTTGCGGCACTCACAGTTCCAAATGTCACTCTGCCAAGGCATCAGGTTTTCTCTAGAGCGGTGCCTACTCCAATTCCTTTTCTTGTTGTGGCAGGCATGGAAAAGACTGATATTTCTATCACACCCTTGGGTAAATGGATTAAGTTGCTCCCAGAGGATGGAAAGCAGCCTAGCACTCTGGACGTCCAGGTCCCTCCCGCCATCCCCAGGATGGACACACTGGTGACAGGATTTGCCCTGCCCTTACTAGATGGAGTAATTGGGGAATTTTTGAAGGAGAAGATGGAAAATGCAGTTGGTGATTTTGAGTATGTTCTTTAAACTCTAAGAATTCTTACTGATTCTCACTTCCTCCCCGATTCTTTGCAGGCTTGAGTTCCATTAAATTTCTCGGGAAAATAAAGGTTACAAAAGTATCCTGGCGTTTCTGTAGTCTTCTAGGATAACAGTATGTACCGATTGATCAAGGTTATTGTTCTAGCTCCGCTTCCAACTGTTTATGCAACTTTAGGGCATTCACTTAAAACCATGAAATGTACATGCAAAACAGAAACAGACCCAGAGACATAGAAAACAAACTAGTGGTTACCAAGGGGGAGAGGGGAGGGAGGAGGGGCAAATTCGGGGCATGGGATTAGCAGGTAGAAATACTATATATAAAATAGATAAGCAACAAGGATATACTGTATAGCACAGGGAACTATGGCCATTAGCGTGTAATAACCTGTAATGGAGTATAATCTGCCAAAATACTGAATCCACTACGCTGTGCACCTGAAACTAACATAATATTGTAAATCAACTATACTCCAAGTAAAAACAAACAAGCAGAAGCCATGGGACATCCATTTCCATTTTTGTAAAGAAACTAGGAAAAACAAGATGCTCTCTAGGGTCTTATTCGGGACTTGGCATTTATGTATGATACCCGTCTTTTACAATTTGAGATATCTCCTTTTCTGGGCGTCTTTCCTGTCCTCTGAGCCCTTATCTCTCATGAACTGTTATTTGTTTATAAAATCATAGTGTCCGTGCTCTCAGTCTCTTATCGAGGACAGTGGGCTCCCTGAAATATGTGAAAACAATGTACCGTAGCATCCCAGCCCATCGATCCTCAGAAACTGTCTTAAAGATGGTAAATGACACATGCTGCTGAAATAAACAACCCAGCGTTTCAGTGGCTTGTCAAGTAAGGGTGTGTTTCTCACAAACATTCTGGTCTGTTGATTTAGGTCACAGTGGAGTGTGTCAGAGGTGGTCTGCTCTGTGCAAGCATTAGGGGACCAGGCGCCTTTAGCTAGTGGGTTTTGTTTTGTTTTTTAATTTTTTAACATCGTTATTGGAGTATAATTGCTTTACAATGGTGTGTTAGTTTCTGCTGTATAACAAAGTGAATCAGCTATACGTATACATATATCCCCATATCTCCTCCCTCTTGTGTCTCCCTTCCACCCTCCCTATCCCACCCCTCTAGGTGGTCACAAAACACTGAGCTGATCTCCCTGTGCTATGTAGCTAGTGGTTCTTAAAGCCTTAAGTTTTCCATGGATAAAGGAATAGGGAGCAAAGCTGGGAGATCTGGACGTGGCATACACCACTTCTGCCCATGTCCCTTTGGCAGAGACTCAGTCATGTGGCTCTATGTACCTGTCAGTGAGGCTTGGAAATATAATCTAGCTGCTTGCCTAAAGAAAAAGGAAATGAGGTTTGGGGAATAAATAGCATTTTCTCTGCCCTAGTCAGCCAAACAGGTTTTCTGCAGAGTGAATATTTGTATGCACTTCTTACTTGACATGTGCCATGTGCAAGATCTCCTTGTCATAATCAAGGAGAAAGAAGCACAAGAATAAGCCTTAGAATCAAGTGGCAGAAGCTGGAACCCTGAAGCTCTGAGAGATGGCCGAGACACCCGCAGTGGGACTGGGGCTGAGCTTAGGTCTCAAGAGGACAACTGAGTTTGAGGAGAAGAACTCTGAAGGGCAGCAGCCTAGTAAAGGACACACTGCAGATAAAATCCTGTTTAGTTGTAGAGACTTTACAGACATATATTCATGTAAACTGCCAGAATGCTAAGTGTTAGAAAACCAGTCTTCTATAATAGATCAAATGAACATGGTTTAAAAAAGAACCTAATGATGAATTGGTATGAATTTGATTAGTAGGTCTGTATTCTAGGTGCACACACACACACATGCCCAGGCAGACCCTGTACTTGCCTTCTCTCTCGTGCTTTCCAACTCAACTTTCAAACGAAAAATTCTTTATGTCTTTCCCTCTAGACTCTAGTATTTATAATATATGATATCCTAGCCCCTTTTAATATAGTGGCTATCAGGAACATTTTTGAGAATTATGGATGTAAGCAATGAAATGTCCTTTGTGCTTTTAAGGTTACAACTGGTGGGCTACTTCAAATAGTGTTATTTTCTTATATAAAACAAATGAAAAGATTAGGACTAAATCTATACAATCAAATGATACAGATAGGTTAGTAATCCAAATTATGTAATTTTCAAAGAATGATGGACTGTTTCTTCAGAAGTATTTTCTATTTGTAGTAGAGCTGGCAGTCAAAACTTATTAAATTTCCCAATCTAAAGCACAAGATACAAACTCATTGGTTATATCTGTAGACATGTATTTAAACCATTTTCTGGTGACTAGATACTTTCACGGAGCTGCACAGAGCTTAATAATAAACTAAGCATTATGTAGCTTTTCATAAACTATGATCTAGGACTTCCCTAGTGGTCCAGTGGTTGGGACTCCTTGCTTCCACTGCAGGGGGCACAGGTTCAATCCCTGGTCGGGGAACTAAAATCCCACCTGTTGTACAGCACGGCCAAAAAACAAGCAAACAAATTAAAAAAACAAACAAAATTGTTTCGACTATTCTAGATCCTTTGCATTTCCATATAAATTTAAAAAAATAAACTATGATCTGTTTCATAATGCCTTGATACCAAAGGTTATCAGAAAATAGTACTAACGTTCTTGCCCAAAGTAACATTCATAATCTCTCTCAAATTGCTTTTAACATAGGCTATTCTTTGATACATTAAAATAATGCTTACTGGAGGGGTTTTTTTTTTTTTGACAAAATTTAGGCATCACAGTTGTTTTTGAAACAAAGTAAGCTCACTTATTTAAAACTCACCACAGACTATAATTTGCCAGAAAAACTGGGCAGCTGGATTGGTAATATAGGTACATCAAAAAGACCTGAATCATCTAGGTGGCAAAACTTCTGAGAAACCTATTTTCTCTGCATCTGTTTTACACCATTATTTTCTGCCCCTGCACCATTTTTCCAGCGCTACTTGTGTTCTCCCCAATGCTGCTTTCCTCCTCTTCCTTTCACTGGTCTATTTTTTTTTTTCTTGTAGCACCCATCACCTTTTTTTTTTTTTTTTTTAATTTATTTATTTATTTTTGGCTGTGTTGGGTCTTCATTGCTGCACGCAGGCTTTCTTTAGTTGCGGTGAGCAGGGGCTACTCTTCGTTGCAGTGCGTGGGCTTCTCACTGCGGTGGCTTCTGTTGTTGCGGAGCACGGGCTCTAGGCGCACGGGCTTCAGTAGTTGTGGCACGTGGGCTCAGTAGTTGTGGCTCATGGGCTCAGTTGCTCCGCGGCATGTGGGATCTTCCCAGACCAGGGCTCGAACCCGTGTCCCCTGCATTGGCAGGGGGATGCTTAACCACTGCACCACCAGGGAAGCCCACCAATCACCTTTTAAAAGATGGTACAGATTGCTTATTTTTCATGTGAATTGTTTATTGTCAGTTTCCTCTTTTAACCTGGAATCAATGAATGTTTTTGCCAGTCTCTGTTTCTAAATTGAAATGTGAATCTAACTGCAAGTATTACTTGTGTAACCCTTTAATGGATTAGTCTTTGCTCAAAACAACCAACAGCAGCAAAGATCACTCAGTGTGGCTTTCATTCAGATGGTTAACAGCTCTGATGATACAGGTTGCACTCATCACAGTTAGAACCTGCTTGTCTGTGTCTAGGGACCTTGAACTCAGCAATCCATTGTTCTTGTGCATACCAGAGTATTCTTATTGAACCAACTCTTCTACCTTTCTCAGTGTTTCATTGCTAATGCACCGAATTCCAAATTAATTTGAAAAAACAAACCCTAGATTTCCTTTGAAGTCCTCTCAAATTCTTTTGGAAACAAGGTCAGTGTAAATAAACGCACAAACTTACTTTTGAAAATGTTTTCATTTCCCATTTATTTTATTTGGGCTTTTTGCTAAGAAAATATTTTTCCTTCAGTACGGTGTGTCAAGATTGCTTTATTTTAAGGACGTATAGCACCGTCCAGGGCTCATGTTTCCCTCACCCACCATTCATTTTTGTGCAAATGCAAATTAAATAGTCTACTTAAAATAAACACCAAGAGTGGCTTTGTAGGGATTGCTTCCTCTCTGAAGTCTACCAGAGGTCTGTTCACAGGCAGGGAGTAGCCTGAGGCTGTGCTTCCCTCAGATCCTTTAGTGCCGTTTGTCTACCCTACCCTTTTCCTTTCAAAGTCTGTCTCCTTTAGGTCATTAACCAGCAGCTAAGCATTATCTTGCCTTCATGGTACCGAGCCCACTGCTGTCACACCTGCAGCAATAGTTTTCAATCTGACCGTGAAATCTGAAATCAATAGAGTTGGTCAAACCAGCTCTTATTATTTTTTAAAACCAGTACAATATAGTACAGAATAGAATGTAATAGAATGCACTGGCATGGAACAGAGTAGAAAAATATCAGCATATAGCCGTGTAGCAAGACTAAATATTACTTCATTAAACAGCCATCTCAGTTGTTTAATATCTATAATAATACATGTGTTATGGGGTCAGCGAAGAGCAAGCCATTGCTTGAGTTTAGGAATTCTTAACCAAAAACCCATGAGATGGGTTTTAGAGTTTTTCATAAACCTCTTGAAATTGTATGTATGGTTGTGCATATGTGTGTATTGTATATGTGTATAAAAATATATATATATACACCTATATAATTTATTTGTTATATATAATTTATTTGTTTTTAGAGGTAGAGTCATAGCTTCCATCAGGCTTGCAAACTGGGCTTGTAACTCATACATTTAGGAACCTTATCTCTAGGAAGAGGGATTCTCATTAGAAAAGTCCATGAGTTGGTGATGTCTGAAGTCCATTAGCATCCAGTGGGTTTTGGCATTTCTTTCATATCAGGGAAAGCCATATTTTGTTGGTTTATTTTTGAGAATTGTTAATCTTCAAAAAATAGATGAATTTGATTAGGCTATATTTAAAAAATCTCCTCTTGTAAAGGTAATGGCTTTCCTGTCCTTTAAAATTCATTCAATAAAAGCATCTGTTTGATATCGCTTATGTCCGGGCCATCCCTCTAATCCCCAGAGATGTACAGATGTATAACAAATGTTCATTCCTACAGTCCTGGTGCTGGGCAGAGTTCTAGTTGATTTCATGTGGTTGTTTTATTTAGTCCTTACACACACCTGGGGGAGGAGGTATTATTATCCTGGTACAAGGAAACAGAGACTTAGAGAATTTCAGGGATATACACAAATTCACCAACTTTATAAAAGACAATGCTAGAATTGGAACGTATGTCTTCTGGTTCTAAGCCTACTTCCAGGATGCATGTAGAATGGATGGATTCCTAATGAGGGGAAGCCTTTCATGGTGCTGTCATCTTGCTTTCCACCTTCAAGTTGTAATTAGGACCATTGGATTAGGTGTGCTGCTCTACTTCATAAACCATCTTCAGTTGATCACTTAATGTATTGTCCAAGTTTGTACACATTTGAATGTTTAAAAAGGCATTCTACTAGTAATCACTACTGTCCCAAGTAAACCAGGATATATGGTTACCCAAAATGACATTAATGTATGATGTTGGTTCTCTCTAGAATATCTTAGAGGTATAAGAAAGGCAAATTTGTATATTCTGGTTTATCATATAAGCAATATGTGAACTGATTTGTATAATTCTCCTAAAATTTTCTACTAGTCAGGTATGTCCTTGTCTTACTATAGATTTCTTGAAGTTCAGGAATGATGAAAGAATTAAGCTGGGTATAAATGTCTGATTTGTTGGTGATATATGACCATCCTATGCAGGAATTATCCCAACTTTCATCACAGATGTTTTAAAAAATTATTGAACAAGAATAATTGGGAGTTATGTATAATTTTTTTCATTGATTATAAAGATAATAATCATTATGCTAGGGGAAACAATTCTTTTCTTGGAGTACGAAGATGTAGTCTTGAATCTTGGCTACATGGTTCAAAAAGTTTGAAACTTTGGACAAACTAATTTATGTCAATACCTGAATTTTCTCATTTGAAAAAGGGTTATACTAGATATGCTGTAAATATGAAATAAGATGATATGTAAGTGCTTTGGAAACTGTAAAGTACTTTAAATATGTATGTATGTATATATGTGTACACATTTACATGTAAAATTTTTCATACATTTACATTGCCACATAAAGTTTATTTGCTTTAAAATAGAATTTTAACCAACAGATTTTATAATTAAAAATATATGTATATATACAAAAATTTCTATATCTTTAAAATAATTCTTTTTTTTTGTTTGAATTTTTGAATTTTATTTTATTTATTTATCTTTTATACAGCAGGTTCTTATTATCTACTTTATACATATTAGTGTATACATGTCAATCCCAACCTCCCAATTCATCCCACCCCCCCCCCAACATTCCCCGCTTGGTGTCCATACGTTTGTTCTCTACATCTGTGTCTCTATTTCTGCCTTGCAAACAAGTTCATGTGTACTATTTTTCTAGATTCAACATATATGCATTAATATATGATAAAACCCCATCAAGGATATTATATTCTAACTCCCTGCCTAGAGCTGTCTTCTAAAAATGTCCTGAAGATGGCATAGTAAGTACACTTTGGTGCAAACATTATTAAAGGAGAGGTTTTAAGAAAAATGTATATGAGGTTAAAACACTCAATTTAAAACAAGCCTTTTCTAAGTTTGTGGAAAAGAAAATTTCTGAGCCTTTTAACCAAGGCCCATTGTTTTAACGTTACAACAATCATGTGTTTGATTGCGCCTTAAGGAGTAATGGGTTAGCTCGTCAGAAAACTCATAGAATCTGCTGTTATTGATGGGAGTCAGGTTACTTCACATCACACAGTTTTATCAGTAAATTTACCCTTGGAATTGTAAAACAGCTGATGCACTCATCTGGTATCTTCTGCATAATGTACAATCTGCACCTAAATGCCAGTTTTTATTAGACACATTATGAGGATAAGGGCTGTCAGAAGAGATTAGTTGAAAAATATCTGTTTTATTAAAATATAAAATATAGTGGGGCCCTATTCTTAGAAAAAAATATTGACAGGTTACATTATTTCTGTGGGGTTGTAATACTTGTAAGCTTAAAAAATGTGTACGTACATGATGCCAGCTTTATCTTCTACAACGCGGAAGTAGAATCAATATGGGTGCCCGGTGAAACACAAAACTGTGACAGTAGGTCTGCTGTATTTATTATCAGAGGTCATTTGTTCTTAGCCATCTCTGAGACTTACCTGTGTTTACATGTCACACATTAAATACAGTGTGTATAGTGTAAGGTATCCACCTATTAAGGACTTAAAATATGACCAATAGTATATTTATATGCATTTACATATGAATATCAGGCATAATTAGTGTTTTATATATATTTGGTGTGAGTATAAATCCATAGGCACTCTCTTACAGCAAATACACGAGTGAAAACATTTTTACAAGTAAATTCATTTCTGAGTGGTTGGAGAGAAGAATTGGTGCTTTATGGGTGTTGGCAAATTGTCTTTCACGGAAAGGGAACTTCTTGGCTTAAACTTTTGAGAACTGAACTTGAGTCCCCACAAAACTGTCGTTTGAAAAGATTAGAATTTAGTGATTTCTTATGCTATTTGGACAGCAGTGAGATGCTAGAGTGATGTTAGCAATTCTGACACCTTGAAGCTTGTTATAAACTTACTTTGTTCTGCATCAATATCCAAGACCCCTGGAGTTTTTAGAAATCAAAAGTGATACATTTTTGCCATTTGTAAGTCATAGACAAGTCAGTACAATCCTCTTGGTAATGAAAGTGGCCTTATACTTTTAGAGAATTATAGATCATGATGCTTACAAAGAAGCGGTCGTAAATTATCAAAGGAACAATAGATGGTTTAAAAATGCCTAAATGCTTATTAACTTGATTGTCAATAATGTCTCAGGTTGACTCAGATAGGTCAATTTGCCAGTATGCTTTTAAAGATGTCAAGCTACATATTTGTGAATATACTATAGTGCTACTGTAACAATGTTTTCAAAATTGTGCATTTATGCATTTATTTCAGTGACCTTTTCTAGTGCATTTTCCATTGGTTGTCTCCATTTTAAAGAAATGAGCTAAACTGATGAGCAAAGGATACAAGCTAACAAAGAAAAAGCATAAAAAAAGAAAGTGAAAAAAATCTTACTTTGTAATTTATTTTTAATTTAATCTGACAGAATCAAAGAATTAGTCCATTGTTTGGAGAGTCTCAAAAGATAGCTAGATTTTATTATTTGATTGAAAGGAAACATGGCTTTTAGTTATAATGTTCATATTTCTTTGAATTCAGCCTTTTTTTTTTTTTTTCCATTGTAGAGTGGCATTTCATGCAGTTGTCAGGCTTGTAAAACCTTCTGCACTGATACTGTAGCACAGCCTATGAATGTAGAATGAACAGATTGGTACCGTTTGTTTCAAAGGAGCCCCAAACATGTCATAATGTCTCCAATAAGTTTTGAGATCCACAGTATAGAACCCAGCAACTTGGAGGATTGTCACATGTTAAACCAGGGAGCAAAACTGTATCATCTATATTATGATGAGAGAATCAACAAATATCTGTGCATGAACAATGTTGATTGAATTATTACTCAGAACTCATAACAACTGGTGGAGGCAGCTGAAAGCGCACTGACTTACTGTGGTGATATTTCATTGTAATTATTTAGTTGTTCATATTTTCTTGAATAGATTTTAAAATTTGTTTTTTTCTATATTACACAGAAGATAGTGATAAATGAGATGAAGTCGGTTGTTATTACCTCTTGTTAAAATCATGTATATTTCTTAACCACACGCTTTTATAAAACAGTCTTTTCCAAGTGGTCACACAAGAAGATGTATCACTATGTTTTTGTCATTTGAAAAAGGAACATAGCAACCAAGGAACAGTGTTAGGGAATTTACTATCTTATCTTACTTAATTTGTTTTAAAACAAACATAATTGCATTTTTAAACTTTTTTCTTTTTTTGCATTGGTTTCTTTATTCTATATTACAGAGAGTCTACCTTTAGTCATCTTTCTCCATAAAAACAGCAATCTGTGAACTGGATATATCTTACAATGTCTAAGGCTACTATCAATTAGAGAGTATGCCATCTTCTGTTCCAAAAGACTTTAAAATAGTAGCCATTATAATGATTTAGATGTGGCGTCACATGAAAAGGAGAAGGCGCCGTGAATGATCGCCAAAGGATTCTTAACAGCTTTAAGATTGTGTGATTTTTCTGAATGAAGTTTGGGTGTTCCGAAAGCAATACCATTAGTCATGGTAAGTTAAATTATTCATATAAGCCATCTCCTTATCTTGTCTAAATAATCAACGCTAGCCTGTGTAAAGCTTTAGCAACATCAATGTTATGCCCCTTGGCAGAGAGAAAAGGGATGAGTTGAAGGAAAAAGGACTCTAATTGCATTTGTGGAAGCGTCAGTATGAAGCTCGGTGCGTGGTTCCTGGTTTCAGTTTCAGTGACGTCTTCTTTAATTTGTGAAACCTCTAGAATGCCACACCTTCCTTTAGGAGCACTTACTTCTCAGAGAATATTTAGGGACTCCAGTGATAAACTCATAGAAGGCAGCTTCTCCTACAGTTGGATCACTGCCGCCGCCATAAAATAACTTTGGTCCTTTGGGTGTTGTCTGCCAAGAGTGGTGCAGGGCCCTAGTGATGAAGGCTTTGCTCCCTCTAACTTCTGTGAGTCACTCCAGCTCACGCTGGAGACAATTACCACCCAGGCCTTTCTCAGACACTGCTGGTATCATGACACACATTGGTGAAGGTTATTTTCTTTTGGCCCATGGTGAAAAATATATAACCCCATCTTTTTCCTTTTTGTTTTAAGTAAGAAAATTAAGAGCTAAACTCATACACAGTTGAGCAATCACTGCCCAGATGTCGTTTCAAGTGCTGTGTAGCTTGGCATCTCTTCCTTCTGTTTCATTAAATTCATTAAGTCCATTAAATTCATCAAGCAGACTCTGCTCGGTTTTATTCCTTGATGCCTAATTTTGTAAGTTACTACATGTCCTCGTGGGAATAGGTGAAGTATAATTCTTTTTTAATTTTTTTTAAACATCTTTATTGGAGTGTAATCGCTTTACAATGTTGTGTTAGATTCTGCTGTTTAACAAAGTGAATCAGCTATACGTATACATATATCCCCATATCCCCTACTTCTTGCATCTCCCTCCCACCCTCCCTATCCCACCCTTCTAGGTGGTCACAAAGCACCGAGTTCATCTCCCGGTGCTATGCGGCTGCTTCCCACTAGCTATCTATTTTACGTTTGGTAGTGTATATAAGTCCATGCCACTCTCTCACTTCGTCCCAGCTTACCGTTCCCCCTCCCCATGTCCTCAAGTCCATTCTCTACATCTGCGTCTTTATTGCTGTCCTGCCCCAGGGTTCATCAGAACTTTTTTTTTTTTTTTAGATTAATATATATGTGTTAGCATACGGTATTTGTTTTTCTCTTTCAGACTTACTTCACTCTGTATGACAGACTCTAGGTCCATCCACCTCACTACAAATAACTAAATTTCATTTCTTTTTATGGTTGAGTAATATTCCATTGTATATACGTGCCACATCTTCTTTATACATTCATCTGTCGATGGACACTTAGGTTGCTTCCATGTCCTGGCTATTGTAAATAGAGCTGCAATGAACACTGTGGTGCATGACACTTTTTGAATTATGGTTTTCTCAGGGTATATGCCCAGTAGTGGGATTGCTGGGTCATATGGTAATTCTATTTTTAGTTCCATACTGTTCTCCATAGTGGCTGTATCAATATACATTCCCATCCGCAGTTCAAGAGGGTTCCCTTTTCTCCACACCCTCTCCATCATTTATTGTTTGTAGATTTTTTTTTTTTTTTTTTTTTAAATTTTTTTTATTTATTTATTTATTCATGGCTGTGTTGGGTCCTCGTTTCTGTGCGAGGGCTTTCTCTAGTTGCGGCAAGCGGGGGCCACTCTTCATCGCGGTGCGTGGGCCTCTCACTATCGCGGCCTCTCTTGTTGCGGAGCACAGGCTCCAGACGCGCAGGCTCAGCAATTGTGGCTCACGGGCCCAGCCGCTCCGCGGCATGTGGGATCCTCCCAGACCAGGGCTCGAACCCGTGTCTCCTGCATTGGCAGGCAGATTCTCAACCACTGCGCCACCAGGGAAGCCCTGTTTGTAGATTTTTTGATGATGGCCATTCTGACTGGTGTAAGGCGATACCTCATTGTAGTTTTGATTTGAATTTCTCTAATAATTAGTGATGTTGAGCATCCTTTCATGTGTCTGTTGGCAATCTGTATATCTTCTCTGGAGAAATATCTATTTAGGTCTTCTTCCCATTTTTGGATTGGTTGTTTGTTTTTTTGATATGGAGCTGCATGAGCTGCTTGTATATTTTGGAGATTAATCCTTTGTCAGTTGCTTCATTTGCAAATATTTTCTCCCGTTCTGAGGTTTGTCTTTTTGTCTTGTTTCAGGTTTCCTATGCTGTGCAAAAGCTTTTAAGTTTCATTAGGTCCCATATGTTTATTTTTGTTTTTATTTCCATTTCTCTAGGAGGTGGGTCAAAAAGGATCTTGCTGTGATGTATGTCATAGAGTGTCTGCCTATGTTTTCCTCTGAGAGTTTTATAGTGTCTGGCCTTACATTTAGGTCCTTAATCCATTTTGAGTTTATTTTTGTGTATGGTGTTAGGGAGTGTTCTAATTTCTTTCTTTTACATGTAGCTGTCCCGTTTTCCCAGCACCACTTATTGAAGAGGCTGTCTTTTCTCCATTGTGTATTCTTGCCTCCTTTATCAAAGATAAGATGACCATATGTGTGTGGGCTTTCTATCCTGTTCCATTGATCTATATTTCTGTTTTTGTGCCAGTACCATACTGTCTTGATTACTGTCGCTTTGTAGTATAGTCTGAGTCTGGGAGCCTGATTCCTCCAGCTCCGTTTTTCTTTCTCAAGATTGCTTTGGCTATTCGGGGTCCTTTGTGTTTCCATACAAGTTGTGAAAATTTTTGTTCTAGTTCTGTGAAAAATGCCATTGGTAGTTTGATAGGGATTGCACTGAATCTGTAGATTGCTTTGGGTAGTAGGGTCATTTTCACAATGTTGAGTCTTCCAATCCAAGAACATGGTATATCTCTCCGTCTGTATCATCTTTAATTTCTTTCATCAGTGTCTTATAGTTTTCTGCATACAGGTCTTCTGTCTCCTTAGGTAGGTTTATTCCTAGGTGTTTTATTTTTTTGTTGCAGTGGTAAATGGGAGTGTTTCCTTAATTTCTCTTTCAGATTTTTCATCATTAGTTTATAGGAATGCAAGAGATTTCTGTGCATTAATTTTGTATCCTGCTACTTTACCACATTCATTGATTAGCTCTCGTACTTTTCTGGTAGCATCTTTAGGATTCTCTATGTATAGCATCATGTCATCTGCAAAAAGTGACAGTTTTACTTCTTCTTTTCTGATTTGAATTCCTTTTATTTCTTTTTTTCTCTGATTGCTGTGGCTAAAACTTCCAAAACTATGTTGAATAATAGTGGTGAGAGTGGACATCCTTGTCTCATTCCTGATCTTAGAGGAAATGCTTTCAGTTTTTCATCATTGAGGACGATGTTGGCTGTGGGTTTGTCATATATGGCCTTTATTATGTTGAGGTAACTTCACTCTATGCCTACTTTCTGGAGAGTTTTTATCATAAATGGGTGTTGAATTTTGTCAAAAGCTTTTTCTGAATCTATTGAGTTGATCATATGGTTTTTATCCTTCAATTTGTTAATATGGTGTATCACATTGATTTATTTGCATATATGGAAGAATCCTTACATTCCTGGGATAAACCCCACTTGATCATGGTGTATGATTCTCTAAATGTGCTGTTGGATTCTGTTTGCTAGTATTTTGTTGAGGATTTTTGCATCTGTATTCATCAGTGATAGTGGCCTGTAGTTTTCTTTCTTTGTGACATCTTTGTCTGGTTTTGGTATCAGGGTGATCGTGACCTTGTACAATGAGTTTGGGAGTGTTCCTCCCTCTGTTATGTTTTGGAAGAGTTTGAGAAGGATAGGTGTTAGCTCTTCTCTGAATGTTTGATAGAATTCGCCTGTGAAGCCATCTGGTCCTGGGCTTTTGTTTGTTGGAAGAATTTTAATCACAGTTTCAATTTCAGTGCTTGTGATTGGTCTGTTTATATTTTCTATTTCTTCCTGGTTCAGTCTCAGAAGGTTGTGCTTTTCTAAGAATTTGTCCATTTCTTCCAGGTTGTCCAGTTTATTGGCATAGAGTTGCTTGTAGTAATCTCTCATGATCCTTCGTATTTCTGCAGTGTCAGTTGTTACTTCTTTTTCATTTCTAATTCTATTGATTTGAGTCTTCTCCCTTTTTTTTCTTGATGAGTCTGGCTAATGGTTTATCAATTTTGTTTATCTTCTCAAAGAACCAGCTTTTAGTTTTATTGATCTTTGCTATTGTTTCCTTCATTTCTTTTTCATTTATTTCTGATCTGATCTTTATGATTTCTTTCCTTCTGCTAACTTTGGGGTGTTTTTTTTCTTCTTTCTCTAATTGCTTTAGGTGTAAGGTTAGGTTGGGTATGTGAGATGTTTCTTGTTACTTGAAGTAGGATTGTACTGCTATAAACTTCCATCTTAGAACTGCTTTTGCTGTATCTCATAGGTTTTTGGTCCTTCTGTTTTCATTGTCATTTGTTTCTAGGTATTTTTTGATTTCCTCTTCGATTTCTCCAGTGATCTCTTGGTTATTTATTAGCGTATTGTTTGGCCTCCATGTGTTTTTATTTTTTACAGTTTTTTTTTTTTTCCTGTAAGTGATATCTAGTCTCAGAGCATTGTGGTCGGAAAAGACACTTGATACGATTTCATTTCTTAAATTTACCAAGGCTTGATTTGTGCCACAAGATATGTTCTATCCTGGAGAATGTTCCATGAGCACTTGAGAAGAAAGTTTATTCTGTTGTTTTGTGATGGAATGTCCTATAAATATCAATTAAGTCCATCTTGTTTAATGTGTCACTTAAAGCTTGTGTTTCCTTATTTATTTTCATTTTGGATGATCTGTCCATTGGTGAACGTGGGGTGTTAAAGTCCCCTACTATGATTGTGTTACTGTCGATTTCCCCTTTTATGGCTGTTAGCATTTGCCTTATGTATTGAGATGCTCCTATGTTGGGTGCATAAATATTTACAATTGTTTTATCTACTCCTTGGATTGATCCCTTGATCATCATGTAGTGTCCTTCTTTGTCTCTTGCAATAGTCTTTATTTTAAAGTCTATTTTGTCTGATATGAGGATTGCTACTCCAGCTTTCTTTTGATTTCCATTTGCATGGAGTATCTTTTTGCATCCGCTCACTTTCAGTCTGTATGTGTCCGTAGGTCTGAAGTGGGTCTCTCATAGACAGCATATATACAGGTCTTGTTTTTGTATCCATTCAGCCAGTCTATGTCTTTTGGTTGGAGCATTTAATCCATTCACATTTAAGGTAATTATCGATATGTATGTTCCTATTACCATTTTCTTAATTGTTTTGGGTTTGTTACTGTAGGTCTTTTCCTTCTCTTGTGTTTCCTGCCTAGAGAAGTTCCTTTAGCATGTAAAGCTGGTTTGGTGGTGCTGAAGTCTCTTAAATTTGCTTGTCTGTAAAGGTTTTAATTTCTCTGTCGAATCTGAATGAGATCCTTGCTGGGTAGAGTAATCTTGGTTGTAGGTTTTTCCCTTTCATTACTTTAAATATGTCCTGCCACTCCCTTTTGGCTTGCAGAGTTTCTCCTGAAAGATCAGCTGTTAACCTTATGGGGATTCCCTTGTATGTTATTTGTTGCTTTTCCCTTGCTGCTTTTAATATTTTTTCTTTGTATTTAATTTTTGATTGTTTGATTAATATGTGTCTTGGCATGTTTCTCCTTGGATTTATCCTGTATGGGACTCTCTGCACTTCCTGGGCTTGATTGATTATTTCCTTTCCCATGTTAGGGAAGCTTTCAACTATTATCTCTTCAAATATTTTCTCAGTCCCTTTCTTTTTCTCTTCTTCTTCTGGGACCCTTGTAATTTGAATGTTGGTGCATTTAATATTGTCCCAGAGGTCTCTGAGACTGTCCTTCAATTCTTTTCATTCTTTTTTTATTTATTCTGCTCTGTGGTAGTTATTTCCACTATTTTATCTTCCAGGTCACTTATCCGTTCTTCTGCCTCAGTTATTCTGCTATTGATTCCTTCTAGAGAATTTTTAATTTCATTTAATGTGTTGTTCATCATTGTTTGTTTGATCTTTAGTTCTTCTAGGTCCTTGTTAAACGTTTCTTTTATATTCTCTATTCTATTTCCAAGATTTTGGATCATCTTTACTATCATTACTCTGAATTCTTTTTCAGATAGACTGCCTATTTTCTCTTCATTTGTTTGGTCTGGTGGGTTTTTACCTTGCTCATTCATCTGCTGCATATTTCTCTGTCTTCTCATTTTGCTTATCTTACTGTGTTTGGGGTCTCCTTTTTGCAGGCTGCAGGTTCGTAGTTGCCGTTGTTTTTGGTGTCTGCCCCCAGTGGATAAGGTTGGTTCAGTGGCTTGTGTAGGCTTCCTGGTGGAGGGGACTGGTGCCTGGGTTCTGGTGGAGGAGGCTGGATCTTGTCTTTCTGGTGGGCAGGACCGCGTCCGCTGGTGTGTTTTTGGGTGTCTGTGAACTTAGTATGATTTTAGGCAGCCTCTGTGCTAATGGGTTGTGTTGTGTTCCTGTCTTGCTAGTTGTTTGGCATGGGGCGTTCAGCACTGGAGCTTGCTGGTCATTGAGTGGAGCTGGATCTTAGCGTTGAGACAGAGATCTCTGGGGGAGCAATTGCCTATTGATACTGCATGGGGCCAGCAGGTCTCTGGTGGCCCAATGACCTGAACTCGGCTCTCCCACCTCAGAAGCTCAGGCCTGACACCTGGCTGGAGCACCAAGACCCTGTAAGCCACACGGCTCAGAAGAAAAGGGAGGAAAAGAAAGAAAGAAATAAAATAATAATAACATAAAATAGAATAAAGTTATTAAAATAAAAAACAAAAAAATACTATTAAAATAAAAAAATTAAAAAAAAGAGAGCAACCAAACCAATAAACAAATCCACCAACGATAACAAGCACTAAAAATTATAGTAAAATAAACATAAAAATCAGAAACTAGTCTGTCACATACAGCAAACCCCAAGTCTACAGTTGCTTCCAAAGTCCACCACCTCAGTTTTGGGGTGATTTGTTGTCTATTCAGGTATTCCACAGATGCAGGTACCTCAAGTTGATTGTGGAGTTTTAATGCGCTGCTCCTGAGGCTGCTGGGAGAGATTTCCCTTTCTCTTCTTTGTTCGCACAGCTCCCGGGGTTCAGCTTTGGATGTGGCCCCGCCTCTGCTTGTAGGTCGCCTGAGGGCGTCTGTTCTTCGCTCACACAGGACGGGGTTAAAGGAGCAGCTGCTTCGGGGGCTCTGGCTCACTCAGGCCGGGGGGAGGGAGGGGTACAGAGGAGGCGGGGCGAGCCTGCGGCGTCAGAGGCGTAGTGACGTTGCACCAGCCCGAGGCGCGCCGTGCGTTCTCCCGGGGAAGTTGTCCCTGGATCACGGGAGCCTGGCCGTGGCGGGCTGCACAGGCTCCCGGGAGGGGCGGTGTGGGTATTGACCTGTGCTCACACACAGGCTTCTTGGTGGCGGCAGCAGCGGCCTTAGCGTCTCATGCCCGTCTCTGGGGTCCGCGCTGATGGCCGCGGCTCGCGCCCGTCTCTGGAGCTCATTTAGGCGGCACTCTGAATCCCCTCTCCTCGCGCACCAGGAAACAAAGAGGGAAGAAAAAGTCTCTTGCCTCTTCAGCAGCTGCAGACCTTTTCCCGGACTCCCTCCCGGCTCGCCGTGGCGCACTAGCCCCTTCAGGCTGTGTTCACGCCGCCAGCCCCAGTCCTCTCCCTGCGATCCGACCGAAGCTGGAGCCTCAGCTCCCAGCCCCGCCTGCCCCGGCGGGTGAGCAGACAAGCCTCTCGGGCTGGTGAGTGCTGCTCGGCGCCGATCCTCCGTGCGGGAATCTCTCCGCTTTGCCCTCCGCACCCCTGTGGCTGCGCTCTCCTCCGTGGCTCCGAAGCTCCCCGCTCCGCCACCCGCAGTCTCCTCCCGCGAAGGGGCTCCTAGTGTGTGGAAACCTTTCCTCCTTCACGGCTCCCTCCCACTGGTGCAGGTCCCGTCCTTATTCTTTTGTCTCTGTTTCCTCTTTTTTCTTGTGCCCTACCTGGGTACGTGGGGAGTTTCTTGCCTTTTGGGAGGTCTGAGGTCTTCTGCCAGCGTTCAGTAGGTGTTCTGTAGGAGTTGTTCCACGTGTAGATGTATTTCTGATGTATTTGTGGGGAGGCAGGTGATCTCCACATCCTACTCCTCTGCCATCTTGAAGCTCCTCCTGAAGTATAATTCTTAACCAAATAGATCTGGGTCTTTTACTCAGGAACTTTAAATGTCTCCCAGTTTTCCACTGTATCAATTCTAAGTTCCTCTGTGTGGTTTACAAGAGTCTCTGCTCTGTCTGTTGAATTTTGTCTCCTACTGTTTCTCAAAATGTGCTCACTACTCTAATTAGGCCCGTTTCCTTAAGGTCCTCTGAGGCTGTCACGCTCATTCTCACCTTTGCCGTCCCTGGAGCCCATCATCTTGCCTCCATTGCTCTTTCTTTTTCCTTCCTCCTTTGTAAATCCCACTATTCTGTCCTCTGGGGACAAACTTACACCCTACCTTCATTATGAAGCCTACACTAATTATTCCTGGATCTCCCCCTTTCATATTAAAGTTTTCAGTTTCTGTGGTGCAAAAAATAGCCCTTAAACTATTCATACATTTTTCATCAGCTGCTTAACTATATCATAAACTTCAGAATTTCTGTGGGTAGAGATTATGTCTTCAACTTCTTATGTTTTCCGATAGGGTCTAAAATAAGGTTGAAAACTCTTTCAATAAACATTTTATAGTAGAGATCTGACCTCTGTTAACTCTTTCATGTATTACAGCTGTGTAGTATCCTTTAGTTAAGATACAGGACAAAGACAAGTAGTAACCTCCGCCCTCCCCCGGCTCCTCTCCATTCCCTAACCTTCCATGCTGTTCCAGCTAATGAGCTAGGAGCAGAGATGGCAGGTCACTAGGAGCCGAGGTAGATAAGAGCTGGTGTGTCTCTCCTGAGCACTCTGTCTTCTGATGTTGGAGGCGTGTGTTCCAGACAGCAGTTTTGGACTTCAGGTTGTTGAAGTTCAGGTGGACGAGAAATACACCTATATTGTTTTAAGCCATAGAGACTTTGAAGTGTATCTCTTGCAGAAGCTAACTTAGTTATCCTCAAGAATATAAGGTTACAAATGACTGTATATATGCTTTACAGAATCTTCAATTATATGTATATATGTTTTGTAGGACCTTTAAGTATTAATCCAGAGTTCTACATTAATCTAGAACTACATGGAGTCCTACTCAGGAACTTCTTCTGAGTGAACTAGAATTGTCCTGTCTATAGGAAACAGAGATGCACAGTTCATGCTTTTCTTAGCGAAAGCGAACGTTGGCACCAACTTAATTTTGGCATCAAACATTGTTGATACCATCTCTGGGTCTTATGAAAATTTGTAATCTTAGTTGGAAATACTATTGGCTAGTGGTTGGTTAAGGGCGTTAAGCCTGAGGTTTGGGATTTTATTCAAAGTTCTTTTGGTCTTAAAAAGAATACGCTCAAATAAAAGAACTTGTCCCATTTTAGGTTATGTTGGAGCATGACAAAAATGTACAGAAGTATTCTGAATTCTAAGGGAAGTTTCACATTATATATATAGTCTCAGTATGTAATATAATGATAAAAACTGTGGATGAGAAAGTCAGGAGAGAAGGTGAATTTGATACTCCATAACTCCATCTTCATTCCTTCATCTTATGCCTTTATTTAGAGAGCCTGTGGATAGTCACGGATAAGGAGTGTTCAAAAACCTCAACTGCTGAGGAAAGCTATACTTTTAATAATATTCTCATTTGAGAAAAATGAAGTTTTAAATCTCAGGTTTATAAAATTTTAACTATGTTAACCATAAGTATATGTTGTCATAGTGGCTTAATAATAATTAGTAGTATACATAATGTGACAGAGGACCTTCAAATTTAGTTTGCATATTCACAATAAAAGTTAGACCAAGATAAAAATATCCAAATAATTAAAAGATGAGAAATATGATAAAAGATGCTTAGAAGATAAAATTTCTCATATACTGTTGGTTGGAATGCATTCTTTCTGGTTAACAATTTGGAAATTCACATCAAGATCCCTAAAAATGTTTATATACTCTTCTCCAGTCATCTCACTTCTCAAAATCTATCCTAAAGAAATAATCAGGGATAATATCACATGTAGGTGTATATTGATATTTTTTCTAGTTTTTAAAAATTTAATGTTAGTTTTAAAAAATTTAATTAATAAAATTTTATTATTATTTTTTAAAATAAATGCTGTCTTAGTCAGTTTGGGCTGCTATAATAAAATATGAGAGACTGGGTAGCTTAAACAACAGACATTTGTTTTTCACAGCCCTGGAGTCTGGGAAGTCTAAGATCAAGGTGCTGGCCAGTTTGGTTCCTGGTGAGGGCCCTTTCCCTGGTTTGCAGAAGGCTGTCTTCTTGCTGTGTCCTCACATGGCTGATCTCTCTTCTTATACGGAGACTAGTCCTTTCATGGAGGTCCCATCCTCATGATTTCATCTAAGCCTAATTACCTCCCAAAGGCTCCACCTCCAAATACCGTGACATTGGGGGTTAGGACTTCAACATATACATTTTGGGTGGGCACAGTTTAGTCCATAGCAAATACCTAAGTGCAAAAAACTAGGGGCTTATATACACTACCAAACGTAAAATAGATAGCTAGTGGGAAGCAGCCGCATAGCACAGGGAGATCAGCTCGGTGCTTTGTGACCACCTAGAGGGGTGGGATAGGGAGGGGGGGAGGGAGGGAGATGCAAGAGGGAAGAGATATGGGGACATATGTATATGTATAACTGATTCACTTTGTTATAAAGCAGAAACTAACACACCACTGTAAAGCAATTATACTCCAGTTAAGATGTTAAAAAAACAACAGCAAACAAACAAACAAAAAAACTAGGGGCTTGAGTTAAGTATATTTTGGTACATTTTGATGATGCTGTATTTACGGTCACTAAAAATATTATTTTAAAAAAGAATTTAAAACATTTAGCGACATGGGAAAATATTCACAATGTTAAGAGAAAAACAGGTATAAAACTACATATACTCAGTGACTCCAATTTAATAAAAAAATATGTAGCTCTACTGAAAAAACAATGAAAAGAAATACACAGAAAGAGTAATATCAATTATTTTTGTATGGTGGAATTGTTAGAGATTTAAAAAAATTTTTACACATTTCAAAAGAGTTTCTACATGTAGAAATGAAGAATATAGAAGAACATACATGAACTATTAAGCCATTAAAATAAACATCAGTTGTTTTGGTCAATGGTAATCACCAAATTCTGCTCCAGCTGTATTGAACTCACATCATATTGTCGTCTTTCTGTAAATGCATTTGCTGTTACTTTATAACAAACAAACAAACAACAACAGCAACAGAAAACCACTTTCATCTTCTTGGGCTAGTGTACTTCATCCTAGCCATCAGAAGAGCCCTTCCTGACTCCGTTCAGTTTGGGTTATATGTTCTTTCTCTTTACTTCTGTTGCATCTGTTGTATTCCTGTGTAATGGTATTCAAATGTTATTGATTTTCTTGGCTCTGTTTCCTGCTGGATTGTAACTCTAGCTCTTTGAGGTCTTGAATGTACTTAATCCCCATGTACTTAGCATTCTAGCACAATGACTGGCACATAAACACCAGTCAATAAATGTTTGTTGACTGAAAAATACTTACAGTGACTCATGGCAATTGTGTACACAAACTGAAGTGCTCTCTTGAGGCAGGTTAAACTACTGATGTGATTTTATTCTAAATTTCTGAAATTTTGTGTCTAAGTAGTCTGGAAGCCCTATATTAAAAACATTACACATCAACTCCTGTTAGTCAAAGATGATTTACATAATTATAAATATAAGGTTAAAGGACTTTTTTTTTAGACATTTGAATATATTTTCCAGTGATAAATTTGAGCCTGTAGTCAACCTGAATAAACAGATGTAAGCTTTCCAAAGTAGAGATGTTAACGGTAGTCTTTAACAAAAATTCCCACCTTTTTAGAATTTGTTATAAATGATAAAGTGCACTGGTAAAAATCTTCTCAACGCAAATCACGGTAATGTTTCATAAGTTCGTTTGATGAGGTTATTCGTTAATTATGAATGAATGAAAAACAATTGTCTTGGTAAGAGCTTAAAGTTAGCAAAAACACAATCCCGGTCACATTTACTAAAGCAGGTGAGTCCGCTCTATTGCAAAGCACTTATCTAGTTTAAAAATAACAAGTAAAATACAAGGAGAATTAAACTGAACATTTAGGAGTATTTTCACAATATAAAAATAAGTTTTGAAAATCCCCCAATATAGAAAGCCATTTCTATTAGCATAATCAAATATTCAGATCACTGACTTTTCTATAGAATGCAGATTTTATTCTGAATGAGGCATGGCAATGTGCCTGGACTTTAGTCTGATTTTGAGAGACTGAGTTTATAAGATGGCTGAGATGTATCTGAAAAAGAAGGCAAACAGATAAGATTATTTCTCTGGACAAAATATGTTATCTTTGATTCCCTACCCACGCTATTTGGTTTGTCATAACTTGCTATGATGCTAACTGGTGACAGAATGAATGAATGTGCTTTCATGGAAGAATGGCAGATGCTAAAAATAATAAAAAAGGCAATACCTGAGCTCGAGTAATTTCATTATTGTGCATTCAGACAGTTTTGAAATCTGTGGAATTCCTGCCGGGAAACAATTTTTCCTTGCTGAATGGATCATTAAAAAGTCCATTTACTCTGACAAAATGCATGTTTTGATTGTGTGCATGTGTATATACATATATATATATATGAATTAGTAGATTTCTCTCTTCAACTATGGATACATGAATTTCATTGATACAATTTTAAAAGAGTGAAATACATTTCTTAATACTAGTTTCTTTTTAAGGTTACTATGTTCAAGCATTTGGCAAATATCACTGCTGATAGATCTCTGTGTTAGGAAAATAATATATAGCTTTCTCTCAAACTGTAAGGTATATCTTATGTACTTGAATGTTTAATTATCTGATAGCTATATTTTTAACAACATATATTCAACATCTTAGAGTAGCAGTCATCTCTGTATTTTAGAATCAAAACCCCAAAACAAATCAGGGTTATATGTGTAAAATATTTCATGTGCATATTTTAACTACTGCATAAAATATAAATATATATTACATATTTTACATAATCTCCACTCCTTGACAAATGTTACAGTAATTTATCAATTGCTGAGGGTCAAACAGTTAGGGTGTAGGTTAAAAATAAAATTCGAGATGAAAAAATTTGCCTGGAATACCATTTACATTTTTAATTAGAAGAAAATTAAAATATCAGCAAGATATATTTTTAGATGCTATACTCATAATGGAAGATGTTTAGGTATTTTTAAACAAGTGTCCTGAAATCCCAACAAATACACATATAATATTATATACATGACACTGAATTTCTGAATAAATAATTTAAAGTGTCCTAAATAGCTATAATTTCCCCTGTGTGATAGGAAATGGGAAAATATTTCATAATATCCAAATAATTGACTCAGTTCCCTGTGTCTGGTCTATAACTGTCAGTATTGAAATATCAAAAAGGTAGATGATTTAATTTTTGGATTACTTCAAGTTCCTGTAGCCTCAAAATGAGAAGAAAAGACATAAAACCTAAATCCTAGGTGTCACTTATGTACGTGAGGTTTTAGTTACACAGTAGCAATAACAATTGTGCAGTGCAACCTTTAAAAATAACTTTCAGAGTGTTGATTTTCACAATTACAAATAAGTACAATTTAACTAGTAATTAAAATGGAAATGTTAACAAATGCTCTGCATTGATACCTCATTTGCAAGTACAGTTGATGACCTCTGTTTTGAGGCAATCTGTCTCTGTGTTTAATCCTTATTTGAAAATTTCCCTGAGGATATTCCTTTTCTTAAAAAACCGAGTGAATTATTTGAAAAAATATTAAAGTGCAACTTTCTATACTGTTCTTTTAAAGGAATGAACAATTATTTGCATGATGTCAGGGTATCAGCATCAGCAGAATTAATTTATTAGGGCAACAACATCCCTATCAATATAAATATGTAGTTCTACTTTGTATCTGACATTTCTGTTCTTGTTATTAGAAAATTTTGAGATGTAGCTACCACTAACGTTAACATTACCATGTTTTGACAGTAAAAATGTTAACTTTTTCTTGAATAATTAGAACAAATTACTCCTTTTAGCCAAGTATACATTATGCCTACTACACATTATCTTTTTAGTACACCCATATATAGACATTTATTTTGACATCAAGTTTTGTTGTATTCTATAAACTCAATAGTTCTCTTCTTTCAAAGTATGATTTTTTATTCAAATAATTTCTTTCATAAAGAAAATTTATCAGTATTTTATGAAGATTGTAATCTATGATTTTTCTAATGTTCCCAATGATTTTTCTTCTGACTTAAATCATATTTCCTAAAATAAAGCAAATTAAATTAACTCTTACATGCATACCAGGTCAGTGTAGAAATTCCTGGGGGATTTGTTAGCCATCCCAGTTCAGTGTAGACACATCAGGGGAATTATGCACATATACAAGGTTAGGGTTGAAAAAAACTTGGAAAATGTGGGAACCATCCCAGTTTAATATAGACAACCATGGGGAAATAGGGAGATATTCAAGATTAGGATAAAAACATTGATTAATTCAAGAGGTATCCCAAATCAGAAGAGACACTCTGGAGAGTTGAGCAGACATCCAAAGACATTGATTGAACTGGGGAGTTATAGATTCAACCAAGGTCAGTGTAGACACACCCAGGGATTTAGAAAGACTTTTTTGGTTAGTGTTTACAACCTGCAAAATTAGGGCAACATCCAACGATAGTTTAGAAACTCCTGGGGATTAGAGAGACACCCTAGGTGATAGTAGGCAAATCTGGGAAGTTAGGGAGAAATCACTAATCAGTGTACAAACACCTGGGGAATTAGGAAAAGGTCCGTGGCCAAACACACCTGGGAAATTGGGAAGATGTCCATGATCAAACACACCTGGGAAATTGGGAAGATGTCCATGGTGAAACACACCTGGGGAATTAGGGTGACAACCTCAGTCAGTCTAGACATACGTGGGGTGTAAGTGAAACAAACAACATAGAGTAGAAACTTTAGGGAACTAGGGAGATATCCAGAATTATAGTAGACACACTGGAGAATTAGGGAGTCATCCCAGGCCAGGGTAAACACCTGGCGTGGTAGAGACATGTCGGAAAAAAAAAAAAAAATTAACGCTTTATGAGTCTTAGTCCTTTCCCCTAGAGTCAATATGAGTTTTGCTGCATTATTTACAACAACATAATATATTGAATTTATGCAAAATGTACTCAATTTGGTATATTTTTTGAAAATTGTACTCAGAGGTGTATTGATAGAACAAAAAATATGAATTGCATGGCTATTGTGACTCTATATAAATACAACTATTTAAAATTCCCTTTTAAAATATGTTTTGTGTTACTTATATTTGGTTAAATTTTAGATATAAAAGAAATACACATCCATGGTTTTCTAGGAAACATAGTACATCTGATGTCTATGTATGCTTTATTTTAATGTGAACACAGGAAGCCAGAGAGGTTGTTCTTTTTTTTTCTCCTTGGAGATAAAGCAGTTGGGTAATGGATAATGAACCACCTGTCTGCTGCTTGAGAATGTGCTCGTGTGGCTTTGTGTTCAAAGAAGCGCTCCTGGTACCCATTGCCACGTTCTATGTTGTAAGTTAATAAAGTTAGAGTCTAACGGTCTTTTTGACGTACGTTTCTGAGGCTCTTTTGCCTAAAGGGTCCTCACTATTACTAAAGCCATTCCCAGTACTCCTTTGATATTTTGCTTTTCTGTCCTTTCTTGTGGATGAATTAATAAGAACAGTGAGATTAACTATTCACTCCCAGTGATGGCTCCGGTTCATCCCAATCACCAGCCACGATTAATGCTTGGAAGCCAAACATTTCCTGCCATGTCTGGTAAACCTGTGGAAGCAAAAGCTAAACAAAGGAAAAACCCCATTTTGATAATGCAGAGAAGGTTTACTCTTTCTTTTAGAGGTGTACTCAATTTTGTCTTTTTCCTTGACATGTTTTTCTTGTGGAATAAACATTTAGCTTCAATTAAGGCAAAATATTCATGTTTCATATGCTATCAGTTAAATAATGTATTGAATTTATGTGCACATTTTCCTCCTTCAGTTATCTAAATTTCTTAATGTCTCACAGTTTTGAAGTCATACATAGTTCACTGGATTTATCTTTTCCAATTTTAACCCGATTTTTATTAACTCATTACTGCTAAATTTACCTAACTGGTATTCCTGAGATCATTTTGGGGGAACGACAAAGAAAGTACAATTTGATGTACCATTTTGTACAATGTGTTTTCTTTTATCCCCGTTGAAAAAGGCATTGAAGAAAATCTGAACATTTTATAGTATCTGATTGATTATATCAATATATTTAACTCAAAAATTTTTTCTTCTTTTTCTTCCAGCTCACATTTATAAATGATAATTAATATTCATATATTATTAAACATGTATTTTAAAATCTAACTTTCTTTCTATAATGGGATACAACCAGTATTTTCTTGTTTTGTGTTCGTGACCAGTTCGTATTTACATTCCCTGTACTCTGTAGCATTAACTTTCCTCATGTTGCAATGTAGAAATCTAAGGAGTATTTATTTATTAAGCATGTACTATATGTTCAACACTGCTGGTCAGTTGGTATTCACCCATGTAAGTTCCTCTTGTTGTCTTTCTAGCTGTTGTACATTTATCTGTCTTGTCTCTACCACTACAGATCCATTAGATCTTTTCCTCTTTATTTATCTTGTTTATCCCAATGTCTCTCCTCCAGTGTGAGACCTCTCCTCTCTGAATCTTGAGGGTGGCTAGAAAACCCATTTTGATATGTTTCCCATTTACTCTCATCCTATAGGTTCTCAGATGCTTGCATTTCCATTATTATTGTTTGTAAATTAAAAATATTTTGAGTGTTTGCTCCCAGTAACCACATAATAAATTATTATCTAAATTTTCTTCCAACTAAATTTGAAGAGTAAAATTATGAAACTGCTGACCCACATCAAATTTATGAATTCTGTTGAGAGAACCTTTTATTACTCCTCAACCAGTGTGCATTGTTCTGACTTGGCTTACCTTTTCATTCTTCCAGAGATAACCTCTTTCTCCAGAATAATTTACTTTCTAAACTTGTGAGTGGAAAACTAATAAGTAAGACTTAGCTTATTTTATTTGATCTTTATGCTACCGAAAACTGTTCATTTTAATATTTCATTTATTACTGGTTCTTCTGTATTTTGTGAGTTGTACATTAAAAAAATTTTTTTTCACAGAAAATCGCTTGAATTTTTGTCAGTGAACATCTCCTAAAATTAAAAAAGAATAATTTCCTCTACTTCCATTTCTAAATGTAGTTTCAGTTTTTTAAAAAAATTTATTTATTTTTGGCTGTGTTGGGTCTTCGTTTCTGTGCGAGGGCTTTCTCTAGTTGCGGCGAGCGGGGGCCACTCTTCATCGCGGTGTGCGGGCCTCTCACTATCGCGGCCTCTCTTGTTGCGGAGCACAGGCTCCAGACGCACAGGCTCAGTAATTGTGGCTCACGGGCCCAGTTGCTCCGCGGCATGTGGGATCTTCCCAGACCAGGGCTCGAACCCGTGTCCCCTGCATTGGCAGGCGGATTCTCAACCACTGCACCACCAGGGAAGCCCTAGTTTCAGTTTTATAGTAAAAGTTTAGGCGCACAGTAACCAAGAGCTGGTTAGCTGAAAACGTTCAATATCCTGAATTGTTGGATGGGAACGCTTCCCCCATGAAAGCACCCCAGTGATTCTAGCTTCCTTGATCTCTCTGCCTGTGAACTTTCACAGCTCTTGCAGCTCATATAATACAGCTTTGTCCTAATTTTATGCTGTCTTGGATCATCTCATGTGTGTTAGATTTGCCTCCTGAAATGATAAACTTTTTTAGGATAGAGGGTATGTCTTATATTTGTACACGCCCTATACTTCTATAATTCTAAAGGTTAAACTGTTAATAAAGGGATTGCATTTGTTAGTTACTGAACAGACTATCTCTAATTTTTAAACAAAGAGTATTTATGCAAGTGATTAACTTTTAACAATAACACCTTAGAGATACAGGCATGGTAGTTAAACGTTAATTTTTATAGGTAAGGAAAATTATCCCTAGAAATGAAATGAACGTTGAAATAATATAGCAAAATTGTTCTGTTAGCCTTTTTGAAATGGTCCCTATTTTCCATAATGTTCACTTAACACATTGTTTGTCTATTAGCATCTTTACTGGTGGATATGTAGAGATAGTATTCCTTTTTTATTTTAGACTATCTAAACATATACTTAAACATACAATTTAGGCTATCTAAAATATGAAACATAGACAAATGATTCACTTCTCACCTAACCCCAAATGTGTTAATTAATCACTATAGTGATGGTAATAATGTATAACTGACAGCTGACAGCCAAATTTAATGAGGTATTAAAACATAAAGTCTGTATTAAAGGTAAGATTCCTACGTATTTTATAAATCTTTCACATCAGATAATTATATAACTAATTGCTAGTCTACCCGTGTTTCTTTTTCTGCAACCGTAAATCAGTGCGCTATCAGCAAACACTGAAGTTACATTCCAATGAAACGCTGACACTGAAATTTAAAATATTAAAATATATTTTATGTTCTGTTTATGGAACACACACACACACACGTAACTACTCCAGCATAGCATAACTAATTTAAAAGTATGATTCTAACTACAAACTTCTTTATGTAAGGTAAAAATATATTCCAGCAATTTATTTGTCGTACTTTTCCTCTTAAGTAAGTGTTTATCATTTTGCTTTATTTAGTGACTACATCATAAGATATAGTTGTAGCTGCATTTATTATTTGCACAGTTATCTAGTCTTTGAATCATAGACCTAAATATCTAATATGTGTTTCAGAATGATCTTTCCTCCTTACATTGTTTTTCCTGGCCCACAGGAGAACAGAGGCAATTTCATTACACAGGGTGTTGTGCTGAATAATATAAACGGGCACGTATTGTATAAGTACTTCCCTATGTATCTGTGTATAAGAGAAACAAAATGCATTTTGTTCTCTTTAATAGGCATTTAAGTCCGAAGAATCAGACTGTACGTAGGAAGAAGGCCAGAGGACCCACTGCCTGGGGTGGGCGTCCTCAGGCCTGGGGGGCTGTCCTCTGGCACATCCCCTTTGCAGGGAGTTTAACCGGAAGACTTTTTTGTTTTTTTCATGTGACAAGTGTTTTAATAGAGGTATCTTTTTATTTTTTTAACTTGGTGCATACATAGATTTAAGTTTTCTATTACAATTGGCTTTCTAATAAAAACCACTTTTCTATTATTCTTCCCTTTATTTTGAATTCAACATTTTTCTACCGAGTATTCACTTCACATTCTTTGTTAGTATTTTGAAAGTAATCATAATCTTCAAAACAGTCAATAGGACCTTAGAAATTAAATCAGAATATCAATATTAGCTAGAATGGAACTTTGGATATAAGACAACAGTTCTCAGAATATGCTGACATTTTCTGAGACCCTTTCAGGGAATCCAGAAGGTTAAAACATTTTTATGATAATACTAATATGTCCTTTGGTTTATTCACTCATTCTCTCACAAGCATACAGTGGAATTTAATGCTGCAGTTACATACTAAGCAATGATCCTTTCTTCATTAACCACACACCCCTTGATGTTTGGCTCTCACTTACACAATGTCAGTATGCTTCTTGCAGTTCTTTTTGCTCTTCTCAAACAAACGATGACCTTTAGTTGAAAGGAGGAAATTAGTTGTGATAATTTGGCAACAGATAACTTGTGGAACTGAAATCATCAGAGCAGAGAGTAGGTAAGGGTTTGGGGCCTAGAGAGAGTGGAAGCTGAGGGTAAAAATCAACTAGGGGTACTCGCAAGGAAAGTGACATGTGAAATAGTTTCATAATGAACATAGTAGTAGAAAATCTAGGTAGAGGAATGATAGATTAATAATGCCTGAATATAGGGTTCATTGTCTTCTATCTCGAATTTTTATTGTGGAGACCTGACAGTAAGCTGCTTTTAGGGGCTTCTTCCTTTTCTTTCTGAAATCATGCTGTTCATGATGAATCAGTCATCATAACAGTGGTACACGTCCTCAGTTAGCACTTGCCCTCCTGAAAGCTTCAAGCATACAAAATGTCCTGATTCACTCCTTGGTTTTATTTTTCCTAAACCCTGTATACTCCCATTGCACAGCCTCTGGTCCTAACTAAGTGATTTTTAAAAAATAGGTTAGCAAAAAAGAAAAAAAAATGCCCCCATTTATTTTTCGGGCACAAGGACTAAATGATGCCTCTACATTGCAGAGCTGACACAGACAGTGATAAGATAGATGAAAAGGCAATAGAATCCTTGTGTGTTTTCCCCTCTTACCTTCCTTCTTATTCTTTTAGGGACAAAAGAAGGCAGCTTTCCTTTTTCCATAATCTGCTGTCACAATACTGACTGGCCTGCCTTGGGAAATTACCTCTAGAGTGACACAGGGTTTGTACCAAGTTCAGGCAGATGACAAAACTGAGGATCAAGTAATATGCAATTGAGAAATGTTTTGGAGGTGCTTTTCAAAACATGAAAGGCTTTTGGGTGTTGGCCCTGACTGGTGGTGCAGAGAACACATCAAATAGATCAGGCTATTTTTCAACAATATTGACAAATGGTACGCGTGCTCTGAAGCCTTCCTGGCAGAATAAGTGATACGGGGTCTGCTCTTATCAAAAGGAAATTCTAGCCTAATACCTGACAATCTGAAGGATCGTGAAGGATTATAGTTACTGAATGTTTGAAATAAAGGCCACCCGAAATTCTGAAATAGATGATCCCATTTATCTACTGCAACATAACAAGCCACTCCAAACTTAGAGACGTCGAATGTCAACCATTTCATTATGCTTTGATTTTCTGTGGATTGGGAATAAAAACAGCATCTCAGAAAAAGTTGTCCCTGTTCCATGTCTGGGGCTGCACCTGGGAAGACTTGGATGGTGGAGGTGACACACTTCTGAGGCTGGAGCCACTGGGAGGTTTCTTTACCTACAAGTCAGGTTCCTGGGCCAGGTTGACCAGAAGGCTCCATTGGAACTGTCAGCCAGGCACTTACACATGCTCGCTCCATGCAGCTCAGGGTTTTCCCAGCACAGCAGCTGCTGTGAGGGCTGTGTTCTGGGGGGGGAGCATCTAGAGAGCAAGCTTTCCAACCGAGCCCCCGGAAGCTGTATGTCTCTTACGATCTCACCTTGAAAGTCACATAGCATCACTTCCCCTGTAATCTGTAGGTCAAAGCAGTCACAATCCTGCCCAAGTTCAAAAGGTGAGGCATGTCAAAGAACTTGGGGCCATCTTTTAAGACCAGCACATTATACCCATAGTACTTTCTTTGTACTTTTTGCAAAGCCTCACTGCAACTCTGGTCCAATTTATTTGTTCTCTTTTCCCCAAATGGCTATGAGTTCATGCAGTGCAAGCATTATTTTTAATCTTAAAAAAATTTTTTTAGATTCAACAAAATATCAACTGAAATTAAACTTATTAAAAATATTGAATGAAACAAGGCTGATGTTTAAAAACTCTGGGTGCATGGGCTTCAGTAGTTGTGGCACGTGGGCTCAGTAGTTGTGGCTCACGGGCTCTAGAGCACAGGCTCAGTAGTTGTGGCACACGGGCTTAGTTGCTCCGCGGCACGTGGGATCTTCCTGGACCAGGGCTCGAACCCGTGTTCCCTGCATTGGCAGGTGGATTCTTAACCACTGTGCCACATGCTCTCTGCAGGGCCCTTGTACTTGCCTGGATCTACATTCTAGTGAGAAAGACAGACATAAATGTATACTTTTATTATAGGTAAATGCTATGGCAAAAATATAGAGTGTAGCTAATAGGACCGGGGACTGCAATAAGTGTCGTTAGGAAAGGTAATGAGTAATGAGTAATGAGTAGATAATTAAGTAGAAGTTGTAAAGAAGTGACAGAGGGAGGCCTGCTTATACTATGGAATAGCATCCAGACACAGAGCACTCAGAAAGAAGTTGTACTTGAGGGACTTAATGATTTCAAAATGAACCCCATCAAAAAGGCCCACCTGGAAGTGGTCCTAACAGAGGAGTGAATAGCGGGGCTAAGCAGCAGTGTGTTAATTCTGGGGAGAAAGTGTTGTGTCTCTGACCAGGTTGACAGGGAGGAAACGCCAGTGATGGAAGACCACCAAGGAATCCATGAGAGGGAAAATAATGATTTATTTGTCTGTTACTAATTGTCTGAGATTAGGGAGGAGAGAATGAGGAAAGTGAATTGGATGAGAGATTCATGCTTAGATATTAGGCTGTAAAGGACTTTTTATAGCCCCCCAAAATGGGAGTTCTTGTTAATACCTAGGAGTGATTAGGGTTAGGGTTAGGGTTAGGGTTGTTCAGCTTCTCTACCTCTTTCATGATAGAGGTGGAGGTTGACCGAAGGGTCATATGCATGCAAGTGCTGCTTGGGGGAGGGGTCTAGAGTTCTTTGGATTATGGGAGTGGTTAATACAGATTTTCCTAGAATTTCAGCCACATGTAGGGAAATAATCCCATCTGAGTATACCATTTTACTAGCTTACTAAATCCAAAAATATAATTAGAAGTACTTTATGATTAAATAAGGTTTATAATAAGAACAGAAGGATAGTTTCACTTTGTAAAATTTGCCAGTGTAATTCAGCTCTTTAATAGGCTGAGAAAAATCACATAAATATGTCAATAGATGCTAAACAAGAATTCGGTGAAGTTCATTATCTATTTTAAATATTGAAGCAAACAATATAAATACTGAAACAGTTTAGAAAGTTGTATCTCTATTTAAAATATGTACTTTAAAATGCTCAGAAAATTTTACAAACTCTCTTAATGTGTTAAAAGCCTATACCATAATTATATCAAATGTCATATCTAAGGATTAATTTTAGACACATTTTCTTTGGGAGCAAAACAAAGGTGTCCAATTTTCATTATTAAAGTTCAATAAATTACTGGAGATCAGGAATAATTCTTTAAAATCCAGTAAAATAAATGTGAATTTTGAGAACATTTGAGAAAAAGAACAAATGAGTAAACTCTATCATTTCAGAGATATGATTGCCATAGAAATCCTAGCAGAATTAACAAATTATAAATTAATAGGAAAAATGAGTAATTTTGATGAATATGAGGTCAACTTATTTATTTCTTCAGCATTCATCTAAATCAGTAATGACTACTTTAAAAAATGTAATATGAAACAACAAAAATTAAAAGTGTGTCAAAATTAACCTGGGAAAGAATACACAAAACCCTTGTAATAGAAATTTTAAAATTGTAGTAAAGGAAATAAAAGGAGATCTGAATAAATGTGGAGACATAATATGTCTTTAACAATATATTTTTAATATTACTTTGTAAGTTCAATGTGATTTGAATAAAAAATCATTTAGAAGAATTGAACATATGTACATAAATATCCATGAAAAGCTCAATTGACAAATAAAGAAGTAAGATATCTCCTAAGAGATATATAGATGCACTACAAAGCCTAAATAATAAACACAATTATTACTATTGTAGGAAATAACAAAAAGATTAATGTAACAATATAGAGTTCAAAAACAGACCCCTTGATCTGGGAACTAGGTAATAATGGAAGTGGTTCCATATCCAGTGATGAAAGGCTGTACAGCTCATAAAGTGTTTTGGGAAAGCAGACTTCCACAATAAAGTAATAAAGTTGGCTTCCTGTATCCTACCCCATGCAATGGTGAACTACAGGTTGATTAATGATATAAATGTAAATAACAAAACTATAAAAAATTTGGGGATGGGAAGAAAGTTCTTTTCAGAACCCTAAAAACACATTGCATATGGTTTTAATGCAATGGATTTATCTACATAAAAATTCAGGAATTTTGTTCAGTGGAGACTATTACAGAAAGTATTCACAGATGGATGACAGATTGGGAGAAGATGTTTGCAAAGGACTAAATATTGAAACGGTACAAAGAATGTCTTCTAAGCAAACAGAAAAGGTGGAGAAATGAGTAAGAAAATTGGCAAAGAATATAAATGGGCACAAAATGACTTAATTACATGTAAAGATGTGAAACCTCTTTAATAATCAGGTAAACGCAAAATAAAACAAAAATAAAATACTAATTCACATCCATTGGATTCACAAAATGAGAAAGATACCAGAATATGGAGGAATGATACTTGTCATCTATAGCTTGTAGGATCATAGTCTGGTGCAGCCTTTTTGGAGGGAAATACATAGTAGTGAATTTACAAATGCTTGTATCTTATTCAACAATCCAATGTTTGTTATTATACTTCTGAAAATCTAGTCCTCAGTTCCAAGCAGGGACATGACTGATTATGTTTGTGGAAGTAGAAAATTGGAGGCAACTTAGGTATTTATTATTAGGGGAGTGAAAAAAGCAAAATGTGTTGGTCCTTTACTATGGAATACTTAACTGACATGGCTGATCCTCAGAATTTAATGTTGACTGAAAAAAGTGAAAACATGACTTGTGTAAGGGTTTAATTCAGTTATTTGAACCTGTGGTGAAAACCAAATATCATGTTAAATTATATTTTAAAACATAAAGACAACTGATCACACAGACATACTCTATTCTAAATCTTGTTTTGAAATCCCTTTACAAAACTGAGAAGAGCATTCAGTGTTATCGCTTAAATTTTCCTGCGTATTAGGTTTTTAAATGTCACACACTTTTGAATGTAGTATGCATCATCTCTGGTTAAGGCAATTTTCTTGTATGTTTTCACGATGCCATAAACACACGACAGATATGGAAAACCTTTCTATCATCATAAACTGGAAAACTGACAAGTCTGCCATTCTGCTCTTCTAATACTAGCCAATATTTTCACTCTGGGAAGCTAAAATATACCAAATCTTAGGTCTAGCTTGTGCAGAATTACACTTTATTATTATTATTTTTTGTTTCTGAGGGCTTGGTCACTAGTTATTCCTTCTGTAACACATTTTATGCACAACCCAAAATAATCCATTAAGCACTTCCTCCTTTCTTTCTCTGTTTCACTGTTAAAATCTAAATCCAATGCTTTTACAAAATTAAAAAATATTTTGCCAATCTGATATGCCAGGTGTATCACATACTATGATATTTATTTTCTTTGAAGTCACAGTGAATTTTGGCCCATACCTGATGTGAATTTCTCTCTTTGCATTATTCACTGTATAGGAGAAATATGGATTGGAAAAGCAGTGTAGAATAAAGAAGACTAGAAAATGCGTCACTAAATAATTGAAAATGAGTTATAAAAAGTGATAATCATAGTTCTTAAGTAAAATCCGAATATGACTGATAACTGTATTCATTTGCCAAGCATTAAAATCTCATTAGGTAATACTGGAATATAACCTACAGGATAAAGTCTCCATGAAAGTAGCTAGTAGTTTTCTCAGAATATAACGTTGAAAACTGAGCAATTAATAATATGGGGTGGCCAGTGGCAAACAGTATTTGCATTTCATAAAATCTGGGCAAATTCATATTTTTCCACTTCACAGAAACAGAAAAGCCTGTTATTTTAATATTCAGCAAACAGAATATTCCTTTGGGGGAATGTGTTCAGGAGTAACAGATTTCGTCTTGAGCTGTCTGCTGCTGTTCTATGGCATGTATCCAAGATAAGTTTTATATTTAGATTTATTTACTGTTCTGTCCCTCTTGAATTTTCAGAGATTTTCCTTATAAGATATATTTATTTTGTACCCAACCTTCCAGCATCTTGCATGATATTTAATATTCATATGTGTCTTCCTTTTTGTTATCCCGGAATTTTTGAAATGCCAGTTTGTGGTATGTCCTTTGCATAGTGTAAGTTAAAATATTTGCCATCCTTTAAAATACCACATTTTCCATGATTCATCTTTTATTAAAATTAAACCCACAGGCTACCATAAGCATTGTCTTATCACATCTTATTCTCACATAAGTATTTAACAGTATAAATCAATGTGCTATGCGTTCTTTTATGTGTTCCTAGGGAAAAATAACTGGCTTTTAAATTATTTTTAGTTGTAATTATAACAATAGCTATACTTCTTCTCCTGATGGCTTTTTTCTTTTTCCTAGGTGGTCTATTTTTATCCTGACATTTTTGTCCATCCTGTGAATTTCATCACAGGGAAGAAACAGCAGTTTGTCTTACAACAGCTCAATTTTGATCTCCAGGTGACAAGCTGATATTTCTTTCCTTTGAAGAAGCTTTTAATATGATGGGTTAAATGTCAAGGAAAAAACTCTCATCATATATTGAACCTTGCTAAGCTCATTTTTCTTAATATTAATGACATATTGACATTTGATTTTTTTTTTAATGCTCTTCCTTTTTTAACAGATGTAAAGATTTTTTAAAAGCATGCATTTATTTAGGTAGTTTGTACCTTGGTATGAATCATGTAGTGTAATGCCAGCATATTTGTAAATATGAAAGAGATCATCAAAAGTTATTCACTCATCTTTATTCATCCCCCTGAGGTCCTAGCTGTACCACTAGTTTAAAGAATAAAACTTGAAATCTCTAGATTGAAAATTCTACGATAGACTTTATTCATTTTAACTGTAAATATTGTCTGTTATGAAAACCATGAAGGAGAGAAAAGACTAATAGAGCTGGCAGAAGAAATATCTTCTACTTTTTACATTATAGGAAAGTAAATTATAAAAAGGAGAGTCTAAAAATGATTTTTAAATGTTTCTGTTTCCTTCAATAGACTGCACACAATGATGCTTTGGAAACACAAATATTCTTTAATATTTGTTGAGAAAATACATTATATTATTTGTTTACTGTTTACCTAAGATCAGTCATTATACAGCAAAAATTAAACTTATGAAGTCACTTACCAGCCTGAAAGCGCATTTCTTTTCATAGCTTTACAGCAGCCAGGACGTGAAATAAGGCATTTTAAGAGATGTGACTCATGAGTCCCACATAGCTTTAAAATGAGGAAGAAACATGAGATTTGTAGCCTGTTATATAAATGCTACAATTACGACTTACACTATTCTATCCTTCCCACCATCTGGACACACACACACACACACACACAAGCATGGACACATTTTAAAAATCTGTTCTGCACTTTTGTCACCGATAGCCACTAGCCACATAAAGATATTTCGGCTTAAATTTAATTTGATTTAATTGTAATAAAATAAAAATTTCACTTCCTCATTGGCACTATTCTCATTTGCAAGTGCTCCAAAGCTGTTTGTGACTGTTGTCTACCATGTGGGACAGCACAGGTCGGAAACCTTCTCAACATTGCAGAAAGTTCTCTTGGGAACTGCTGCTAATCGATTTCCCGGTGTGGAAGGAGGTGTCTTGAATACCTTTGATTCTCTCATGATGTCGTTGCATTGTGCGCTCAGTACTTTAGTATCTAGTCATACATTTCTGTCCACTAGCATCGAGCTGTAATGTGCATCCTGTCACAAACTTCAAATTTAAAAATATCCTCACCACTGCTTGCTCTCAAGTTTTAAGTTCTTAACAATGTACCCATGAAATAACTGGGCAGCTTACTTACCAACCCCACTATAGAGCAAAGGAAATACATTTTCTTAGGGGAAATGAACAGTAAGCATTCATGTCTGGTTACTAACTTTTGTCATTAAACATTTTTTAAATCATTTACTTCGATGTGTTTAAAGGCAAACTTTAAGAAAAAAATTTGTTGCCTCTATTGAAACTTTTCTCTTTGAGTCATTTTTCTTCAGAATGTCTTGCTTTGTAATTTCATCAGATGCCTGACATTCTGAACAGCGCTTTGAAGGAATTACCTTTTTCAAATCTGAAAAATTCTCGGTGACAAAGGCCATGGAAATTTTAAACAGTAGGCCATTCATTATATTAAAACACAAGGGGCAAAATTTACAAGGCCAGCAAGGCGTACTAGGTGTCATTTTAAAATGATTAAACCCTCTAACCAAAAGTTGTTTTATATAAAGTTAATTCTCTATCAAAATAAGTAACTTTATCCCTTTCAGGGAGAAGTTAAACCGAAGTTCAAAGAGGTTACCTAAATTCACAAAGGGAGTAATTGCAGAGTAAAGGTTTAAGCTTACACTCACCAAACCTCCAAGTCTTGCGCTGTCAAGTACACTGCACTGATGTCCTAGTAAACTGGAAAAAAAAAAGTGAAAAAAACCCTGTGATTTTCTGTGATGTAAACACTCCCACTGTGGCCACAGTTAGACTATCAGTGGTGTTAAACCTCACAAAACTCCCAAATATTTTGTCATTCTCTCTTCTTTCCAATCCATTCCAAGCCACTCCAGTACACCCCTGCCACTCTTCCTCCCTAATAAACAGAAAAAGTTTGAATGACAGGGAATAAGTGAAAGGTTCTCCTCAAACCAAGAACGTTACAGAAATATGGACCGTCACCCTTCTCTGTCCCTGAATTTTATTATGCCGTCTTGTCAATTAGGGAGAGCTAGCTTAACTTTTATCCAAGTATAATTATTTTTGAAGACAGTAAAAATACTTCACTATAGGTGTCTTTTATTTGAACTTTGTTGCATGATACGGGTCCTAAAAGAAAAGAAAAATTCTAGCAGACTATCATTCCTACTGAATATTCAATGGGATTCTCTTTTCTGTTTTCCCAACAAGCTTATGGCAGGCTGGTATCCGACCACAGGTAAAGAATTCTGCTGAGTAAATGAGTAAAACGTGTGAACAGCCCTATGCAGAGAGTGAAAGAAATCCCATGTATTTGATGCTAAGATTTTATAGGAGAGGCCTCAAGACTCAAGTATTACCTAATAGCGATCATAAAGAACAGGAGAGTATTAACTATGCATGTTAAATGGATTGTTTTATTTTTTTACAGCTGTTCTCTGAATTATAATTACAAATAATCAGTATGAAGGATTCCGCCAAACAGGCCGATTTGTTCAATTGCACGCATGCCTATCTTGATGTTACCTTGATTTCTGGGTCCAATCTTGAGGCCGTGTTACCCTCCGTCTGATACACTGCTGCACAGAATGGAGAGGAGCTTTGATTGAAAACCTCTGAAAACACTGCAGACTGTGTGGCGTGCATCACACGCTAACTTCCCCACCTCTGGACGCTGCCCGAAGGGCAGTTTCTTAGGCTCTCCCGCAAGAGATTCTGAAGCAATAGGTTTAAGGAGTGGTTGAGGGATTGGCACTTTTCACAATCGCACCCTATATCCATATTTGACAGAAGCTTAATTCTTTCCTAAAGTGGAAATAAAACAGGGGAAAATCACATACCCGAGTTTCACTAACTTCAGCTCTCCAAACACATGAAGTTGTTTCATATCTTGGGGACTTTGCATTCCCTTGAATGCATTCCCTTAAATCCTCTCCCTCCTCCTTTTAAATTTTATTGGCATTTTAATTCACCTTTGGTTATGCGTTTCATATATCAGCTTCCAGTAAAACCTGAACTGACCCCGCCCCTGGGCAACACCCCGGACATCTTTTCTCCCAATCTCTTACCCACATCAACCCCAGGGTTCTTTTGTTTGTTTTGTTTTGTTCCCTACCAACCAGCCTGCAGGCTTCTTGAGGGCAGTGGTTGTGTTCATTTCGTGTTCCTTATTGTCGACTCGCACATAGTAATCGTTAAATATAGTGAATGGATGAGGGGGAAAATCAGCTTACCTGCTCCAGAAATTTCCGTACTGAGTTATACTTTATTGTTATGTTTTTAGGCCATGAAAAAATCCCTGTGCATATTTCAAAAGCACTCTTACTGAAAAAGTGAAAACGTACAAGTACAAATAAGAAGGTGAAAATAGAGCACTTGCCAGGGAAACTGACTTGTGTGAAAACATTGAAAACATAATAGTGTTGAGAATTTCACCCATACTTTCTCCACCCATCCTCAACTCCCCACAATACATTTAGAAACTCAGTTTTTTTGCTTCAAAGAAGGAGGAAGCTAGCACAGTTGGTAGCTATTACCCATTTTGATGAATATATATTCCTTCCTACTCATCACCCCCCGGAACTGTGGAGGTCTTGCGCATTGATTCCGTCATTTGTTGCTGCAGAACCTTTCCCAGTCCTTCCTTGGGTTTACTAGTCTATAATTCCTGAGGATAACGTAATGTACTTACTTATTTTTGTAAAGTGGGTAACATGTTTGCATTTGCTCAGACTCTGGGATCTTACCGTTCCTCAGTGAGTCTTTAAATATAATAGGTAAAGACACTGAGGTTCAATCAGTAGCTTCGGAGGGCTCCAGGGTCGATTTCATCAAGTCTAGGTTACTAGGTTACGTGAAAGCACGCAGCTTCACTAAGTAGCCCCTCACCTGGTAAACCGCTGTTTACAGTTGCTGTACCATCGATGTTGAACTTTATGTGAAGTCTGTAATCACACTTAATCCCTTTTGGGAAGCGGAAAGGAATACAATTTAAAGGCTGGCATTTTGGATTTCCTCTTTTATTTCTTGAAAAACGTTGTTAATTTCCTTTGAAGGAAATTTTGTCTGCTGTACACAACCGTCTTTGTACCGCGGGAAGAGGCAGGAATAGTAAGAGCAGGGCCATAGAGCCAAGTGTCCTGGGTTCAGAATCTCAGCTTTGCTACTTACTATTTTTTTTAAGCATGTTTGCTTGCTGTGTTTCTGTTTCTGTAAAGTGGAGCCATAGTGGGACCTACCTCACACACACTTCATCGGGTAATTACAAGGATTAAAGGAGTTAATGTATAAAGCACTTAAAACTGTAATTGGCACCTGGTGGGTACTAAGAGTATTAATCCTCATTTATATATGTAATGTTTATATGCATATCTATCTGTCTGTCACATACATCATTATATTTTCTACATACATGCATGTATACATGCAAACATGGCATGTTATTTCCCTTGTATGTTGCTGCTTATTCTACACACACACACACACACAGGACATAAGGAATGATGAAATAAATTTGTATATTGATCTACACATATATGTAAATATATGTATAAATATACTCTACACATATATGTAAATATATGTATAACTATACTATACACTGGATATCTAGCGAATATCACTGTTATTTATGATTTTAATTCCCTTGCGTTTTGCTATTTACTGCATACATTATTCCATAATATTTGGTCTCTGGGTGCTTATAAACCTTATTTCTACCTCGTCCTCACTTCCATTTTGTAAAAAAAAAATATTTGAGTTTTAGGTCTCAGAGAACCTGTACTTTTGTGACGTTGATTTCCGGCAGTGTATGTATTTCATTCATTGTCATGTTCTGTTTAATCTCTTACTAATACTTCTATCTACAAAATTACCTGCTTTCCATTTTTCTCTCTAATCCATGAGATCTTTTGTTTTGCTTCTCTGTGCTAACATTTGCATTTTTGAAAGACATTTACCTTTTCTACAATTTTTCCTCAATTTCATGTTTTATTTTTTTACAGCTGTTCTCCAAATTCCTAGCTGCTACTCCCCTATTCTTAGGATATATTAAAATACTAAATGTCTTCTTGTTGTTTTGTTTTTGTACAGTGTACACCCTACAAATTTGTTAAACCCCTTCTTCACAAATCCAATGGCCATTGCATTTAGCTGTAGAATTTTCTGTCTTTACCCACTGTCTTCTTGAACTTCTATGCAAAATCTTTATCAATAACACAGACGACAGTGTCTCTTTTGCTTCTTACTCTCCTTTTCTAGTGATATTTGAAAGATATCTCACCAAGAGTTTTATTGCTCATTATCATTGCTTTAATTATGTATTCCTATAATTCTTTTGCGAATGTGATTAAGTATCTTCTTTTCTCATTATTGTTCCTGGTCCAGTGTCTAAAATCTGCACCAGCTGATTGCTTTCTTCATCATTACAGTTTAAAATCACCTCTTGACTACATTCATCCCTCACTGAAATTAGTTCCAAGTCCCCTCCTTGGATTAATGGCTCCTCCTCCCACTGTGCTGTGCTCTCCTTTCCTTGAGAGATAAGTAGATAAGTAGCCCATTCCGTAATCACCAAATCATGAGTATAGATGATAATGCTACAGGTTATTTAGAGTTGTTCCCCTAGGTTCCAGATGGGGGGGAGGATACAGAAGCTTTCCCAGTCTGATGGTTATCTCTTCAGAAGGATATTTGGGAGGATCTTTTGTGAATTCAGTTATTTCTAGGCTGTGATGCAGAGTTACTAAAAATGAAAGTTCAATTAACAGCTACAAATTCAAGTAAGTTTAAATCACATTACTGCCAATTATCTTTTGCCAGTACGTTGCAAAGGGGAATATTAACCAATAAATTAGCAGGTTGAACGTTTCATCCACATACAAATCGAATTCAAGCAAGATGTCCCTTACAAGGCGAAAGAAACAAAGCATGTATCCTCAACTCACTTTGTAGGACAAGAGATTCAGTGAGGTCCCAGTTTTTAGACAAAACGTAATTCACCTTTCAAATAATTGTTTTGTTGTTTACTGGTAGAATTGAATTGTGTGCTAAGTGGAGAATGTTTCCAGAGTTAACACATAATGTTTTATAAGTTTTCTACCAACTTACATATCTGTCTTGTAACCAATAATAACCTTATTCACTTGTGACTTACTCTATCAGCAGGATAGCCCTCATGGTGTAACCATTTCCTTTTTGGGAGAGCGCATCTCATACTGAAATTGAATGGTAGACAAAACCAATTCAGAGAGGAGCATAAAATTTTTGCGGTGTGTTAATCAATGATACAAAACATTTTCAGAGCTGCTTATTATCACTAAACTTTTATTTACACTTCCCTCTCTTCGTATTTCATTAAGAGAAATAACATCCCCTATTTACCTATCACTGTTTTAGGCTCAACTGAACTGTCACCTTCTCCAGGAAATTTTCTGTGACTCTCTCAGTCTGGTTTAGCAAATCCCTCTGTACCATCACCCTGCCCATGCTGGGTTTATCATTGCTCTGTGTACCTAGGATGACTCTATGGATTGGTCAGCTGCGCTGGGTTGTGAAGTCCTTTGTTGGCGGGATGATTTTTGCCTGCCCCTGCATCCTGGATGACTGACACTGCATCTGGCATCCCTTATTATTATTCTGCTCAAAATAACATCAACAAAACATCAAACAAAAACAGTATTGAGTATTGAGTATGTGATGAAGAGGTTTAATGAACTCATAGGGCATATGCAACACAAAAACCAAAACAGAACAATAAAAAAAAAACAACAAAAATACAAAATGAAAACGAAGAAGAGACAGGCAAGAATAATTAAAGTAAATGAATTTGCTAAATCCTATGTGAACTGTTACAAATTTGGTAGGTATTTGTTGCTAGAGAAGTTTAAAGATGTGATATGTTATCTATCGTTTTTTTTTAAAATTTTTATTGGAGTGTAGTTGATTTAAAAAGTTGTGTTAGTTTCTGCTGTATAACAAAGTGAACCAGTTATATATATACATCTATCCCCTCTTTTTTGGATTCTTTTCCCATATAGGTCATTACAGAGTACTGAGTAGAGTTCCCTGTGCTCTACAGTAGGTCCTTATTAGTTATCTATTTTATACATAGTAGTGTGTATATGTCAATCTTAATCTCCCAATTTATCCCCCCCCCCCCACTTTTTCCCCCTGGTAGCCATAAGTTTGTTTTCTACATCTGTGACTATTTCTGTTTTAAAAGTAAATTTTATGTAGGAGGGGCTCTATGGAGTAATGACACCAAGAACATTTCACTGATGGCTCCATACCAATCCTTCCCCGTGGCTACTCAATCTTTCAAATAGCAAGTAGTGTGGTGGTGGTGGTGGTAATCTTGGGGGTAAAGTTTGGTCTCCTGATGATGGTCTCAAGGATGTTTCACTTCCCCATTTGAAACATCAAATTTCTGAGAGAAGATTCATGTAAGCTCTTTGTAGAGAGAGCCTGTGAGGAACCTGATTTTCTGGTGTAGTTTATAGCAAGGGGCGAAGGGTTAGATGGGATTCAGGGACAGAACTTAGGGAATCAAGACAGTATTCAGATCCTGCAAGTCAACAGGGCCGGGGAAAAAAGACATGCTGCTTGGCCAGATCCTTCTGGTTGCTGAAAGCGGGGTGGCCATCTGTCCATGTGTAGCCCTAATTCTGACCATGGAGGCAGGGCTAAGGTTTGACTGATGATTCTCTTGCAGGTCAGGGCTCTGATACAAGCACCTTTCACAAAGACAGGTGTTACATCTTTGCTCGTGCTGCCTCTATTTTTCCCTCGAATTCCTTCAGACTTAAATGCATTTAATCCAATTCTGGTAACTTGTCTTTCATCCAGTTTACCAATTTGAACTCTTCCCTTTGCCCCTCTATCAACTGTCAGTTTTAGTGATAGAATGATTATAAAATGACCCTTGAAAATGGAACCACAACCATAAAGGAAGTAAGTGAAGCTCACTGAGAACAAAAATTCTTGGGAAGGAAAAACAAACTGCAACAGGAAAACAAGCAAACAAACAGAAACATGGACAAATAGCAAAAATAATATGAAATAAATGGCTAAATGTGCAAGTAAAAATAGGATGAGGGCTTCCCAGGTGGCGCAGTGGTTGAGAATCCGCCTGCCGGTGCAGGGGACACGGGTTCGAGCCCTGGTCTGGGAGGATCCCACATGCCGTGGAGCGGCTGGGCCTGTGAGCCACAATTACTGAGCCTGCGCGTCTGGAGCCCGTGCCCCGCAACAAGAGAGGCCACGACAGTGAAAGGCCCGCGCACCGCGATGAAGAGTGGCCCCCGCTTGCCACAACTAGAGAAAGCCCTCGCACAGAAAGGAAGACCCAACGCAGCCATAAATAAATAAATAAAAATTTAAATAAAATAAAATAAAATGCCTCAGAATCTGATTTGCCCCACCACTTGGGCACGGAAAAAAAAAAAAAAAAAAAAAAAAAAAAAAAAAAAAAAAAAATAGGATGAAATTCAAAAGCTAGACTTGACGCTAGTGTTTGGTCCTCCTTTAAAAATGTGTGGAATTGCAATCGATACACGGGAGAGACACATTTCTGAGAATGGTATGAGTCAAACATGAAAGGAATGTTGAGGATTTAAGAAGTTTAATAAGACTATCATACTGATGTTTAAAGGACTGGGTCAATTTGAAATAGTTTACCTGTGACGAGATGATTAAGAAAAGTCTTCTAGGAATTTATACTCTATTCTGGAAAAGAAGACAATTATAGAACAGTATGAGGCTACGGGCAATGGTGACTAAATTGTGAGGTTTGGGCTAATCATTGTGTATCATTTCAGAGAATAGGTTCAATGGGATTGGAGCAAGTGAAAAACCTATATTTAGAAAAAAAGAGATTTAATCTGACTTTTTAAGGATGTATAGGAGTGAGATGGACATGGCGTAAGTATTTCTTATTCCACATAAGAAATAACAAGAGCAAATCTAAATATATTTAATTTGGTATAATATAATTTGATTTTATTAAAAGGAATTTCATAGTAAAGTGCCTTGAGATTTTGGAATATATTGCTGAAGAGATTTATGTTGTAGTCTCTCTCTTTCTCTCTCTATATGTGTGTAAGTATATATATATAAAATATTATAAAATAGAACATTTTATATGTAAAATTTATATGTATACATTTAAGTATATATATATTTTTTGTATTGTTTAATTACCATCATAGATGGAGGCAAGAAAAAAATAATTCATTCTTTCTTCCTTGCTTCTATCAAGGTCTTAGTTACCCTGCATTAAGTAAAGAACTGTGTTTCACCGAGTATTTTATATTTGTTTGAAAGTAATTTTTAGCAAAAGGCATAGCCATATAAACATTCACATTTCATGTATACATTATTGGTTTCTGGAGTGAAATAAGGGTGGCCGTCTTTTAAAAAATTATTCACATACTGACCATAGCAGAGATTCTTTCTTTTAATTAAGAAGCTCACCAGACACTTTTTAAAACCATCCCCTAACTTGGTCCCTCATGTCTTGGAACTTGTATTGCGTGTGAGGGGAATCGCTTGATACAAGCTTGTTAGACAACTGAGCAGCTTGGAGCTTCCCCGCTAGACCTTTCAATAAGGTTTAATCAACCAGGTGAGACCCTGATGAGGCTGGCAATTAGACTTACTGTATTTTTAAAATGGAGATGCTGAGTTTCAAAATATTAAAATGCTATTTTAATACAGTGATGACAAAATCAGAGGTGCTATTGCAGCCACAAATCAGAATCTGCATCTCCCTCCATCCTTGTAGCTCATTACAGTGCGTTGTTGAATTAACAAGGATTAATTTGCCTCTAAATTGTCACTAGGAATTTAGCCTGATTCAATATTGCCATGTGAATGGGAAACATAGTTGAGATACTTATAGATATTACACTGGAAACAATTAAACTCAGTTTTTTAACTTTCTATATATCTGAACTGAATTATCATTTTTCTTTTAGTTCTCGCTTTTAAAAAATGTATAATTTACACATATACGTGTATATAAAAGTGTAAGTTGAAATACTTATTACATGATAAATACTATATGGACATAGTAAAAAATTCAAAATCTATCAAATATAATATTAAAGATAGCCTTTCTCTTCATTCATTAGGTTTTAAGTGGCAAGCGTAAAGGCAAATACAAATTAAATAAGAGGCTTAATTCTCTCTGTTGAGAAGAGACTTTCTCCTTTCCCTTTTCTTAAAGTGTTTACTTTAGAAAACTTGTAATTAAGTTCTTTCTCTATCTCTTTAAAATGTATGTAAATATTTTTAAAAGTTAAATAAGCCTCTGGCTAGATTTATCACCCAGGATTGTCTTTCTCAAGGTCCCAGGAACCATCTCTTTGAAATGTAATCATGAAGGAAGAAAGTGCCTCTAGCTCCCAGGGTCTATGGGAAGGTGGAAGTCTGAGCTTGGTGGGTACCTTACTCCAAACCGCAAAGTACCCCTTTTCATAAAGATATTAGAGGTTTGTTTTTCCTTTGGGTAAAGCCAACTAGCTAACACAGATGGTTGCCACAACTCTGTGGGTGGGTGAGCTCCGTGTGTGAACTATATGTGACATATGGAGCTGTCAAGTCCTCTTACTTGAGGACTAGTTGTTGTTGAAGATGAGAACATGCATGTAATGGGCTGTATCTGCTTGGTTCTATGAAAAGTGAGATTTCTTTTCGTTTTCACAGTCTCTTAGCGGATTGTGTGCCGTGCACATCACATTCTGGTTTACTGTTTACTCAATAATAAAATCGGTTTCTTTCTCTTCTACTGTAGTGGAGGTTTTTCTGAGTGGAGGGGAGATTTTGTGTTTTAATTCTATTTCTGCAACACAAACAACAGGCACCACTCTGATTCTTAATGGAGAAATTATCTAAAAGCTGAAAGATCTTCCCAAATAATTGGAGAGTCTGAATTGAAAACAAAGTTTTAAGTTTTCTAGCTTGACATGTAGAGTGTGAAAGTACCTAAAAGTAGGGATGATTTTCAAACACATTGGACAGCCCAATCCTTCATCTACATTATCATCAAATGTAACCATCATCACTTATGTAATATATCTAGATAAACTATGTACATACAGGCAGACAATAAAAAAAAATACACAGTCTGTTTTAAATATTGTTTTCTTAAATCTTTTTTTATTGAAGTATGATGTGCATATATAAAAGTATACACTATATAAATGTACAACCCCCAAAATTATCAAAGCTAGTAACACCAATGTAAACACATCTCACGTCAAGAAATAGAAATTCGCCCAAACCTCAAACGACCATCCCTCCCTGGTGCCTCATGCAACAGCAACTTGTTCTTTCTTCCCCACTTCTGACTTCTAATGTTATAGGAAATTGATCTTGCCTGTTTATATAACTGGAATCATACCGTGTATATCCTTTTGCGCCTGGCTGGTTTTGCTCAAGATTATTTTTGTAAACGTACACGTTTGTGAATGTGTAGGTATAGTTCATTCATTGCATTTACTGTATGGGATTTCACTTATAAAATATACCACAAGTTTATCTGCTCATTTCATGTTGATAGATTTTTTTTTTTTTCTGCTTGGGGAGCTTATAACTAAAGCTGCCAGAAATATTTAAAAAATGTCTTTTGGTACACGTGGATGCAACGCTGGTCTATACGAGGAGTGGAATTGTTTGGTCACAGATCAAGTTTAATAAGCCTTTTTTTGCAAGTGGCTGCACGCATTTACACACCCTCTAGCACTGTTCGTGACTTCCTGTACTTGACATGCTCACCCAAACTTAGCTGTGAATCTCTTTTTGAGATTCACAAAAACGGCATTGGCCGTTCTAATGCATGTTTAGTGGTGTCTCATGGAGGCTTTATTTCAAATTTCCCAGATTACTAATGAGGGTGAACACCTTTTCATATGTTAATAGTCATTTGTATATCTTTTCTGTGGAAGGGTATCCTTTTTGCCCATTTTATGATTGAGTTGTGTATCTTTTCATATTGATTTGAGGGAATGATTTCTGTATTCTGGATACAACTCGTTTTTTGGTTATGTGTGTTTCAAGTGCCTTCTCTCATTACGTGATCTGGTTTTTACTTTCTTAATGGTATCATCTGATAAATAGAATTTTAAAATTTTACTGTAGTCTAATTTTATCAATTTTTTATGGTTTATATATATGCATTTACCCACACATTTGTTTAGGATTTATTCATTTCTTTCAATAATTGTGTACTTTTAAATTTAGTCCTATGTATTTGACTTTTTATATGTGCTCATAAAATATCATTTTAAAATTAAATTTTGTAATTGCTCTTGCTGGTGTATAGAAATAAAAATGATTTTCACATTTTGACCTTGTAAGTAACAAATTATCCAAATTCATTTATTAGTTCTAATGTGTTATTTGTAGATCCTGTTAGATTATTCACATTCATTAGCATTGATTCTTCTTGTAACAATATATTAGAGCTCATTTAAATTTTAGTAAACACAGAGTTGGATAATTTTTTAATGGCTGCAAAGTCTTTTATGATACTGGTATATACCCACTTTTATGATACCCACTGGAGTGGGTAGCAGGGAGACTCTGCAGTCAGATCCCTGGATTTGAATCATGATTTCACCACTTACTAGCCGGGGGATCCTAGGAATGTCAGTTTACTTTCCTATGCCTCACTTCTTGTAGGGAAGATTCATTCGTGTTGCTCTTATAAACATTGTTTCAGTGGTGTGTGAATGAGTGTGAAACTCCATATTCAAATACTTCTCCAAGAAAATGGTACTAATTTACACTCCTACCAGCACTTTGCAAGAGTTCTTATTGCTTCACATTTTTGCCAACTCTTGATAAGGTCAAACTTTCATATTTTGAAACCTTATCAAATTTGAATATTGACAAGTCTAACCAATCGTAAAACAGTATATCATTATTGTTAGAATTAGCAATTTTATGATTACTGGTGAGTTTAAGAAACTTTCCATATGCTTGATAGCCATGTGGATTTTCTGCAAATTGGTAATTTTCTTTGGCCTATTTTTATATTGGATTGCTTTTCTTTTTTTTTTTTTAACATCTTTATTGGAGTATAATTGCTTTACAATGGTGTGTTAGTTTCTGCTTTATAACAATGTTTTTCGCCCACCTTCCGCTCGGCTCCGGCGGCGCTGAGCTCCCTCCTGACCCTGGGGGAGGATACGGCGCTCAGTGCCTGGTTCTTACCGGCCCCTGGCACGGCCCTCCTAAGCGATCAGATACAGCAGAAATACATCTACACGTGGAACTGCTCCTACAGAACACCCACTGAACGCTGGCAGAAGACGTCAGACCTCCCAAAAGGCAAGAAAATCCCCACGTACTTGGGTAGGGTAAAAAGAAAAAAGAAATAACAGAGACAAAAGAATAGGGACGGGACCTGCGCCAGTGGGAGGGAGTCGTGAAGGAGGAAAGGTTTCCAGGCACTAGGAAGCCCCTTTGCGGGCAGAGACTGCGGGTGGCAGAGGGGGGAAGCTTCGGAGCCACGGAGGAGAGCGCAGCCACAGGGGTGCGGAGGGCAAAGCGGAGAGACTCCCGCACAGAGGCTCGGCGCCGAGCAGTGCTCACCAGCCCGAGAGGCTTGTCTGCTCACTCGCCAGGGCGGGCGGGGGCTGGGAGCTGAGGCTCGGGCTTTGGTGCTAGCCGGGAGGGAGTCCGGGAAAAAGTCTGTAGCTGCCGAAGAGGCAAGAGACTTTTTCTTGCCTCTTTGTTTCGCGGCGCGCAAGGAGAGGGGATTCAGAGCGCCGCCTAAACGAAATGCAGAGACGGGTGCGAGCCGCGCGGCTATCAGCGCGGATCCCACAGCAACAGGGGCGCAGAGGGAAAAACGGAGAGATTCCCGCACAGAGGCTCAGCGCCGAGCAGCGCTCACCAGCCCGAGAGGCTTGTCTGCTCCCCCGCCGGGGCGGGCGGGGCTGGGAGCTGAGGCTCGGGCTTCGGTCGGATCGCAGGGAGAGGACTGGGGTTGGCGGCGTGAACACAGCCTGAAGGGGTTAGCGCACCACAGCTGGCTGGGAGGGAGTCCGGGGAAAAGTCTGCAGCTGCCGAAGAGACAAGAGACTTTTTCTTGCCTCTTTGTTTCGTGGCGCGCAAGGAGAGGGGATTCAGAGCGCCGCCTAGACGAACTCCAGAGGCGGGCGCGAGCCGCCGCTAACAGCGCGGACCCCAGAGACGGGCAGGAGACGCTAAGGCTGCTGCTGCCGCCTCCAAGAAGCCTGTGTGCGAGCCCAGGTCACTCTCCACACCGCCCCTCCCGGGAGCCCGTGCAGCCCGCCGCTGCCAGGCTCCCGTGATCCAGGGACAACTTCCCCGGGAGAACGCACTGCGCGCCTCGGGCTGCTGCAACGTCACGCCGGCCTCTGACGCCGCAGGCTCGCCCCGCCTCCTCCGTACCGCTCCCTCCCCTGGCCTGAGTGAGCCAGAGCCCCCGAAGCAGCTGCTCCTTTAACCCCGTTCTGTCTGGGCGGGGAACGGACGCCCTCAGGCAACGTACATGCAGAGGCGGGTCCAAATCCAAAGCTGAACGCTGGGAGCTGTACGAACAAAGAAGAGAAAGGGAAATCTCCCCCAGCAGCCTCAGAAGCAGCGGATTAAAGCTCCACAAACAACTTGATGTGCCTGCATCTGTTGAATACCTGAATAGACAACGAATCATCCCAAATTCAAAAGGTGGACTTTAGGAGCAGGATATATTAATTTCCCCTTTTCCTTTTTTTGTGAGTGTATATGTGTATGCTTCTGGGTGAGATTTTGTCTGTATACCTTTGCTTTCACCATCAGTCCTAGGGTTAGGTCCGTCCATTTTTTTTTTTTTTTTTTACTTAAAAAAATTTTTTTTTTCCTAATATATGCTTTCTTAATAATTTTTTCCGTATTTTCTATTTTTAGAAATTAAAAATTTTTTTAATAAGTTTTTTCATATTTTTTATTTTAAAAAATTAAAAAATTTTTTTAATAAATTTTTTTCTTAAAAATCTTTTTCTTATTTTTTACTATAAAAAAATTAATAAATCTATTTTTAAAAATTAAAAAAAAAATTTTCTGAATACATTTACTCTTAATAATTTTTTTTCTTATTTTTTATTATAATAGCTTTATTTTATTTTATTTTATCCTCTTTTTATCTTTCTATTTTTTTCTCCCTTATATTCTGAGCTGTGTGGATGAAAGGCTCTTGGTGCTCCAGCCAGGCATCAGGGCTGTGCCTCTGAGGTGGGAGAGCCAACCTCAGGACACTGGTCCACATGAGACCTACCAGCTCCACGTAATACCAAACGGCAAAAATCTCTCAGAGATCTCCATCTCAACATCAAGACCCAGCTTCACTCAACGACCAGCAAGCTACAGGGCTGGACACCCTATGCCAAACAACTAGCAAGACAGGAACACAGCCCCATCCATTAGCAGGGAGGCTGCCTAAAATCATAAGGCCACAGACACCCCAAAACACACCACCAGACGTGGACGTGCCCACCAGAAAGACAAGATTCAACCTCATCCACCAGAACACAGGCAATAGTCCCCTCCACCAGGAAGCCTACACAACCCACTGAACCAACCTTACCCACTGGGGACAGATACCAAAAACAACGGGAACTACGAACCTGCAGCCTGTGAAAAGGAGACCCCAAACACAGTAAGATAAGCAAAATGAGACGACAGAAAAACACACAGCAGATGAAGGAGCAGGGTCAAAACACACCAGACCTAACAAATGAAGAGGAAATAGGTAGTCTACCTGAAAAAGAATTCAGAATAATGATAGTAAGGATGATCCAAAATCTTGGAAATAGAATAGACAAAATGCAAGAAACATTTAACAAGGACGTAGAAGAACTAAAGAGGAACCAAGCAACGATGAAAAACACAATAAATGAAATTAAAAATACTCTAGATGGGATCAATAGCAGAATAACTGAGGCAGAAGAAAGGATAAGTGACCTGGAAGATAAAATGGTGGAAATAACTACTGCAGAGCAGGATAAAGAAAAAAGAATGAAAAGAACTGAGGACAGTCTCAGAGACCTCTGGGACAACATTAAACGCACCAACATTCGAATTATAGGGGTCCCAGAAGAAGAAGAGAAAAAGAAAGGGACTGAGAAAATATTTGAAGAGATTATAGTTGAAAACTTCCCTAATATGGGAAAGGAAATAGTTAATCAAGTCCAGGAAGCACAGAGAGTCCCATACAGGATAAACCCAAGGAGAAACACGCCAAGACACATATTAATCAAACTGTCAAAAATTAAATATAAAGAAAACATATTAAAAGCAGCAAGGGAAAAACAACAAATAACACACAAGGGAATCCCCATAAGGTTAACATCTGATCTTTCAGCAGAAACTCTGCAAGCCAGAAGGGAGTGGCAGGATATACTTAAAGTGATGAAGGAGAAAAACCTACAACCAAGGTTACTCTACCCAGCAAGGATCTCATTCAGATTTGATGGAGAAATTAAAACCTTTACAGACAAGCAAAAGCTGAGAGAGTTCAGCACCACCAAACCAGCTTTACAACAAATGCTAAAGGAACTTCTCTAGGCAAGAAACACAAGAGAAGGAAAACACCTACAATAACAAACCCAAAACATTTAAGAAAATGGGAATGGGAACATACATATCGATAATTACCTTGAATGTAAATGGATTAAATGCTCCCACCAAAAGACACAGACTGGCTGAATGGATACAAAAACAAGACCCATATATATGCTGTCTACAAGAGACCCACTTCAGACCTAGAGACACATACAGACTGAAAGTGAGGGGATGGAAAAAGATATTCCATGCAAATGGAAATCAAAAGAAAGCTGGAGTAGCAATTCTCATATCAGACAAAATAGACTTTAAAATAAAGAATATTATAAGAGACAAAGAAGGACACTATATAATGATCAAGGGATCGATCCAAGAGGAAGGTATAACAATTGTAAATATTTATGCACCCAACATAGGAGCACCTCAATACATAAGGCAAACACTAACAGCCATAAAAGGGGAAATTGACAGCAACACAATCATAGTAGGGGACTTTAACACCCCACTTTCATCAATGGACAGATCATCCAAAATGAAAATAAATAAGGAAACACAAGCTTTAAATGATACATTAAACAAGATGGACTTAATTGATATTTATAGGACATTCCACCCAAAAACAACAGAATACACATTTTTCTCAAGTGCGCATGGAACATTCTCCAGGATAGATCATATCTTGGGTCACAAATCAAGCCTTGGTAAATTTAAGAAAATTGAAATCGTATCAAGTATCTTTTCCTACCACAACGCTATGAGACTAGATATCAATTACAGGAAAAGATCTGTAAAAAATACAAACACATGGAGGCTACACAATACACTACTTAATAATGAAGTGATCACTGAAGAAATCAAAGGGGAAATCAAAAAATACCTAGAAACAAATGACAATGGAGATACGACGACCCAAAACCTATGGGACGCAGCAAAAGCAGTGCTAAGAGGGAAGTTTATAGCAATACAAGCCTACCTCAAGAAACAGGAAACATCTCGAATAAACAACCTAACCTTGCACCTAAAGCAATTAGAGAAAGAAGAACAAAAAAACCCCAAAGCTAGCAGAAGGAAAGAAATCATAAAGATCAGGTCAGAAATAAATGAAAAAGAAATGAAGGAAACAATAGCAAAAATCAATAAAACTAAAAGCTGGTTCTTTGAGAAGATAAACAAAATTGATAAACCATTAGCCAGACTCATCAAGAGAAAAAGGGAGAAGACTCAAATCAATAGAATTAGAAATGAAAAAGGAGAAGTAACCACTGACACTGCAGAAATACAAAAGATCATGAGAGATTACTACAAGCAACTCTACGCCAATAAAATGGACAACCTGGAAGAAATGGACAGATTCTTAGAAATGCACAAACTGCCGAGACTGAACCAGGAAGAAATAGAAAATATGAACAGACCAATCACAAGCACTGAAATTGAAACTGTGATTAAAAATCTTCCAACAAACAAAAGCCCAGGACCAGATGGCTTCACAGGTGAATTCTATCAAACATTTAGAGAAGAGCTAACACCTATCCTTCTCAAACTCTTCCAAAATATTGCAGAGGGAGGAACACTCCCAAACTCATTCTACGAGGCCACCATCACCCTGATACCAAAACCAGACAAAGATGTCACAAAGAAAGAAAACTACAGGCCAATATCACTGATGAACATAGATGCAAAAATCCTCAACAAAATACTCGCAAACAGAATCCAACAGCACATTAAAAGGATCATACACCATGATCAAGTGGGGTTTATCCCAGGAATGCAAGGATTCTTCAATATACGTAAATCAATCAATGTGATACACCATATTAACAAATTGAAGGAGAAAAACCATATGATCATCTCAATAGATGCAGAGAAAGCCTTCGACAAAATTCAACACCCATTTATGATAAAAGTCCTGCAGAAAGTAGGCATAGAGGGAACTTTCCTCAACATAATAAAGGCCATATATGACAAACCCACAGCCAACATTGTCCTCAATGGTGAAAAACTGAAACCATTTCCACTAAGATCAGGAACAAGACAAGGTTGCCCACTCTCACCACTATTATTCAACATAGTTTTGGAAGTGTTAGCCACAGCAATCAGAGAAGACAAAGAAATAAAAGGAATCCAAATTGGAAAAGAAGAAGTAAAGCTGTCACTGTTTGCAGATGACATGATACTATACATAGAGAATCCTAAAGATGCTACCAGAAAACTCCTAGAGCTAATCAATGAATTTGGTAAAGTAGCAGGATACAAAATTAATGCACAGAAATCTCTTGCATTTCTATACACTAATGACGAAAAATCTGAAAGTGAAATTAAGAAAACACTCCCGTTTACCATTGCAACAAAAAGAATAAAATATCTAGGAATAAACCTACCTAAGGAGACAAAAGACCTGTATGCAGAAAATTATAAGACACTGATGAAAGAAATTAAAGATGATACAAATAGGTGGAAAGATATACCATGTTCCTGGATTGGAAGAATCAACATTGTGAAAATGACTCTACTACCCAAAGCAATCTACAGATTCAATGCAATCCCTATCAAACTACCACTGGCATTTTTCACAGAACTAGAACAAAAACTTTCACAATGTGTATGGAAACACAAAAGACCCCGAATAGCCAAAGCAATCTTGAGAACGAAAAATGGAGCTGGGGGAATCAGGCTCCCTGACTTCAGACTATATTACAAAGCTACAGTAATCAAGACAGTTTGGTACTGGCACAAAAACAGAAATATAGATCAATGGAACAGGATAGAAAGCCCAGAGATAAACCCACGCACATATGGTCACCTTATCTTTGATAAAGGAGGCAAGCATATACAGTGGAGAAAAGACAGCCTCTTCAATAAGTGGTGCTGGGAAAATTGGACAGATACATGTAAAAGTATGAAATTAGAACACTCCCTGACACCATGCACAAAAATAAACTCAAAATGGATTAAAGACCTAAGTGTAAGACCAGACACTATCAAACTCTTAGAGGAAAACATAGGCAGAACATTCTATGACATACATCACAGCAAGATTCTTTTTGACCCAGCTCCCAGAGAAATGGAAATAAGAACACAAATAAACAAATGGGACCTAATGAAACTTAAAAGCTTTTGCACAGCAAAGGAAACCATAAACAAGACCAAAAGACAACCATCAGAATGGGAGAAAATATTTGCAAATGAAGCAACTGACAAAGGATTAATCTCCAAGATTTACAAGCAGCTCATGCAGCTCAATAACAAAAAAACGAACAACCCAATCCAAAAATGGGCAGAAGACCTAAATAGACATTTCTCCAAAGAAGATATACAGATGGCCAACAGACACATGAAAGAATGCTCAACATCATTAATCATTAGAGAAATGCAAATCAAAACTACAATGAGATATCATCTCACACCAGTCAGAATGGCCATCATCAAAAAATCTAGAAACAATAAATGCTGGAGAGGGTGTGGAGGAAAGGGAACTCTCTTGCACTGTTGGTGGGAATGTAAATTGATACAGCCACTATGGAGAACAGTATGGAGGTTCCTTAAAAAACTACAAATAGAACTACCATACGACCCAGCAATCCCACTACTGGGCATATACCCTGAGAAAACCATAGGTCAAAAAGAGTCATGTACCAAAATGTTCATTGCAGCTCTATTTACAATAGCCAGGACATGGAAGCAACCTAAATGTCCATCGACAGATGAATGGATAAAGAAGATGTGGCACATATATACAATGGAATATTACTCAGCCATAAAAAGAAATGAAATGGAGGTATTTGTAATGAGGTGGATGGAGTTAGAGTCTGTCATACAGAGTGAAGTAAGTCAGAAAGAGAAAAACAAATACAGTATGCTAACACATATATACGGAATCTAAGGGAAAAAAAAAGCCATGAAGAACCTAGTGGCAAGACGGGAATAAAGACACAGACCTACTAGAGAATGGACTTGAGGATATGGGGAGGGGGTGGGGTGAGATGTGACAGGGTGAGAGAGTGTCATGGACATATATACACTACCAAATGTAAAATAGATAGCTAGTGGGAAGCAGCCGCATAGCACAGGGAGATCAGCTCGGTGCTTTGTGACCACCTAGAGGGGTGGGATGGGGAGGGTGGGAGGGAGGGAGATGCAAGAGGGAAGAGATATGGGAACATATTGTATATGTATAACTGATTCACTTTGTTATAAAGCAGAAGCTAACACACCATTGTAAGGCAATTATACTTCAATAAAGATGTTTAAAAAACAAAAACAAAAAAAAATGTTTTTCTTTTTCTTATCAGTTTAAAGGGATTCTTTAAATATATTAAGTATATATTTTTCGTTGATGTAGATTATACATATGTTCTTCTGATTTGTGGTTTCTTTCCTATTTTGTTTATATTGAATTTTCTCGTACAGAAATGACTTAATCTTTCATATTAAATTTTTTGTTTTATATAAAAATTCCTTTCTAATCGTGAAATTAGAAGACACTCTTGCATATTTTATTCCAAAAATTTCAAAGAAATGCTTTCACATATATGTCTTTAATGCACCTGGAATTTATTTTTGTGTGTGGTTTGAAGTAAGGATCTAATGTCATTTTGTTCATTTTCTACAGGAGAAACCAACTGTCCCAGAACAAATGATTGAAAAAGGCTTCCTTTCCCCGCTGATTTGCAATGGTAAGTCTATCTTATATCAGGTTTCCAAACACGTGGGGCTCCAATCCCAAGCATCCTTGAGTTCCACTGGTCTTCTTGTCTATTCTTGCACAAATTCACACTATTTTATTTATTATTATTTTATAATAAAACTCTTAGGTATCACTGTCATTTTTCTTTAAGAATTTTGGTCATTTTTGGACACTGAAATTTTTATATACACTTTAGAGTCAATTTGTCAAGTTTCTCCTAAACAACAGCAAAAAATACAAATTGCTGGTTTCAGTGTTGAAAGGAATCATTTTGGCTCTAGAGATTTTGGCAGAATTGACATCTTTCCAATATTGAGTCTTCAATTCGTATACCTCCTTTTGTTTTTAAAATTCCATGAAGATACTGCACATCTTTGCTGGAGTTTTTTCGAGATAAATCAGTTTTATTTGTCATTGTAAAGTTTAATTTTTAAAGATTTATTATGGCTGTTGTTGCTATTTTACAGGAAAGCAATAGATTTTTTACAATGTTCTTGTCATCAAACTTGGTGAATTCGCTTTTTTGTTCTAAAAGTTTGTAGATTTTCCATATACACAATTATAACATGTGCAAATAGTGAGTTTTCCTTTCCAATATTTATGGTTTTATTCCTTTTCCTCTTTTAATGTCACCGTTTAGAAACTACAGTAGTAAGTACCCTCATATGTTCCTGACTTTTAAAGGAAAGGTCTCTAATGTTTTGCCAGTATGAGTCATGTTTGATCAAGGTTTTAGAAAGATACTGTCATCACTTTAGGTACTATCCTTCTGTTCCTATTCTGCTAATAATTTTCTTTTTAAAGTTATTTAGAGAATTTGAATTTTATCCTATGATTTTTATATATCTACCGGGTTTTTTGTGTTAACTTTTGTAAAGTAGATTTTATGTATCTACTTATGATTTATATGTATATATATTTATATAAATATATAAAATATTTATGTTAAATATTTATATATTTTGATATGTATTGGTTTGCTCTGGCTGTCATTAAAAAAATACCATCGACTCATTGGCTTAAACAACAGAAAATTATTTTCTGATAGCTCTGAAGGCTGGAAGTCCAAGATCAAGTTGTTGGCAGGATTGGTTTCTCCTGAGGCTTCTTTCCTTGGCCTGCAGATGGCCACCTTCTCTGTCTTCACATGGCCTTTCATTTATGTGCGAGCATCCCTGGCCTCTCTCTCCCTCTCTCTCTCTGTCTCTCTGTCTCAGTCTTCTTATAAGGACAGCAGTCATGTTGCATTAGGGCCCATCCTAAACCACTGTGTTTTAACATAATCACCCTTTGAAGGCCTCATATTCACATATAGCCACATTCTGAGGTACTGGGGGTTAGGACTTCAACCAATGAATTTGGAGGGAACAAATTTCCACCCATAATGGTGGTTAATTTGTTGAATGTTTTTCATCCCACTAGCTGATGTCTTTGGAAACTTGATCATGATGGATTTTTAAGATCAACCTTGTTGCAGTATAACTTATAGGCCCAAAATGCATTCATTTAAAGTGTATAATGGATTAATTTGGACAAATGCATACACCTGCAAAGCTATAAGTTCAGTCAAGGTATACAACATACTTATTACTGCAGATGGTCTCTCATGATACTTTGCAGTACATATGCCACATCTTTATCCATTCATTCATTGACAGACCCTTTGGTTGTTTCCACATCTTGGCTATTGTGAATAATGCTGCAGTGAACATGGGAGTGCAGATAGATATTTCTTTTCTTTTTTTTTTTAAGTTTTATTTATTTATTTATTTTTTGGGCTGTGTTGGGTCTTCATTTCTGTGCGAGGGCTTTCTCTAGTTGCGGCAAGCAGGGGCCACTCTTCATCGCGGTGCGCGGGCCTCTCACTGTCGTGGCCTCTCTTGTTGCGGAGCACAGGCTCCAGACGCGCAGGCTCAGTAGTTGTGGCTCACAGGCCTAGTTGCTCCGTGGCATGTGGGATCTTCCCAGACCAGGGCTCGAGCCTGTGTCCCCTGCATTGGCAGGCAGATTCTCAACCACTGCACCACCAGGGAAGCCCCAGATAGATATTTCTTTAGGATGTTATTTTACTTCCTTTGGGTATATACCCAGAAGTGGGATTATTGGATCAGATGGTAGTTCTCATTTAATTTTTTGAGAAACTGCCATACTGTTTTCTATAGTGGCTGCACCAATTTACATTCCCACCAACAATGAACAATGGTTCTCTTTTCTCTATATTCACTAACATTGTTATTTCCTGTCTTTTTGATAATAGCCATTCTAACAGGTGTGAGGTGATAGCTCGTTATGGTTTTGGTTTGCATTTCTCTGATAATTAACGTGGTCGAGCACATTTCCAGGTACCTATTGGCCATTTGGATGTCTTCTTTGAAAAAATATCTATTCAGTTCCTCTACCCATTTTTTTAAATTTACTTTCTTTATTTTCTTTTTTTTTTTTGGCTGTGTCGGGTCTTAGTTGTGGAACGCGGGATCTTCGTTGAGGCATGTGGGATCATTCGTTGTGGTGCACGGGTTTCTTTCTAGTTGTGGCATGTGGGTTTTCGCTTCTCTAATTGTGGCATGCGGGTTTCAGAGCATGTGGGCTCTGTAGTTGAGGCGCGGGAGCTCAGTAGTTGTGGTGTGCCGACTTAGTTGCCCTGCAGCATGTGGGATCTTAGTTCCCTGACCAGGGATCTAACCCGTGTCCCCTGCTTTGGAAGGCGGATTCTTTACCACTGGACTGCCAGGGAAGTCCCCCTCTACCCATTTTTAAAATCAGATCATTTGTTCTTTTGTTATTGAGTTGTAAGCATTCTTTATATATTTTGGATATTAACTTCTTTTCTGATATATGATTTGCAAATATTTTCTCCCATTCTGTAGGTGGCCTTTTCATTCTGTTGATGGTTTCCTTTGCTGGGCAGAGGCTAGCCCTGGGGGGATAGCTGGCTGAGGACTGTTTCTTTGTTTGCTACCGTCCTGGGAAACCCACTGTCACGAGCCCCACTGGCCGCCAGAGCCGGGTGATCAAGGGGTGCATCCTCTGGGTGACAGCCACCAAAGCTGGGGTGCCAGACACATGCACAGGCTCCTTTCAAGGAGATAAGGGCAACCTGGAGTGGGCCAGAGGGAGAGCGTGAAGGCGGTGCCCTCTGGCCTCTCTTGTTTCCTGAGAGGATTGCAGTCAGTCCTTCGATGTGTGTTAAGTGAGAAGCTTGACCTTCAGGTGGCAGCTTTTAAGATATGCAAATACACTAAGTCCCCTGCACACGAACCTTCAAGTTGCAAACCTTCAAAGATGCACACGTGCGTTCCATCAGCGTCAGGCGTGAGTGACATTGCAGCCCTCCGTCTCCTGTTGCTGACGACCCTTCAGCTCTACCGTCTCCCACCTCCTCTCCCTCCTCCAGGCAGTAACTCTTCTTGCCTGTTCACTCGATGCCAGCCCCTGTGTGCCAGCTGTTGTGCTGTACTACTGTACTTTTCAAGGTACTGTGCTGTAAGATTAAAACTGTTATATTTTTTGTGTTTGTTTGTTTTTTATGTATTATTTGTGTGAAAAGTATTATAAACCTATTACAGTACAGTACTATATAGCTGACTGTGTTAGTTGGGTACCTAGGCTAATTTTGTTGTACGTATGAACAAATTGGACTTCTGAATGTGCTCTCGGAACGGAACTCATTCGTATGTAGGGGACTTACTGTAGACCTCTTTCAGGTAAAGACTAGGGTGTGCGCATTTCTGTCTGCTGCCTGTGCGCTGGGCCCTGGGGGTCAGACAGAGCAGGCCTGGAGCCTGGTAGGAACTGTTCCTTTGTTTGCTATTGTCTTGTGGGTCTTGTGGACAAAAGCCCTACAGGCTTTCAGATCTGGGTGTCTGGGGGGCCCATCCCTCGGGTGGAAGTCTGAAAATGCGGGGTCCAAACCCTTCATTCATCAGGGAGAACCTGGGATTTGTGAGTTCCCTCCTGATGGGCACTGTGCTGCGGGGGGGACTTCTGGTGAGAGTGCGTCTCCCCTTTCCTCCCCAGTGGGGGTTTCTCCTTGCTCACCTAGTGTGTAGGAGGTGCTCGGCTAGTGTCCAGATTTCTTTCAGAGGGAACTGTTCTGTGTGTAACTGTAGCTTCAATGCATCTGTGGGAGGAGGTGAGTTCAGGGTCCTCCTGTGTTGCCATCTTGGACCGTAGAACAATTCTGTTTCCATTTAAAACTTTTTCTTAGCCATTCATTAGATTTTCTTATTTTAATTTCTATATTTATTAAACTCTCCTATTTCTATGTCTATTTTAACTTTCTGCTAAATTCTCAGTAATTTTCTCAGATTAATTCCAATTCACCAATTTTTTAGCTCTAATTGACTTCTTAGCCTCTTCAATTAATTTTTGACTACAATTACTTTATTTTTCAATACTCAAGGTTCTATCTTCTTTAAATATGCCTTTTTTTACAGTCTGTTCATCTGGGATTTTTATGTTTTTGATGAATGCTTTTATGTCTTAGTCAGTTGAACTCATTGTATTGTTCATATCTGATAGTTCTCTTAGTTGTAGTTCTTCAGTATTTCTTTCTGCTACCTGTTGTGTCTGCTGGTTCACACTAATGTTGGGTTGTTTTCTAGTATATTTTGTAAGATTTGGGAGAAAATCTTTAGCGAGAGTTTATTTGCAGTAAAACTTTCGGGCCATGTAGAGGGCACGACCCTCAAGAGAGGTGTTTTTTGTTGGTTTTTTCTGTCTGTGTTTTCCAGGTACTACAGGTTTCTCAGCAGCTCAGACTATATTTAATATTGATTTCTTGAAGTAGGGATTTCTAGATTATACTTGAACTTCATGCCTCAAGCCTGTTGTGTTTATGAATTTCCAGGAGACTTTTAATTTTTCTGAGCAGAGCCCAGGATAAAACAGGCAAAAACTATTTTTGGTCTTCCTCCATTAGTGGGGATTTTCTTTCTTTTCTATTTTATGCTTTTATTGAGTCTTCATCCAAAGTATATGCGAAGTTCTTAGTAACAACTTCTCAAGGCCTCTTTGCTTGTCCTCATGTGTGTTTTGACTCAAGCCCAAAAGCTTACTGAGATCAGCAGAATCCCTCAGTCAGTCACAGCTTCAATTCATGGGCATCGCCATGTAGTTTCTCTGAGGATTTTCTTTATGTTTTCTAATCGGTTCTTTCCTTACTTATAGATACCACACACACACACACACACACACACACACACACACACTCTCACTCAGCACTATTTTTATGCATTTCTAAAGTTTTCTATTGGGAGATTTTTTTATGGGTTCACCCAAGGTTTCTTCCTCCTGAGTTGGGGAGAGAATTGAAAGAAGGAAGCTTATTTGCTTGGTTGAGAGATTCCAGAGGTCTCCATGGAGTAGGTGGTGGGATTTCGCTATTCCGTTTTGAGCAATTACCTCCTGGGACAGGTGGTTTAAGACAAGGGTATCTCGTGGCCCTTTTATGGTTCCCAGGACCCTCAAAGACCAAATGTGAAATAATGTTTTGCCCACAGTCTGTAGATAGAGAAGCAACAGTTGCTGTATTCTTTTAAAAAAAGCCTTGGATTCTCTGGGCAGCTTGTAAATATCTTGGTCAAAGAGTGTCATTGCAGTGACTCAAGGGCAGGACCAATACAGCAGATAAGACATGTACCAACTACCACACCTATCTTTTCAGTTAGAAAAAGGGGCTGAACAACAAAATAACCATTTTGCTACAATTTCCTATTTGGATATACCTCTGGTGGCTTGGGGAGACTTCCATTACATTACTTAGCACGTTACCTGATTCACATCTCCAGTATCAGATACTTTTAGTTATTTTTCCCACTAAGGTTAGTGGATAGAGTAGTATTTCTTACTGGCGTGCTCCCTTTGCACTAAATCGAGATGCACATTAATTGCTGAGTTCAGAAGTTACTGGATATCTCCTGTGTCCCCAGTTTTTCTTTTTTCTCTAATTAAGTTACAGTATTCAGTTAACAATATTATTTTTCTATTGAAAAATCTAATAACATTATTCAATATAAGCCTTCCTGTTATAACAAAGCAACATGTCTTATGTATAGACTTCTGTGAAACAGGGCTTTTCCGAATGTATTGTAGGGATGAGTTGTAAATATGTACCTTAGCTCAGGTAGGAGGGGAGCTATAGGAAGGTTTGGCCTTCTGGGTTATGACAATCTGAAGATATTTGGCCCATGGGGGAATATGAAGAAGAGAAGCTTATTTTTCCTCTCTGATAGTAGCAGGTACCTTTCAATCAACCTAGTGGCCTTTGATTTCATAAGGAAATAGACATAAATGAGAGTTAAACTGAGTTAGGAAGTGGAGTATGAACACTTTATGAAGAATTGAAATTACTAACATTTATCTATCCATTTATTCATCTTAAATGTATTTATTTTATGTGTCAGACATTTCAGTTAGGCACAAAATGTACAAACATGAGTAAGCTGGCTATTTTCTCAATATTTGTCATATTTTCATAGGACAATAAACACTGCATATATATGTAAATAAATAAAATCATCAGGAAAAAATTCACAGATGATTGATCATAATGGAATTTATCAGTCCGGCAAGAAAGGAAAACAAAAACATTACAGGCAGAGGGAGCAATATTTATATATGAAGATGTACTAAAATAAAAGTGATATTCAGAGAAACTGAGGTAGTTTGGAATTTCTGAAAGTACATAAGAGAGGGCTGAGAGATTAGATTAGAATAGGACGTGGAGAGAGTTAAACCGTCAAGGGCCTAGTGTCATATGCTATGGAGCTGTGGCTTTAATCTTGCCAATAATAGAAAGGTACTCAACAAGTTTAAAGAGAAAGACCTCACTTATACCATTACTTGAATATACCATCCTTGCCTTTCATTCTATCTCAGACATCTGCTTCCAAGAATGGTACTAGACCTTGTCAATAATTATAACCCTTCTAAAACCTAAATTTCATGCACCCTATTCTAACTATACTTCCTATCATGACAGCTCACACTTAGTCCCAGAATCTTCCAGTAATGCCAAGATCCCTTAATCCACTGGTGTTACTATCATTTAACTGTCCCTCACCTGCTTCATGTCCTTGCTCCTTACCCACCATGAATTTCATAGTCAATAACTATTATAAGTCCTTTGCATATAATTTCAGATTTTTTTTTTTTTTGTACCTTGCTTGCTTATACTGGCTTGGCCAACCTACAACCTGATTAAATTCAATTCTCCACCCAGTTCCATGCCTGCATTATAATGGGGCTGAAGAAAACACAGTCATGTTGACTGGTCTCACTTTGAATTCCTGACCATGAACCTCAAGAGGGCTGCTTGGATCATACTGTGTGTCCAGAATTGATTCTCCCAAGAAGACCATTTCATGTCTTCTATCCTCACTCTCAGCTTGCTTTCTATTACACTAAAAATTTTGAAGCAATCAGAAAAGACCTTCCATAGGCCCTGTCTTACTCTGCTTTGTCTGCCTCCTATACTTGCTCCTAACCTATGCTGCTTTTCTGCCTGTTACCCCAGATGGAATTCCTTGATACTATGTAAAACCAATGTCTCTACTTCCCTTTTCAGTACCACACCACTTCTTTGTTCCTTGAAATAGCTAATGCTCTGCATCCCATGCCTCTTCCCCTGGTCTTTATGAAACATGTTCCTATCACATTTTTACCCTCACCTCTCCATCAAAATTGCTCTTAGGACTCACCAGTGACTCCATGTGGGAACGACCCTTGTTGGTTCCAGATGTCATCCTCTTGTATGACAGCAGTGTTGACGTGACAATTACTCTTTCTCCCTTTACTACTATTATTTTTCACATGGGCTACAACAGTCCACGTCCTTTGTTTTCCTCCTACTTCCCTGGACACTCCTTCTTAGGATCCTTTGCAGGCAAAATAGAAAATGAGATTTTTAAATTTTAGATGACAGAAATATCTGAATATGTTTGTGTTGTGGGTATAAGACATTTAGAAGTTAAAAATGTTGATGTAGGAAGACGAAGAAAGGATTGTTTGAGCACCCAAGGGGAAGTGGGATCCTGGGGAAGAAGTGGAGGAGTTGGTTTTGGAAAGGATCACAGAATGTTCATCTCAGTTAACAAATGGGAGAGTTGATTATGTAGAGCAGAAACTGGTAGGTAATGGACGTGGTGGAGAGTCTGCTAAATGTTATCTTGTGACTGCTCCATTTTTCCTTGTGAAGTATGAGGAAATTCATTAACTAAAGATACGGATGGAGGGATGAAGGAGAAGTCTTCAGGATGTAAACAGATACATGAAGTAATAAGTCTGTACTTCAGTCAACCCTAGAGGGACCTGCCCAATGCCCAAACTCACTGTGATCCCCAAGGAAGTACCAGATGGCTGTGCTAATGACATAACTGACAACAAGCCTAAGAGAGGAAGGTTTATTATTAATAGTCACAGCACTGAGGACTTCTGGAAGAAAATGAGATTCTCCACGTGGCAGCTGATGGTGCCAGGGTCATCAGAAAGCAGCGGCAGGATTACAGAAGGGAACGAACGTGTGCCTTGAGTAGGGAGGCCCTACATTTCCTACTCACCATCACCTGATTGGATTTGGTTCCTAACCAGCACTTGCAGATGCCACCAAAAAGGGAATTTGTTTTTCTAAATTCATCACAGCAGGTTGTAAGGGCCCTTTGTCAAGCTACCCATATGAGTAAAGAGGTGCTGGTTAAAGAGAGAAGAAACTGGGGAGAGGCAGGCGGTAGGACCTTGGGGCATCCCTGGGTCAAAGGGAATGTCAAGCAGTTGTCACAAACTGGTGAGTTCTTTCCTTTTTGGTCAGCTGGGGTTGAGGAAGGAGACACCTATTACCTCTGTATGGTAGGCTACATAACTTACTTATTTGTGACTTTTTTTCCCAATTATTTTCTATCTCTACCCGGTGGAATGTAAGCTCCTCAAGGACAAGCATCTTTGTTCGTCTTTTTGAATGACCAGTGCCCAGTACAGTGCCAGGCACTATTTGACACAATAAGTATTTGTTGAAAAATGAATTACACTTATAAAACTTCATTTTTGTACAGTTTTGTAGGGATTGTAGAATCAGCGTGGGAACCAAGGAATGATTTCACAGTAACTCGAAAGCTTACATTTCTCAAACACAGTGTTATTAATCAGGACCCTTGTTTTTGAGTGAATGTAAACAGAAGTCAAATTGTTTTATAGGAAGAAGGTTTTCTTCTTCATTTTCTTCACATGACTGAGAAATCCAAGAGATGAACTAATTTCAATCACGGCTGGAGATGAGGCTTCAATTTATCCCATCAGAGCCCAGCTTCTGTCTTCCCATCTGGCTCTGCTCACCTTGCCTGAGTTTATTCTCAGATGAGCCGTCTATGAGTGGGGCTCCTTAAGCCCCAAACTGACCTCTGTCTTCCAACCTTTGATCCCAAGGCTGGGCCACTCCTTGGAATTTGAGTGAAGAGCTAAAACTAAGCAGGAAAATGCATCATCTGTCTTAGTGGCTAGAGAGAGGGACATTTCTGGGAGCATTTAGCCATGCATATTTTTTGTTCCTTCATAGATTCAGAACAATTAATTTGCATCCAATGGCCATGCTCTTCCCTTATACAGGAATGATTTCTGTAGCTTGTTTGCCTGATGAACTCCTATTTAGCTTTCAAAACCTTGCTTAAGTTTCTCCTTTGTGAAACTGTCTTCATCTCTCTGGATTCAGCCAGGAAAATATTTAGTACAAGTATTAGGGAAAGGAGCTCTTTAATATAGGAATCTGTATATGGGCTCTAATATAGGAATTTGAATTTATCTGAATATGGTAGGACCTGGGAGACCAAAGGCTTGGAAGTCTGAGGCTGGGAGATTGGGGAAATAGTCAGTGCGTCAGCCTGGAAGAAGCTGCTGATTTTAGGGACCACAGAGAGGAAATCTGTGGAAGGTCTGGAAACCTGTGGCAACATTACTGTCAAATACCAAGCTTAATGGTTTCTGCTTTCTTTCTTCCTTCCCACCTTCCCACAAGTCCTCCACAAGTGATGGATTCTAACCTGCCACCGTTCGGGCCGAGTGGTTTCTGGGAAATGTAGTTTTCAGCCTTAGAAAGGACCGGTGGTGATGTTACCAGGGTGATATCCACCATCCTAAAGCGCTGGGATGCTTAGCTGCTCCACCCCAACCCAGCCCACCCACTCAACAATGACAGAGGCAACGCGTCCTCTGTAGCAACCCCCTTTGTTGTCCTACGTACTTCTGTGGACTCCATAAATATTTCTGTTATTCTATCTCTTACATGCTATTAAAATTGTTTATATAATTGCCCTCTTCCCTAGGCTTGACTGTAAGAACCATTTTCTCACTCATTTTTATCTCCTCAGAACCTGACACATAGTAGACCCTTAAATGTATCTGTTGACTAAAATATTGCAATAAAAATATTTTAAAAATTGTAAAGAAAGGACGAAGATGTGACTAGATAACAGTAAAATAAGGACAGAAGGATGCCATTGCTAAATGTTGGAAGTTTTGTTTCTAGAAGTTGTATTTGTGATAGTGTGAAAATTCCACTGCATATCCAGGAGAATGGTGGACCCAGACTAGGGTTAGAATAACTGGCTGTTGTTTGTTTGTATGTGTTTATTTTGAAGAAAAGTGCCAAAGGCATAAACCTCTTGTTTTTATTAAGGTTGCAATTACCCAATAAGCATAATGTTATCAATCTCAGTCTCAAAACAATGACAAGCAAAAAACAAAACAAACTAAATATTGTACTCTTATCTAAGAGAATATTGCTTTCATAGTTCCTAACTCATTAAACTCAATTCCTGAGAAAAAAATTAAAAATGGCTAATTTGTATTTGTTGAGCATTACATATTTAATTAGGAATGGCTGGGCCATTCATTTGGTAGCCTACATGACTTTGAGTTCCATTATTAGTCTGTCTTATCTTTAATTCTGATTTTCAAAAGCTTTTTAAGATACATCTGATAACACATATATTTTAATGCCAAAAATAATGTGCTACTTTCCTTTGAATGAGTCTTTTTGTCTTGGAGTTTTTATCCTTTTCTCCTGAGTTTAATTCTGAATTCTGTCACTAACTTGACTAACTTTGTCCAAGTCATTTTTCTACTCAGTGCAGGAGAATAAAAATAGGCATCTAATCTCACTCTATTGGAAAACCTACAATAATGTTTTCAAAGCACTTTGTATTCCTAAGGCAAAATGCATTATATAAACCCAAAATTTCATTCTTTCTAGAAGTGAGTTGAGACTAAAAGGAAAAAAGTCCAAGTACATGATGGAATTTCTTTTTCCTGCATAAATAATTAAAATGACATTTTGCATGTGACACTCCATGTGGTCCAGTAAATAAGCCACTAAGGTCACATCCTTATCAGGTTTTAGGTATCCTTTTGTTTTTAATTTGTCATAGATCGTGTATAAAATAACAGGACTTCCCAGTCTTCATGCTGCACCTTGTTCCTGTAGAACTACCTGGGTCATTAATACAAAATTTTAAAAACCTAAAGAGAGATTTTCCCCCATTCTTCTGATGAATTCGGAGTTAATTGCCCAAACTCTCACACTTTACTATAAACAGAAACCCGTGCCTCCTGTACAGAACATACTACTAGGATTTCAATCATAGTGTTTGATAAAACTCTTGCTTTAAAGCCATTTTATGAGCAAATACATTTGCAGGCGTCTTGACACTAGGAAAATAAGGCCAAGAGTGGGCAATTTTAGGTCTCTGAGCCCAGCTGGAAAAGGTAAAAACCTTAATGCATCATGTCAGTTGCATACATGAAGCATCCACAGTATGCATGGTGTAATGGACAAAATGTTTGCGGTGAAGATGGAAGAGTATCTAGAACTTAAAGTTGAAAGAAAAGTCCAAGAACGTATTTCCAGTTCCTTTACTCTGTTATTCTCAGTACATTCCTTTTTTGATTGTATTTGAAATGTCCATCTATGTCCCCTCCACATTTATACAATATGATGGCCCCTTCTGCTGTTACTTTCTTCCGTAGGTACTTCAGATTCTAAGGCTCATCACCCCAGCCGTTCTCTTTTCTGTATATTAAGCGTCACTCTCCATTTCACCTGGCAAAGCCCCAAACCTTGCAGACACCCAAATCTAACGGCCTGATTTATCCTCAACCCAACCTAGGCTGCTGCACAGGGAAAACCCACATCAGAGAGTCCTGCTGAGCGTTTCAGCCTCCTCCGCTGCTTTTGTAAAAGGACCACGCTTCTTCAGAGGGTTTCCAGGACCGGGGGTGTCCTATGTCCATCTCTTCCCTCCTTGGTACTTTCCCCACACGCTGTAAAGGCAGGAGAGACTTGACAATGGGATTCCTCGACACGTCCTGGGCTTTTCCCCCCTTGATATGTAGCCAATTTCCACCCAGTCTCAGCGCTGTCCTTCTGTATTGTGACAAGCCACTCCCCTCCGCCCGCAACTCATCTCAGTGCGCGGCATCCAAAGTGCCATTCAGTTTCGAAGCTATCCTTTGTTACAAGATCATGTCCTTGGTTGGTGAATGCGGTAGATCTGGTTAAGCGTGCACTTGATGTAGCTTATCCACATATTTCTTAAAAAAATTTTTCTTCCCAGAATAATTCTAGTGAACATATATATTCACTAGAATATATTATAATACAATAATAATTATAATATAATATATTATATAATAATTATGGTGTATTTATATATTAATAATATAATTATATATAATATAATCATAGTATTTTCCCAATTTTTGATACCACTGTTCCCACTTCCATCTGAGGAGTTTTGTTTTTGTGGCAAGTTATGTAATCACACTGATTGAGTTCAACTGAAATTCATATTATTCAAGACCAACTGGATCCTTACTGCTTCTCCACAAATCTCTTCACTTCTTTTTAGCTTTTGACCCCTGAACAGTCCTAGATTGTTTTATTCTCATCAAGACCTGACTTCCCTCTCATTAACTAACTTTCTCTTCTATTTTGATAAACAGGACTATCTCATGTTAACTCCCTCTGCTATGCCTTAAAATGGCCTCATATTTTCTGCCCTTTGCTATGTGTTTCTATCTCAGAGGAAAAACCATCCTTTCTTACTTCCAAGTCTACTGTTGGAGGAGCAATCGTGCAGCAAGCTCTCTGTTCGATGAATCTCATGCTTCCTCCAACGGTGCTCTGAATTGTGAAGAGAGTGAATCATCAAGGTGATTTGGGGTTTCCTGTTGTCTTTACTACGTTCCCACCTCTCCATCCCATCTTCCTAACTGCTTCAAATGCTTCCTGGGTTCAATGCCTTCCATATTTCTCCTCTTCCTTCTGTGCCCCAGCTTCCGCTCACAGGCTCATAACCTCAAAGTGTAGAAATCCTACTTGCCCTGGAGTTTCATCTCACAATTTACCCCCGCTGTAGCTACGTCTCTATCCTACTCTCTCATTGCATGATGGTATACTCGTTTCTTTCCAGATCCGTCTATTGATATTTTTATATTGTTACCTCCTTCTTTGAGGTGACTTTGCCCTGCTTCTACCATCTACCATCCAGTGTTGAGAATAGAGTTAGGGATAAACATATCTCCTACATACAAAGAGTCTTATTTGGGCAGAATCTGTTTTTAAGTAGGAAATGAGAAAAGAAAAGATTAATGAGACGCACTGGACTCAGGTGCTTCATGAGACTTATTTTTCTACCCTTGTTTGATCAGTAGACCACATTCTGATTACTTGAAATGTCCTGAGATAAGTTCTTAACAAAGAAAGCAAAGTTACTTTCCTGTGAATTTGCAATGCCAATACTGTATTCTCAAGATAAAGATGAAAAGTATGTTATTTTCGTAAGTGAAACCAGCATATTTTAGAGATCTGGGTTTTGTCCAGTTTTGTATGGTCATCATTCTTAGACATAAGATGCGACATACTAGCTCCATCACAAGCTAGTAACATTCAGTACAGAAAACTGTGAGAAAGGAAATGTTGGTTGTCAGCCCCCTCTGCTTTCTTATGAGTCTCCTGCCTCCCAGCCAGTCACGGGACTTCCCAGCCCTCATGCTGCACCTGGCTCCTGTAGCACTTTACCTGGGTCTGAATGCGCCTGGGTTTTTGTTTGCCTGCTTTGTTTTAAGCCTCAGAGTAGATGATTTTCTGAACATGCGCTTGACTTATCTTGACAAGGTTACATACTGATATGATATTATGTAAGCGTTTACAGTTAGCATAGCATGCTTAGCAAGTGATTTCCAAGATATAACACTTTAATATTAATAGTGGACCACTTTAGACATGAAGACAGACTAATGAGTAATGTTTTTAGACATGTTAGTTTTTCAGCAACTTTCAAGAGCTTTTCACTGGCTAAACCAGAGTTTCTTAGCCTAGATCTTTGATCACAAGAGGATTCAAAGATTGCTTTCAGAGTACCGGCAACAATAAAAAGAGCTTGCAACAGTTTATATATGCATATTTAAATTTTCTCTTTTTTTCTGGAGAGTCCAAAACATGATTTATATTCTCAGTGGGATCTGAGACCTCACAACCTATGAAAAACTTTGGACCTGTTTTGAATAACTTCAAAAACGCTTTTGAAGAGAGCCAACAGATATGCATGCAATAAAAATGGGTGACACGTTTCAATGGTAGTTGTTGTTTTCTCATCTCTGATGTAGTCACTCTTTATACTACTTGATGTATACTGTATAACAGTATGTGTTTCTCTACATAAATAGGTTGCCACAACTTGAAACGTTTATTTACTGCTCATAAAAGGAGCTCGTCCTTCACCAATCTGAGAATCTCAAAAATCTTAGGTTGTTTTTCTTCCCGAACTTAATTGTTGGCTGAACAGTTTCTTCTCTGAATAGGTCACAGACACTAGTCTTTTAAACTAGCACTTAATGCAAAAAGAAACAAATCACAAAATGTGGCTCACAATATTTTATTTCGCTTATTTTTTAAAAACTTTTTTGGATGGCGTTTTCAAATTCAGTGTTCCAAGAATATATTTTAAAACATATATGTAAGTTCTGAAACTATATTCACTTACTCCTAAGGTAGAAAACAAAATGAAACTCAGCTCTGACATCTCTAACCCACAAATGTGAATATAGGTTGCTTCCTAATATTGCCTAAGGTATTGTATCTAACAGTAAACTGGTAGAATAAAAGATATTGTTAATTTTAACAAAATTAACTTTGTGCTTTGTCAGTGTTTTATATTTCTTTTTATATTTGCCCCAGGGTGTTTCTAGTTAAAACTAAGTCCCTCATTTGCAGTCAAAAAGGATGCATTCCTGGCATCACCTGGCAGTCTTATTGGTTGAGTATAAATAGCTCAGTAGCGGTCCAGCAAAACACTACTAGATGCTCCCTTGGGCATGTTTTGAATTTTTACTTTTCATTTTTCCAATATACGGAAACATAGGCACGTTGATTATAAAACACCTCTGAACTCAACTTAATTTGCTGCGTATAAATTATTTTCAAACCCAGAGCCCGAAACATTTATCTGACCAGAGATAGTACTTATTGTACTTAAAATCGTGTCTGTGCATACAAACTAAAAGTATCCACGAGAAGCTATTGTAAGCGTGTGTTTCTCATTTGATACAGAGGTCTCTTTTGCTTTGCTCCATTAATTGTCACTGAGTGCAATTTTATCATAGTTAAAATGAATTCAAGCCTATTTCCCAGTAGCAATAATTCTGGAGGGTTGGAGAAATTAATATTCCTCAAAAACTAATTAATAAACTCTAAAAATCATTTGCATAAAGGATGTTAAGAGTCTTGCATGCATTATGTATTGTATGTAACTAATGAAAAGGTCCGTTTTCATTATTGCCTGCAGCCGGGAGGTGACAGGCGTGACCACCCCAAATGGCCAAGCAAAAGGCTAAGTGATTAAGAAATCATGTGGCATTATTTCATTGAAAGGATCACATTGTTTTTGCAGTAAGGTCTCTCAAAGGATGGAAGGAAGGAGGGAAGGAAACAAGGGAAGGAGGGAAGGAAACAAGGGAGGGAGGCAAGGAGGAAGGGAGGGAAGAAGAAGGAAAAAAGAAAGGATGCAGAAGCCCACCCATATACCGGGATGGTTTTTGAACCTATGCTTTGTTCTACCATAGATTTCAGAACTCTCCATGTTTATTCTACTTGAGCCTGGTTCATTTCTGCATTTTAATACTACGATGCAGTAAGATGAAGTGCTGATTTCACCATAAACCTACATGCAAACAGGTTCATTATATAATACATATTTCTATGTTAGCAGATATAACTTTCCAACTGTTCCTTTGTTTTGATGTCAATTTATTGCAAGAAACTATTGCCTGGAAGCAGAGCTATTGTGTTGCTCTGCTGAAAATTACTGTGCCTAACAGCCTTCATATGTTAAATTTGTTTGACTTATTCGTAGAGCCCACCAACAAGCTCCAAAGAACGGAGCATAGCTCTTAGCAGACAAAAGATCCATTCATTATTTCTATTATAATTACAGTGAAAACATTATCGATACATCAAACCACAATAATTACTCTTTGAAAAGAAAAGGACATTTAGCCTTCTAATGTCCTGGAAGATGCTGTGTGTAAAATCTGTTAGCTTGTTCACTCTCCAACTCGCTAGGACAGCCCAGAAATATCAAATGCAGCTTTCCACATCATTTCCTCCAGCAAACTTCATTTCCACCATCAACCGTGGTGAAATTACAGGCCTTCAAACAGAACGTACGGAACAAAAATCGTTTCATCTGAATGAGGACGTAACATCACGGCCCACCCCAACCTCAAGCAAAAGAAAACAAAATGAGTTTTTATAGCTTTGAAGACAATCCACGGGAGGTAAAGTTTTCCCCATAGCAGCACCCTACTGAAAAGTGTGCTCTTAGAAAGCATGTCAATTACCAGCTAGCTGAACATGATTCACAGTTCTCCAATAAATCTTTTTACTTCCAGTTTTCTGAATATGTAGAAAATTTCTTGAAGAAATAACATAGAAAATAAGAATGCTAAAGTCAGCAGTTGAAAATGGAGAGAGTAATGTTGAATTGCTTGGTTAAAGAAATTTATTGAATCTGCACTAATACGTTACATTGGACTCCATATTTGAAGTTAATATGACAAGGTTATGTCCTTGTTGTTAGCTGTGGGCATAACGGTACTTGCATGGACCCATATGGAATCAGGAGCTTTTTTTTTTTACTGTACCTCTGAAGAATCTTTGGGCCTGGGGAAATGGTTGTTTTTGGCTTATTCTTTTCCCTTAAAACGCCCAAGGCTCTTTGTTAAACGTGAATGACCTCATTTCTGATTGCTGTGTGCCAGGTCAGTCTGTCTGCTGTTGTTATTTCCCTCAAGTCGACAGTTACTCCACATTGTTTCAAACTGTGTTTCTGTATTCTTAAAGCTTTTCTTCAGACCGCTGTGCTTATAGCCATTATAGGGCATTCTAGGAGCAAAGCACTTTTACAATCTTACAAAATGTAACAGGAAAAATACAAAAATTATTTCATTTGTTACACCACACGAAGTGGGAACGTTTGCTTAAAAATGTCCCTGAAGAATGTTGCTGAATATTTGCATCAAGAAAAATCTGTTTAATTACAAAATAGCAAAACAATAGTTTCAACATTAAACTAACATCCTGGGTTAGCAGTGGTTTGAATAATTCTCCAAAGAGACCTAATGTTCTTACTAAAATAGACAAAAATGCTGCCTTGTCTACATTGTAAAAGAGGATAAAGACAAGCCCTAGTTTACAGGCCTGGATTCTGGGAATTATATAGAAACCAATTTAGAAGAAGCAACAGAATACAGAGTTTTAGTTCAAGAGTTGTAAAGGACTGGGTGGTAATTCAGTGGGTTAGCATATTTCTTCATAAAAATAAACTGCGCATTTCATATGCTCAGGGGTCTTTCTGGAGTAATCAGAAATCATTTGGATTCTCATTCTTAAAAATATTTTAGATTAGGTTATCTCTAATATATTTTATCAGATTTTATTACTATGACTATAAGTTCATTGAGCGATAAGCAGAATATTAATTAATATGTGCAAATAATATGGTATTTTGAGTAGGTATATCCATGGTTTGATGCTTTTTACTTTAACTATTTTTTAGAAATGTTGATATTTGCAATATCAATTTTTTAGAAATGTTGATATTTGCAACATCATTAAGGTGAGTTCAACGATGGTGTTAAAATCTACATATTATGTCTTACATAGTCAAAATATAAAATTTAAAGTTTGCTGCTTCCCACCCACCCCTACTCAGTTACCAAAAGTTCTTCAAAATATTTATGTTTAATTTAAAAAATTTGTATGCCTTGCAAATATTTTCTCCCATCCAGTAGCTTGTGTTTTTGTTTTGTCATCGTTTCCTTTGCTGAGCAAAAGCTTTTAAGTTTAGTTTGCTTTAGGAGACAGATCCTCTGAAATATTGCTACAATTTATGTCAAAGAGTTTTCCTTCTATGTTTTCTTCGAGGAGTTTTATGGTTTCTAGTCTTATATTTAGATCTTTAATCCATTTTGAGTTCATTTTTGTATATGGTGTTAGAAAATGTTGTAGTTTCATTCTTTTACGTGTAGCTGTCCAGTTTTCCCAGGATCACTTATTGAAAAGACTGTCTTTTCTCCATTGTATGTTCTTGCCTCCTTTGTCATAGATTGATTGACCGTAAGTGTGTGGATTTATTTCTGGGCTATCCTTTTCCACTGATCTGTGTGTCTGTTTTTGTGCAAGTTCATACTGTCTTGATTACTGTAGCTGTGTAGTAGAGGCTGAAGTCAGGGAGTGTGATACCTCAAGTTTTGTTCTTCTTTCTCAAGATTGTTTTGGCTATTCAGGGTCTGTTGTGTTTCCATACAGATTTTAAAGTTATTTGTTCTAGTTCTGTGAAAAATGCCATTGATATTTTGATAGGAGCTGCATTGAATCAGTAGATTGCCCAACCTCTCAGCCTGCCAATATATTTGACTCCTCCATATGAAAAATATTTTCTATGTATAGTTACTCCCTTTTAGTTTGCTACCCTACATTTCATTCCTTCATCACCTCATCAAATAATGAACTATGTTTCTGATATATAGTAGACCCTGACAATATAAAAATGACAAAGACAAAAACTCTATTAGAAGAAGTTCAGTCTAGTGAGGAAGACAGCCAGAGAATAGGAATATTAAACCTACTGCCTGCACCAGACATATCAGTTCTTTTCTTTCTTACCTGACTGCCCTTATACATCCTCTTAGACAAGGTATATGAACCAAGGCCTGGTAGGTGGCATTTTTCTTAACTTCACATTCTCTGCTTCTGCTGCATATTACTGGGTCATGGGTGAACACAAGTCAGATTATCTCTTCCAGATTTATACATTTATATTTGGGATACAGAGACTGTGGGATGCAAATTGGGGTAATACATAATGTAGATGGTAAGTAAAGAAGCTGGTCTACAAAAAAAGAAGGTAGATGGATGGAAATAAATACATAACATAGTACCATGTTATAAAACAGAGAGAGAGAGAGAGACAGAGAGAAGACACTACTTGAAGATGTCTTCATTCTTTTGAAGCTCTATTATACTTTGTCTAATGTAATCACATACATGTGTATGTATTATGTGTAGACATCTATGTATACACACCATCAAACACATGTATAAAATCATGCATAGTAGGTGGAATGCCCATTTCTTGTGGTGATTTACATATTAGCTCTCTGGAAAAATGACTTGTTGGCTGAACAGACAGGAGAGGAGAATAGTAGATTCCCCTTATTTCTTACGGCAAAAGAAGTATATGCCAAGACATATGGCATTAAAGAGTAAATGATGTTTGGGAATAAAGTAGTTCCAAAGCATAAGAGGCCAGGGTATGTCTGGGGCAATGGACACAGGTGATATTAAAACAGAAGGCAGAAGCCAGGTCATGAATGACCACATCCCCCATGGAGGAGTTTGAATTGTATTCTGTAGGTGATTGGGAGTCACTGAAGGATTTTAATGAGGGGAGTGATATGATCAGGTTTTTATTTTAGAATATTGATCTTTCAGATATTCTTGGGTGAATTGTTGACTGGCCATATATGATATGTCCTATACCACGTTCAAACTAAAATGCTCATGAAAATCTCCTTCTGTCTGCCTACACATGAAAGTGATGAAAATAAACCATGACAATGAAACCTAAAAATAGTAGTCATGCTACACAACGATTAACTGAAAAACTGATGGGCTGGAATGATAAACATAATCCTTGCCTATGCACACTTGGAGGGAAATAAGAAGGTAAGCAACAGAAGACTTCTACTTATCTGTCTTCTGGGTTGGGTCACAGGGGATGTTTAAACAGAAAAAGTACACTTACTCCATGACTGAACAGGAACACTTAGATCGGAGAGTAGCCTATTAATATATCAGCTCTCACATGTATCATATACTGTGTGTGTTTTTTGTTTTTTGTTTTTTTTTCTGATGGGATATTTTGATGAAACCAGTTTGGAGACCAGTGCTTTTATTCAGCATTTTTTCCCTTTTCAGAGTTTTAGAATTTGACAGAAATTAATAGTTCAGTATAGTCACTCTAGAATAATCCTAAACTAGTTATTGGAATTAAGACTGAAGGTAGTAGTATGATAATTCACTCCTGGTTTAGATTTGAGAGAAAAATGTTCCTAGCTATCACATGAATGGAGTTAGAGTTAGAAATGAAGTTAGTGGTGATTAGGAATATTTTAGTATTATTGTGTTGGCAAAAATCAGACCTAAAAAGAAACATCCTCATTCAAAAGTGAGCAAAGATATGTCAACTGCATGTGAAATCCATTAAAATCTGCACTATGAAGGGAAGGGAACATTACTCTGAAAGCTCTGAGTAAAGAATCTGTGAAAATTGAATAAGAAATCAGATATAAAAAAAATAAATAATCCCTTTATATTCATAAAGTGATCCAAAGTACAAGAGCAGGGATTGTAAGGAGACACCTATCCTACTTCCGGTTCATCTCTCTGCTTCTAGTTTTATTTCTCTGAAATCCTCTCCTGCATAAAAGCCTACGATTTCCAATGGTTCCCTGCCACCCACAATGTAAATCCAACCTACCTGCCATAGGTATCTCCAGGAATAGACATGTATGTGCATATCCTGCCTCATTTCTCATTACTTCTCACAAGGCACTTGAGGCTCACCAGTACCGAATCGACTGTGTTTCACACAAGTATTATTGGCACTTGTCCTAAACGCCTTGAGTCTAGAGAGCCTTCCCCTTCCCACCTCATGTGGTGAAATCCTAGTCGTCCTTTGCAACTTGTCTCCAGGGAGCGTTCGTGTCTCCACTGGGCCTCATCTTGATGGACTCATAATGTTCTCTACACATTTCTATTAGTTCATTATCAGAGTGTTTTCCAATTATCTGTTGTGTGTTTGTCTCATTCTTTGGAATGTGAACCCCTTGAGGTCAGGAGCTATGCTGTATTCATCTTTATAAGCTCAGTGCTTAGTATGACGCTTGGAACAGAACAGCAGAGGAAGATGGTGAGCTTCCGAGACAAGCAGAGATGAAGAGAGAGAACGGAAATGAGAAGGAACAGCAAGGAATCCTAAAAATATAGCAAGAGGCTTGAGAACTACAGGAAATCAGTATAGAGCTGTCGACAGAAAATTGAGTGAGTCAGATGGTATACAAGTTACTCCAGAATACAGAGGAAAAGATAAAAGATAAGATAATGAGCAGAAAGATAATAAGTAGAAATGTTTTCTGTAAGCTTATAAGAGAATAAGATCCTGAAGCAGAAGCCAAAACGAATGGAACAGAAGCAATTAAAAAAAACAGAATGAATGAAGATAACTTTAATGAAGTAAAAATAAAATCTCAAGCTTGAAAGAGATTGTTATTTTCTAGGCAAAACTGAAAAAGAGACCCTTGCCTAGGGAAATATTAGTGGCATCTTCAGCCTCAAGAAAAAAAAAAAAAAAAATCCTACTGGCTTTCAAGCAGAACAGCAATAACAAAATCTGGATTACTTAAAAAAAATCTTATGGTAACAATCATCTACCGCGTGAAATTCCAGAAGGCAGTGGAGCAATAACCAGCCATAAAATTTTGAGAGAAAACAGTTTTGAAACAAAGTGTCAACACCCAAGCAAGTTGATATATATATGTAAATGCAACAAAAAAAGATTTTCTCAGAAACACGTCTTTCAGGGTGCTGGGGTAGTGGGATTAGAGTGAATGTCTTGAAGACTTATTCCCGCTGAACAACTGAACTTGAGATAAATGCCAATGAAGAATTTAAGAATGAGTGCTTCATAATATTTAAGTACTACTTATGATCGCTGAAATATTAACATGAAATGAAAATTTTAAATCAGTTCCCATTGAGATGGATAAAACAAAAGGGAAATACTTATAATTTCTTAAAAATAAAATAATGATTATTTGGGTTTATATTTCAAGAGTGATTTCACAAGAAAATAGAAATTGGTGAGGGGTAGAAAAATCAAAGATATGTTTTCCTCCAGCATAAGAGAGAGTAACATTTTTGTATATTTGTTTAACTTTCATATTAGGAGAAGTAGATTCACGTAGGTTTATGGAAAACTTAAAGACAAATAGCACTGGAATGTTTAAAAAGCTTGACTTTCAAATCATTGCATAGAGTAGAAGAGCTCTGTGCATATAATAAACAGGCAGAAAATAAATGAAACAACAAGGAAGTCTAATAAACCAAAAACATAAAACAGGAAAACAGAAATATAACCAAGGACATCAGTTATTGCTATAAATGTTCACAGGATAAAGTCCCCTACTGAAACAAAAACACTCGCAGATTTTGTCAAAAAACAAAAACAAAAGTAAATTCAATTATATGCTGCCCATAATGGAAAAACCTAAAGCAGGGTTACACTGAAAATTTTGAAAGAATAGGCAAACATTTATTAGACAAACAAGAGGAAAGACACACACATGGGAGTTTAATTAATGATAGACAAAATAAAATTTAAGAGAATAAAACTATTAATTTTTATATTGATAAAAATTATTACATTCCATAATAAGGCTGTGTATTGAATCTCACTAGAATGTGAACTCCTTGGGGACAGAGTCTATCTCCAAGGCCAGACACAGTGACAAGTGCATAGTGTTCCTTCAAGAAAAACTTTTTCAATAACATGAGACAAAGAGGGTAATTTTTTACTCCTAGGGCAGTAATCGCCACTTTTGCCTATGTGTAATATATACTACTGAAGGCTCATTATATGAAATAACTCCTTCAGGCATAATTCATGATGAAGACAATCTAGTCATAAAACTATGAAGAGCAAAATATCTATGACAAAAGCCATCAAAAATCCAAGTTTAAAAGACAACCACACAGTTACTGGAAGAATCATTAATAGACCACTCTCGTTAAAGTATTATCAAATACATAAATTATAAAGAAATTGGAGGTTTGAACAACATCATTGATATGGTTAAATTAATGTATACCACATTTTGTGCCCTACAAATATAATACATGTTTTTGAAAAGGTTGAATAAATGAAAGTAAATGAATCTATTGTGTGTAGAGTGATATTCGCTGAGATAGGAAATTCGAGGTTATGGTCAGTTTTAGAAGTCTGGTTTGAGACATTCTGATATTGACAATTTGCTTTCTGACACATACAATGACAGGCTCAATTTTTAGTTGAAAAATTTTAAATTCTCTAAATGATCCAACACCGAGTAACTGAACTTGATGGATTGCAACTCCAGTTTATCTGGAGAGAACTTTACTGGAACAGCACCAATCAACCATCAAATTATGCTAATGGGGCACAGTATGTATATGACTGAAAGCACACATTCCTATGCATAGATGGATGAGGGATGATTCTCAAAGGAAAGGACACATAAATTGGGGACACATTTCTGGAGGTGTTTGTTATGGATACCAGAAAACCCCTTTATTATACCAGTGGTCTCTCTTCACTTCTTCATTCTACTGGATTTCTTTGCAGCAAATGATAATTCCCCTTACTTTTCTTCTTGAAACATTCCATATTAATTGTTCTACAATTGCTCTGATAATTTACCCTCAGTCTCACTCACTATTTTCTCCTTTTCTTGCCCACGTCCTAAACATTGATGCTTCTTGAGAATAAGTCACTATTATTCCTTCCCAGCTCAATAGACTCGGAAACACTCTTTAGTAACCTTGGTTTTTACATGGAACAGTGAAAGAAAATCAATGGCAATAATAAGGGAGAATGGGAAGAAATAATGTGCTTGATTGGGATTGCATTGATTCTAAAGACCAATTTTGAAACAACTGCCATCTTAACAATTTTCATTCTTCGATCTTTGAACATGGTATATTTCTTCATTGATTTAATATTTATTCATTTATTTGGCTGTGCCGTTTCTTAGTTGTGGCATGCGGGATCTAGTTCCCTGACCACGGATCGAACCTGGGCCCCCTGCGCTGGAAGTCTAAACCAGTGGACGAGCAGGGAAGTCCCAATTTCTTCACTGATTTAAATCTTTAATTTCAGTGATATTTTGTAGTTTTCACTGTACCTGTCTTGTTCAAAGTTGAACAAGAATGTCTTGTTTCTGGATGTCATTATAAGATAAATTAATTTTTTAATTTAAATTTCCAGTTTTATTTTACTGCTTTTATTTAGAAATATATTTATTTTTGTCAACTGTATACTCTACACCTTGCTAAATTCACTTATTAATTCTGTTAAGTTTCTCGTATATTTCTTTAGCTTTTTCTCTATGCAGGATCATGAAATCATTCCCAACCTGTTTGAATTTTATTTCAATTTGCCTCCTTTTTGTACGCTAATAAAATTGAGTAAAAGAGATGAGAGTGGGTATTTTTGTTTTATTTTTGATCTTAGTGGGAAATTGTTGTTTTTCCATGTTTAATGTTGATGTGAGCTCTAGGTTTTTTGTAGATATTCTTTATCAAGTTAAAAAAGTTCCCTCCTATCCCTAATATTCTGGGAGTTATCATGATGGTTGTTGGATATTTTTCCTTTTTTTTCTTTTTTTTTTACCACAATAAAGTCATTTGAGCCTAGAGGTTTTAAATTTTATTTATGCATGTCAAGTGTTTAAATTTATTTATTTATTTATTTATTTATTTTTGTGGGCGCTTATCTGGGATGTGAAAAGTTTTTGTTTTAATTAAGAGAAATTTTTAAGTAAAGAAATCCAATTTCTTTAACAGATATAAAGCTCTTCAAATTTTCTACTTTTTTTATACAGCCAATTTTTCTGTCTTTCAAGATAAGTAATTTGTTTAATTTATCAAATTTATTGGCTTGTAATTGTTGATAATATTCCCTTATTAGTCTTTTGATGTCTCTAGTATCTAGCGATATTTCCCATTTTATTTGTGATGTTGATAATTTATATCCTCTCTTTTTTCTTGATCAGTCTAGTTCAAGTTTTACCAATTTTACTGATTTTTTCAAGGAATTTACTTTTGGTATCATTTCTTTTCATTGTCTATTTCATTGATTTTTTACTCTTATCTTTTGTGGAAGTTTATTTTTTATTCCTGGTTTGCAGAGAGTTTTTTTTTTTTTTTTTTTTTTTGAGAGTTTTTACATTATAAATAAATGTAACTTTTTTGTTAAGTGGTTAGTGTTCCGCCCACACTGAAGGGAAGGGGTTAGTACAAAGCATGTATGACAGAGGCAAGAGTGTTGGAGACTGTCTTAGAACTCTTTCTACGTAGGTGGATATAGAGTGATCTTCATGTAGGGCTTGTTGAACCTGATTACTAAGGCAACACTCTTCTGTGGTCTTTAAAGGATACCCTGTGTGTTCAGTGAGGATTTTCTATTCTGGATGTTTAGAACTCGAATGTTCCCTTTCCTGGGGTGAGCTCTGAGAATAGATCAGTTTATAGCTTCCTAGTATTCTCACCTGGCCTCATGGAGTTTCACTCTTTGCCTGTGCATCTTAGCTTTCAGCAATAAACTTAAGGGAAACAGTAAGCAGATTTCTGGAGCTCTCTCTCTGCATAGTTTTCTCTCTTCTGTACTTTGTTCTGACTGTCTCAGCCTCCTTGAACTCTGGTCTCTTCCTCTTCAAGGAAGAGAGACTGATTTGCCTTTAGGCAGAAATCTGGGGTTATGATAGGTCTCACCACGTTTATTTTCTTTCCTTTAGGGATTACAGTCAAGTGCTGTTTGTTGCCCAAGGTCTGAAAACAGTTTCCTTATATATGCTGTCAAATTTTCTATTTATTAATAGCAGGAAGGTCATTTCAGTTCTAGGAAATCTGAGATGGCCTGAAGCAGAAGTCTCCATGTGTGATTTTAGAGTGAAGGTACCTGTACCAAAGTAATGGAGGACAGAAGATGGAAGTAATCAGTTATTCTCCAGCCTTGATTTGGGTTTGTTTCTTTATACCTGACATGACCCTGTTTCCATGTCTTGAATGTTGGTCAGAACTAGAGTTTGGAGAGTGGAACGTACAATTTTAGGGTCGGTACAGGTGAATAGTACATTATTTTGTTAGTAATTCTATCAGGAATCTAAAATACAGCTTTTCTCTCTTCACCTCAGTAGTTAAGGAAATTCATTTTTAAAATCTGTTTCTGAGTGTCTATCTCAAATTAGGAAAATTGTTGAAGCAGATAATTGAGAGGATGTGACGAGCAGTTGACCCAAGGCCATTGGAGGCTCCTTCCCTGCTCCGTGTCCTTGGAATGTACTTTCTGCCCGTTGTTCGCACACCAGGAGCTGTTTTCAAGGACGCAGCCTTGAGAGAGCGGTGCGTTGTTGAGACCATCTGGATGGTGGATATCACAATAAAACGAGTCACGAAGTTTTTGGTCACACGAATTTTTTTGGTGCATATAAAAGTTGTTTATACTGTAGTCTATTAGGTGTGCAATAACATTATGTCTACAAAATATATATATATATATTTACATATAAAATACATATATATATATCTCTTAATTTAAAAGTAATGCTGCTGGAAAAATGGCACCAATAGATTTGCTGAACACAGGGTTGCCATAAACCTTCAGTTTGTAAAAAACACAATGTCTCTGAAGCACAATAAAATGAGGGACACCAGTCAACTCTTAAGAATCTGGCGGGTGGGGCTTCCCTGGTGGCGCAGTGGTTAAGAGTCTGCCTGCCAATGCAGGGAACACGGGTTCGAGCCCTGGTCTGGGAAGATCCCACATGCCGCGGAGCAATTGGGCCCGTGAGCCATAATTACTGAGCCTGTGCTCTGCAACAAGAGAGGCCGCGATAGTGAGAGGCCCGCGCACTGCGATGAAGAGTGGCCCCCGCTTGCCGCAACTAGAGAAAGCCCTCGCACAGAAACGAAGACCCAACACAGCCATAAATAAATAAATTAAAAAAAAAAATGCAAACCTTAAAAAAAAAAAAAAAAAGAATCTGGCGGGTGGGTGGAGATCTGCGCATCTAGGGGCACCCAAGACAAGCCTCCTGTGTACGTTCCCTGCTTATTAAACCTGCCACCTCCCAGTCTGGAGTGGCTGCCTCTTTCTTGGTCTCTCCTCGCTTCTGAGTCTGGGAACCAGTTTGTGAACCAATAAATTGAACTTGGAGTTTGCATCATTCAGATGCAGAAATGAAACAGCTTGGAGAGGCGCCAAAGCCCTATTTCCTGACCGGGAGAAATTTCTGTCATTGAAGATTTCAGAGAATTTTCACCACAGCTGAGATGGTAGAAGGGGCTCATTGATGGGGAAATGCCTGGAAGGTAAGGCCCAAACCAGCTTAACAACAACTTTTGGAGGATATTTTGTCCCAACATCTATTCCTTCTGTTTTTAGTTCCCACTCTCCCCTTCTCACCCCAGCGTGTTAACTTAGCATCAAGTCTCAATGCTATTCCTCAACTGGATCCATAAAACTCTGGTTAGACAATACCATTATCAGACATTGGGAAAAGGTTGATTTCCTCAGTTATTCTCTGTCCTTAGTGTATTTTGTGTATGGGGATGTGGGAAGGATATGTATAATGCTAACATCTGAATATTCTAGGCTTACAATGCCAATCATAACCCAATCATCCTTTAGACAAGGGGCCCTGTCTCAGAATAATTACATAAGAATTTCTGGGATGATTTTATACGCAATGGGTTTGAGAACCACTCCTTAGATTATGTCCTTTAGGAATCCCTTGTGCTTTGTTTGCAGGTCAACTGTAATTGGAATGTAGTTTGGTGAACAGTTCTTTTCAATGCCTATAATTTGAAAGTAGTTTTATAAATTATGCTATTTTTTTTTTTCCTAAAAAAAAACCTTGGCATATCATTTAAGATCTAGTGTGGTACATCCAAACCTGTTTAGAGTTTAGCATTAATTTCTAAATGTTCTCTTTTATAGAACTTAACTTGTGAATTTAGTAAAATATCCTAAACTCGCTCAGCCTCAGGGTATGTGAGAATGATCTTCTGCTTTCCTGGGAGCAAACTGCAGATCAGCATTTTTAATGCTGCCTGAGGTCCTTTGTGTGTGTGTTTTTAAAAATTACCAACATAGATCACGTTTATGTTAATTGTATGAAAAAGCAGCAGAAATAATCAGTAACGTTTACACAACTTTAAGTAGTTAACCTAGTTCTGAGGCAGCAGAATTATTCAATAGTCAGCATCTTGAAGTAGGTAAAACAGGTCATAAAGCATTTCCTTTGACTATGTTTTTCTTCTTCCTTTTTGCAGGCGTGGTTGTGTAATGTGTGTGTCGAAGTTGTCGTTGTAGCAGTGTGGTTTAAATCAAATCTGTCTCAATCTACACTAAATATGTTTCTTTACGTATGTTACACAGTCTACTCTGAATGCTTTTTGTATTTTTCATAGGTTCCATGCAGCTCATAACAGGAGATGAAATGCCACTCTAGATGTGACAGGAGAGAACAGACACACAAATTCCCTTGTGTAAAATTACACACAAAAAACATAGAAAAAATACCTGTACTTTAAAAACTTTATAAGAAATCAACATTTATTGAGTGTATGGCTCTATATTTCCCTGACTGAACAATAAGCTCTTTTTTTTTCCTTGAAAAGAAAGCCCCAGAGTAATGCAAAACAGGAAACAAATCTTAGAAAGAAGTTGCTGTATACTTCCTCAGGGGCTGTGTAGCATTTTCTGTCTAAATCACACACTAATTCTCTGCCTTATCACATTGTCCTTTTGAATAAATGTATGGTTTCATCAATGAAAGATGAGTAACAGAGCAAAAAAATTTTTTTATTGAATCTATGATTTTGGAAGGAACATAGATTTAATTGAATATAGTCATACTACAAGCAGCCTCAGTGAAGATGTGTGATTAAGTAAAAAAAGCCTTGAAGCCTTAAAATTGTTACTGACCTTTCCAGGATTGGAGTGGCCTCTCACACTCTTATTCTGCCCTCCCTCCCCTTCACTTAACTTCCTGATTGTCTCCTCATCACACTGGACCTTTCGTGATATGTCCATAATTGATAGATTCCTACCCATTTGTTTTGTGTATTTTTATCCCATCACTATTCCACAGATTTCTGTCTTAGACACACACATAGACATCTCTTAAAACATTATAGACCATGGCAAGAACTTTTTTGTTGTTGTTATTATGTGATGGTTAATTTTATGTGTCATCTTGACTGGTATAATATAGCTGGTATGCATAATTTACAGATAGCTGATAATATAATTTCTGGGTGTGTCTGTGAGGGTGTTTGTGGAAGAGATTATCATTTGGATATGTAGGCTGAGTAAAAAAGATGTCCCCCACCAACACAGGGGGCACCATCCAATTGACTGAGGGATTGAATAGATCAAAAAGTCAGAGGAAGTGTGAATTTGTTCTCTTGCTTGAATTGGGACATCCATTGTCTCCTGCCCTTGGACATCAGTGCTCTTGGTTCTCAGGCCTTTGGATTTGGACTGAATTACACCAGTTCAAGTCCAGTTCAACCAGCTTGCCTGGTTGTTCAGCTGGCAGATGGTAGATGGTGGGACTTCCCAACTTCCCTAATCGTGTGAGCCAATTCCTATAATAAATCTCTCTCTATATATACATACACAGATATATATGTATATATATACACACATATATAGACATATAGACATATATGTGTATATATATAATTTTATGTTATGTGATTTCTGTGAGTTGGAAGACGATTTTGTTTTTGATTATATTTCCTCAACAATAGTTGAATAACAATTTTGAAATCATAACCAAATGCCATTTTTATAGATGGAACTGAGATCCAGGAAGATCTTGTAACTGGTCTGCTGAGGCTCTGAGAGCTGGTCAGGGACCAATCCATGATTAGAAGCCACAGCTTCTACATTCAGCATAGTGCACTTTCCACACCCCTTATGACCCATGTCCATACTCAAAAGTTTAATTGTATCTGAATGTTCCCAGTATGAATAGCTAATAAATCCAGAGGAAGAGTTCTGTCTGGGCTTCAATGGAAGCGAATCAGCACAGGTTGACATCTAAGGTTATTGACATTTCCTAAGTGATAGCTGCTCATGTAATGTGTAAAGACTTATTTCGCTGACTTAATGAAAATCCAATCATTTCTACACTTTGAGGATGCTGAGTTAAATGAGAGAAAGAGAGAGGTAGAGAAAAGAGGGGGACGGAAGTCCTGCAAACATGGGTCGATTTATTAATACCATTTTTGCTAGTCCAATAGTATATGACATGAAATGTATTTATAAGTTTAAAACATATATGTGTATTACTTTTAATGAGAGAAATTCAAAGGAGTGATGCATAGCTACAAGGTTGAGGAATAATAAAAAATAGATAATAATAAATGTGATATTGTAGTTTTGACCGCTCAGGGGAAATAGATTTGGAATAAAAATGAGATGGGCAAGACAATCTAACTTGTACCAATATACACTGTAAATTACAAAAAAAAAAAAAAAAAAAAGAAAAAGCCAAACCCCAAATAGCCAATTTTTAAAATAGCTTAGATGAGAATGAAAGGATGTGAAGGTCAGCTGATTCAATTTTTCACAAGGCTGTAATGTGTAAATGTCTCTTTAAAAATTGTGCTTGGGCCTTTATTCTCATAAAAACAAATTCTTATAAAGTATCTAAGGAATGAGGGCTTGTAACCAGCAATCAGGAAGCTTAAACTTAGACTAGAATAAGCTGTTGACTCTCTTTCAATGCCTTTTGCTATTATAAAATTTAAAAACGTGTTCGTGGCTGTGGAGAAGGACGGGATTTGAATTAAATATTACTCTCATTTTCACGTGTGAATTTGCCTGAAGATTAAAATATTTGGATTTTTGGGAGAGTGTGGGGGGAGGATATAGGAACACAAGAGGTAATAACCTCATTTAAATGATTTAATCAAAATGCGTTCTATACAATTTGCTCTTTCAGTATTTGTTTTTTGTAAGTAATATCACATGTCAGAAAAATGATGCCTCTTTCGTATCAATGTGATCATTGTTAGATAGCATGGAAACAATGACCTGAAGAAATCCTTTACTTTTAATTTCCATTTGAACTTAAGCAAACGCAAATTAATTAGTATTAAGTTTCACCTCATTGCTACTTACAGAGTAGTTTTGTCCTGTATCGATTTATGTGCCTGTAATTTAAAGATGTGTACTTTAGACTCATAAGCTTCACTTATAATTTTTCTTCATAAACTTTCTGACCGTATCATCCCAAACTGATAACATATAGAGGTGTAAAGATTAAAAAAGTATAAATAATATTTTGTTTAAACTTGTTTCTTTGATCATTTAATACTTGGCAGAGTAGGGGGAAAATATAAACTGAACATATTTAAAAGATGTGAATGCCCTAATAGCCTTTACAATTATTATTTATGTTTCATAAAACTCATTTATGTTGATAACAGAGAATATAGCATAAAATATCAATTTTATTGTAAAGTTGGCAGTGGCAAAATACTTGCTTTATCATTTAAATGAAATTCAATATAATTCTGCAACTCAGAGTCACATTTTAATAATTGCAAACTAGCAGGATATAAGAAAAATGGTTCAAGCAAAAGTACAATTCCAGCAGAAGCCACTTCCTGGTGTGGTGTATATGATTATCTCAGGAATAGATGCCAATTTTAGAAGATAGAGAACAAAGTAAGAAAAAATAAAAATCACTTCATACTCACCAAAGTGTATTCTCATCATTAGCATATTTGCATTTTGTGTATTTCTGTTCAATATTTTTTCTATCCCCAAACTGTGAACAAACTCTAATACAGTATATGTAGTGTTTTTCTCACTAGATACTATACTGTGAAAATATTCTCTTGACATTAAAAATTTTCAAACATCTATTTTTATTACATAAAATAGTCTTGTATATAGATACGTCCTAATTAAGTGAACTGTTTTCTAATTGTTGAAAATTTGACTTATTTACGTATTATAGCAAGATTGTTATTGTGACAATATTGTAATGGAGATATTTTTACATATTTTTATATCCGAATATGTGGTGATGTAATTAGGAAAGGTGTCAGAATTAGAATAATTAAGTCAAATAGTATACACATTTTTCAGTCTCTCGATGCAAACTGTTGAATGTTTTCCAGATGTTCGAACCAATTTATATTCCCTAATCCCACTCATGAACACTGCACAATATATTTCAACGTATTTTTCACATATTAGAGCATGTTTTTCTTCAATCACTATAGTAACTACAGAAATGCAATATTTTCTCTTTTTTCCAATTGCCTATTCATTATTACATTTTCCTATTTTTTTTTAAGGGTATATGTGTGTGTGTTTGTGTGTGTGTGTGTGTATACAAACACAACATTAACCTTGGCATATTTTCTCATTTAAAAATGTTTATGTTGATTTTATTTAAGTTCTTTTTTGGCATTAAGAAGCTTTAGTTACTGTGTATTCAGATCTTCAATTTTTTTTTTTTTTTTTTGGTAATTTTTTTTGTTGCTTTAGTAATTAATAAATTGCTTCCAAATCAGCAAGTTAAATATTCCTTTAATTTTATTTTTTAATAATTTATTTAAATATTCACTCTTTTGTCTGTTTGAAACTGATTTTGGTTTATGGTATCAGTACTATTGGGTTGGCCAAAACATGCCTTCGGTTTTTAAGTAAAAATAAAAGACACATTTTTCATTTTCACCAAGAACTTTATTGAACAACGTATTCACCCTTCTGTTCCACTACCTTCTGCCATTTTTCAGGCAACTTCATAATTCCATCTTCCCAAAACTTTTTATCTTTTTGAGCAAAGAACTGTTCCAGGTTCCTTTTACAGTCTTCCAGGGAATCGACATTTTTTCCATTAAGAGAATTTTGTAAAGACCCGAAATAAATGGAAATCCGGAGGTGCAATGTCTGAAGAATATGGCAGATGCATCAGAACTTCCCAGCTAAGGTGTAACAACAGCTTTTGCCTGGTCATCACAGAAACATGTGGTCTTGAATTATCCTGATGGAAGATTATGCCTTTTCTGTTGACTAACTGTATTGATACTTCATTTTTCTTTGTGGACAAATAATACTCCATTTTATGATTATATCACACTTGTTTATCCATTAATCAGTTGATGGAATTTTTCCCCCATTTCTGGCTATTGTAATTATTGCTGCTATGAACATTCTTGACCAAGTTTTTTGAGGATATTTGCTTTCAGTTCCCTTTGGCATATACATTTGAGTGAAATCTCTGGGTCATTTGGTAATTCTATGTTTAGCTTTATGGGGAATGGCTACACTATTTTCCAAAGCATGGTGCCATTTTACCTTCCCACCAACATTGTATGAGGTTTCTGATTTCTTCATATCCTCACCAACAGTTGTTATTATGTGCCTTTGTGTTCATAACCATTTTAGTGCGTGTGAATTGATATCTCTTTATAGGTTTGATTTGCACTTTCCTCACGACTAAAGATGTTGAGCATGGTTTTTGCTTTTTAGTTATCTGTATATCATCTTTGGAGAAGTTTCTATTCAGATCCTTTGCCAATTTTTAAAATTCAGTTGTCTTTTTGTTGAATTGTAAATGCTTATGTACTCTGGATATAAGTCCTTTATATTTTCTTCTATTCTATAGGTTATTTTGTCCACTTTCTTGATGGTATTCTATGAAGCACAAGTTTTTAATTTTGATGAAGGTATATATCTCCCTGTAACACCCTAACTATTATAACAAAGGAGATTTACTTTTGTGTTTTTTAGAATTTTTGATTACCCCACTGGTACATAAGCTCATGAAGTTAGGGACTCTGTTAGTTTCTGTTTATCAGTGTATCCCCAGCACCTAGAACTCTAACTGGCTTGTAGTTAGACCAATAAATATGAGTGAAAAGAATGAGTGAGAAAAACCTCTTTCTTGCAGTAATTTGGTATCTTTGTTAGGATTAAGATAGGGTCTGTTCTGGGCTTGTCTGAATCCTCTTTTGTTGTGTCCTTAACTTTATTAAGCAACAATTTTTTGAGTACTTATTATGTGTTTAACATTGTTTAAAATGATTTAGGCATAGTAGTAAACAAAATAAAAATCTCTCCCCTCATGGCACTTAAATTGGGGATATAGACAACATGTGATAAATACTGATCATAATAAAGAAATTATATTGCCTAATAGGAAAATGGAAACTTAGAACAAGGTGAAAAAAATGTGGATGTAGATGAGGAGAGTTGCAGTTTTATATAAGCTGGTCTGGATAAGTCCTATTGAGAAGGTGACATTTAATCAAATATTGGGTTGCCCATCTTACAGAAAAACCCAAACCAACTTTTTGGCCAACCCAATACTTGAAAGAGGAAGCTCGCCTTACAGATATGTGGGAGAAGAGATGATTTTTTATGGGCAGAAAAACAGTTCATGCAAGAGGAAGCACATTTGGTATATTTGAGGAAGAGTAAGGAGGTCACTGTGGCTGGTGCAGAGTGAGTGAAGAGTCATCAAGGGTGGGAGCTGGGAGTCAGATCAGAGAGCGCCTTTGGGTCCACAGCATAAATCTGGCATGACTGAAATGGAGAGGCCTTTCAGGGTTTCCACTAAAGGAATGGATGTGATGGCTTACATTTTAAGTGACCATCAGGCTGCTATGCTAAAAACAGACTGTAGGGGAGAATGAGGAAGTAGGTAGACCAGTAGGAGGGCTGTAGATTTCAAGGTAGTGGGAGGGGAGCTGTTGAGAAGGTTAGATTCCGAATCTATTTTAAAGGTAGAACCAAAGGGTTCTCCTGATGGATTGGATATCGTCCCGAATCTGTAAACATCGTTTTAAAACTTATCCAAATCACATGCTAATCCATGAAAGACTAATCCCAAAATACCGAAAACATTTCCATCTAGTCCTACTCCTTAAAGACCTAGGTTTAGGGTGTTATAAAAAAACCCAAAACCTATTTAAAACAACAAAAAAACACCTCCTCTCCATAAAAACCAGTTATCTTCTTTGACTGAGAGGAAACCCACTGGTCTTTTAGCAACATATCATGCCATGGAGTAACTATTTCCTTTTCTCCTAACTGGGGGAAAATTACCACTGTCACCATCATCCTGATTTTAGCAAAATTGCTTCTCTGTATTTTACCTCTGACCTGAGATGTGAGGGCCAGAAATGCCCCTCCTTTGTAGCAAAGTATAGGCCAGCCTAAAATATTTTAATAGGACTTTTTAAAAGGTTTGAAAAAGGCAAGAAAATATAAATAAAATGCACTTAGAAAAAGCATCAACCACATGGTTTACTCAACTATTCCTTAAGGTTCTTAACAGAGGATATTTCAGCCATGGTTTTTGCCTCTATGGAATAGTATGGTCTTTCAACCCATCACCAAGAAACGGCCTCACTTTACCTGGAATCCTTGATGTCTAAGCTCTAAAGAGTGAGAACCAAGGAAAACAAAATGACTTTCCATTTTGTTATGTAAAGCCCTCCTTCTGAGTTACTGCTTCCTCTCCCAATATCTGTCTCTGCCATGTAATGAATACCATGGCTTTTCAGTGATAGCCACAGGAAAGCTGTCCTCACCTTAGGCCAACAAGACACTCAGTCAGAACACAAGATGTTAAGCCTAATATCTGTACAACAGAGACACACAGAGAATAACAAGAGTGGGTGGTTTTTACTTTTTTTGTTGTTTTTTTTTTTGCTTTTGCTACACATATGGGTACTTCTGAGGAGACCAAAGTTATTAACTTTTCTTCTAACACATCACTACAGATTAGCTTGTCTTCGCATAATTGGAAAGATGAAAGTAATGTGATGTACGTGTTGAATCGAATTGGCTTCTGAGAAAGGTGTATGTGTTTCATTGTTGTGCACCCTCAGGACTGTTATCAGCCTCCTCATCCTTGTGAGAAGATATGGATTCTGTTCTTATTCCAGAAGAAAAATAATGTGGATCTTTCATACAAAGCATTCTGATGATGAGCTATTTAACTACTTAAGTCAGCTTTTGAATAATAAATTAATAACACGATTATGCTAATAAGTAATTCTAATATTTGCTCAACAAAATAAATTTACCTACTTTGGAAGCAGATCAAGTGGTTAAATAGAGCACTAAAAGAGTATTCTGGAAAAGATAGCAAAGTTCTATTAATCTAAACTTCTATTTTAGGACAGGTAGCAATGTTTTGTTGGCCAACTATACATGACAGAGTCCCTGTCTTAGGTGTTTTCTTGTAAATAAAATGATAATCATACTGCCTACCATTTTATAACTTTACAGTCTGCAAAAAATCTTCATTACATTATTTCATTTAATGGGCATACAAATAGGGGCATAACTGCCAGAATTAAGAGCATTATTATGGTTTTAGTTTTTTGTTTTTAGACTAATGATAGGAAAGCAAGGAAAAGATTTTCTCTAGTTATCTGTCCAAATGGTTATTCAAAACAAGCTTTGTACAGTTCTAATACAAAGTTTTTCAATGTTAAGAAGATTCCTTATTTGAGAAAAAAGTCTTAAAGACAAACTTTCTTGGCAGACAGAGGGCATCGAGCTGAAATGGTGTTGGAAACAGATTTGTGAGAGAAGTCGAATGTGCCTTGAGGCATAAGGATACTAATTTTGTTTTATTGGATTTTACTGTAGCTATTAATATATTTAGCTAGAGATTTATGTGATCAATTTATCCTATGGCCTGAACTAATTCCCCCAGTATATTTTATCAGAATATGTGTTTTTTTCTAAATTTAGCTTTATTTCTCAAACTTTCCATGCATGGGAAATATTATCCTATATTTCCCAACATTTTAAGTATTACAAAATTTTTTGAGCATCTAAAGAAAAATAAATCCAGAATATTATTATTGTTTGTCCTGAATGTTTCTCCCACAAATAAACCAAGATTATTTACACGATTGCATGTCTCCAGCATTATTGAATTCTTCAATGAAGTGACAAATGGATTACATTTTTGGCTGTGTGGCTTTCATTGCCCTATTGCTCTTTTGATAATATTTGCCTGTGACAAGTAGTTATTTTTCATTAACACATTCAACCATGAGTAATAATATTTTAATAATGGTGGATGTGAAATTGATTAATAACCCACAAGTATGGCAGTCAGACAGGACTGCTCTCCATCTCAAATACAAAGAAAACAACTCCATCAGTAGTTATGTGTTTGCATAGAATGATCAATTTATGTGGGATTCTGAGTAAAACTCATTCATGAGTAAAAGTGGACATTGGCAAACTGTACTCAAGTTCTCTGTTTATAGATAACGTATTTCAGGAGATGTTAATTACAATGACGGTCATAATCAGTAAGAATTCCTTAGTTAGGGAATTCTTGTAGTATGTTAGTAGATATCATTCTTGAGATAGTAGATGTTCTTTAATATATTTTACAATTTGTTTAAATGTGTAGGTGGTTTTACAAACACTTGAGATACCTCTGTGACTGTAATTTATCTTGGAATAAATTGTTGCTTTGTGTGTTTTAAAAACAAGAATAGTGTGTAAAATAACTTTATATTTATTGGTATATAGCTGTGTTTATATGTATAGATCTAGCTTCCTTTCTTCTTTCCTTGCTTTCTCTATCTCTCTCTCTCTCTCAATTTCTCCCTTCCCTTCCCTTTTCTTTCATCTGGTAGCAAACTCATTTTCTTCGAAGTCGGCATAAGAAAGTCAAAATAATAAAAACTTTAATCATTTTTTCAAAACCATACATCATGCTGGTCCTCTTATTCTATATTATAGATAAATTGTTTGTATTGGCTAATCTACTCATTTTACATATGCCAAGAATTCTCATTCTCATTATTTATTAGTTATTAAAGGTAGACCAAGAGAGATATTCAGAGAAGTAAGAGGTGCTGGTCAGGATAGACCCTGTAGGTTCAGGGAGAGGCTTCAGTTTTTACTCTGAGTGAAAAGGACAGCCATTGGAATAGTGTAAGCAGAGGAGTGTTGTGAATGAAATATTTTAGAAGCACCAGTCGATGCTGAGTTGAGAACTGACTGTTGGGGGGAAGGTAAAAGGAAGGAGACCAATTTGGAGGCTATCCAAATAATCCTAGCAAGAGATAACAATGGCCTGGACCAGGATGGACCAGAATAACAGTGCAAATGCTAAGAGGTGGTCAGATTTGGGGTGTATGTTGATGACAGAAGCAACAAAATCTACTGGCAATTTAGACATATAGCTTTAGAGTAAAGAGGAACCCCAGAATGTTTTCAAGGCTTTTATCCTAAACTACAAAAAGGATGATGTAGTTGTAAAATAAGATCAGGAAAACTGTGGGTACAACAGGTGTTGGGAAAGCTCTGATTTTCAGTTAGGAAGAATTTAATTGTGGGCTATCTATTTGTCACCCACATGGTGATTTTCAGTAGGTAATTGGATGCGTGAATTTTAGGTTCAGGAGAGAGTTCTATCTGGGATACTTAAATTTAGGAGACATCATTTAATGAAAGGTTTGTAAATCAGAATCTGGATGAAATCACATAAGGAGAAAAGAGAAAGGTCTGAGTGCTGAATGTTAGGGCACTGCACTGTTGAGACATTGCGTGAAAAGGCAGAATCTGCCATGATGGGCCAGGGAAGCAGTGGCAGGTGGGGATCCAGAGAGCGAGGTGTAAGGGAAGCTGGGGGAGGGAGCCAGTGCTGGTGGTCGAGTAGGATGAAGGCTTGACCATTGATTGTAGCAATGTAGAGGGAGTTGATGACCTTTGTTTTCCTAGAAGGGACAATAGAAATAATTATGTATTGATAAATTGCATTTTGTGATTTTCCTCATCTTGCCAGCTCTTATATTGTGTCCCTGGCAATATTTTAATTTTTTTCAAGTATTGAGCCTTTTACTCCTCAGAATAAACTATGAAGAGGAGTCCATCATTCTTGCCGCCTTGGAGATATGGCAACTGATGTCAGCGAGGTTACATATCTGGGTCATGTGATTACATGACCGGTAAGTAACAGAGCTAAGATGTGACCTCTCAAGTGGTCTGATTTTAGAGTCCATAATCTTAAGCACTGCACTAGAAGGTAAAGGAAAGCAAAGATCAAATTTGTGTATGAGTCTAAGTAGTATGATGAAAAAAGCAAAAATGACCATCTTGGAATCATCACTGAGTGATAAATTCAGAGTATTGTCATATCTATTTTTTCCCCTAAACGTTTGCTCTTTTAGTAAACAGTTGAGCCACTAACAATTAGGCACTGGCTTATTTTTTTGGAATTTAAACAGTTTTATTTTTAGCATTTTTTAATTAAAAATGCTTCTGGTCTGAGTCCTGAGATGGCAGAGTCATGCAAAGTAAAATTCTTTTTTTTTTTTAATGGATTAAAACAATTTTTTAATTTTATATTGGAGTATATTTGATTAACAATGCTGTGTTAGTTTCAGGTTTTCTGTAATAACCTGAATGGGAAAAGAATTTGAAAAAGAATAGACACATGTATATGTATAACTGAATCACTTTGCTGTACACCTGAAATGGGCACTGGCTTTTAAAAAGAGTGCTGAAGAGTCAATAAATCAGTAAGAAAAGGCCTTTCTCTCTGGTGGTAGTAAGGCGAACAGAAGTAACAAGAGTGAGCATATGGGTGGGATTATTGGAATGCATGGTTTGCTGGTTTGTGTAAGTTTTGAGCTTCAACTTAGACCTTTTGTACTAGAAACCCAAGACAGGCAATAACAGCAAAGGCAGAATTCAGCAACCGCTAATATCATTTCTGCCACCAGTCACGTCCATCCTGAGGAAAAATGCCTGACCTGGGGACATATTCCTCTGTAATGAGCCTGGGCAAAACTTTAATCCCATTATCTACTGCTCCTCCTCTGTCTCCTCTAATTAATAGCCTTGTTTTACTATTATTATCATTGTTATTAGTATTTATATTAAAATCAGGACTTGATTTTATTATACCCATCTAAGTCCATCTGGTCAGTTGGAGTAAACTGAATCCACTATCTTTAATTCCTCTGGCAAACCCAACCTACAACTGAAACTCAAATCGTTGAGTATTTGAGTTGTGGAATGCTGATTTTATCATTTGGCTTGATCTCAAAAGCTCATTGAGACTTCCTATTCTTTAAGAAGTTATATGTATTTTTGTAAAATCAAAACATGGCATACTCTTTTCATTTTGGCCCCAAATTAACTATATTGTCTACTTTGTTTCCTCAAAGTGAACACATTTTAAACTCACTGCTTCAGCCAGGCTTAATCTTTGCTTAAGCAATTTTTCCCAACCCCTAGTCTGATGATACTCATGTTTCTTTACAAGGGCCTCATCAGGAGACAATTTCTTTCTTAGAATTAATCTGATTGCCTCCTATTTCTGCTTTACTGTTTAATTTATTATCTATCAGATTTTATTTTATTTCACGTTGTACAATTTGTTTCCTTATTATACTCCCCATTTCTTGAAGGGACACATTTGTATGTGTGTTTTATTCATAATATTATTTTGCCTATTCCTCGATTGTAAACTAAATGGTGATTGCAACATTTAACCTGCTCAGACCTACTATGACATGTTGGAAAATTAGACTTCATCTGGTAACAGGAGTTTATTGAGAGATTCAAGTAGGGGGAGTGAAGTTAGAGATCTGTGAAACATAAACATAGAAGCAGTGTAGCATGTGGATTGGAGGAAGGAGAGACTGAACTCAAGGAGGCCAGCTAGTACATGACTGAAATACTATTGTCAAGAGTTTATTAGCTCTGAATTTCTAAAACGGTAGTAAAGTGAAAAAATTGGAGACATATCCAAGGCATTAAATGTTTTCCTCCATTGTTCTAGGATACTGGGAAACATGACCAATGAAGATCTTCCCTCTAGAATCCTCTTCCCTCATTTTTATTATTCTGTTGCTGGTTTCACCTTTCTCTCTCTCTCTCTTAATAGACTTTATTGTTTAGAGCAGTTTTAGGATCATAGCAAAACAGAGAGGAAAGTACATAGATTTCCCACTCTGCCTTAACATAGGCATAACCTCCACCATTATCATCATTCCTCACCAGATGGTACATTTGTTACAATCGATGAACCTATATTGACATGTCTTTATCAACCAAAGTCCAGAGTTTACATTATGGCTGACTCTTGGTGTTGTATATTCTATGGGTTTGGACAAATGTATAATGAATGACGTGTATTCACAATTATTGTATCACACAGAGTAGTTTCACTGCCCTAAAAATCACTGGTGCTCCTCCCATTCATGTATCTTACAGATTGAGGGTTTGGGGACGTGTCCCTTTTCTTGCCTCCTTACCATGCTGTTTATTCTGCAATGGCTTAACTTCTGGAGGCTGGTTTCACATTGACCCAAGGCCCTGCAACTAGGCCATTTTCTGGGGACAAATACAAAAAGAACTTGGTTCTTCTCTTTGGACTCGGCATCGAATCAACCTTGATGCCATCAGTCTACAGGTCATATTGTTTTAACCCTGTTTATTATGGCCAAACTTGAGTTTCAGGATCCACTAAAAAATTGTAGGAAGAGAATTTATGTCTTCTTGCTCCTATGCCTGAGTTTCTTTCTTGGTTTCTCCAGGATTTTATTTCTATTCCAATTCCTCAAACCCCAAAACTGGAACTCTGCTTCTAAGCTATAATCTTTGTGATATTCTGTCTCATGTCCTTATTCTTGTATTTCACAGCAACTCCTCTGTGATTATTACACAGTCAGATTTCCCAGTCGCTGCTTGCGATGATTTGTGTTTATTGATTCACTCACCAAATGTCTTTATCAAGAACGTGTTATGCATAAATTACTTCACTAGCATCAAGGGGAGAGCGTATATGAAAAGAACACATCCCCTACCCTTAATGAACTTATAACCTAGAGGAACTGACGATCTTGACTACTTTCCTCTTCTGATTTATGAGGGATTAACTGAATATTCTTAACTGGAAGTCCGTCTTTAAGAAACTTACATAAGTAATATATAAATGCATTTTTTTGATAAAAAACGAAAGTAGAGAGGCAGAGTAAAAAAAGTAAAAGTCTTTTACAGAGTAAAAGTAAAAGAGTAAAAGTCTTTCTACACACACACATATCCATGCACACACACCCACTCTTTCCAGAGGAACCACCAGGAAGAATTCGACATGGACCCCTTCACTCCTTTTTCTTTGACTTTAGAAAATCTATATTTATAGATATCCAAGCTTATACATTTTTCGATGTAAATGGATTTATATTATTATGCAACGATTCTACCTTAAACATCCTTCTGGATTTAGTTGTCTTTGTTTTAGATTCCTTCTACAACTCAGATTTTTGAACACTTCCAAAGATGATCAAATAAGGCACTGCCACCGAATTATAGAAAGCTAATATCAGTCCTAAGTTATATGCTAACACTATTCTAACAGAAAATACACATTAAACCAAATTCTAAAATTCTACCTGTTACATTATGAATATGTGGTATTGGTTAATTAGACAACGTCCATTGATTTTCAACTCAAGGGGATTATCCGTGTAAGACGGCTTAAAATATGAAAGTGTCTTTATTTTGGTCTGAAAGTCTTGGGGGGGGTGAGAAATATTTTTGATGTCTTTGGAAAACAATCAACCTGCTAATAACATTTATTTTGCTTGAGGTCTGGAATTCAAAGTTCCATATTAAAGAGCTGTGGGTATTTAAAAAATGGACAGAAAATATGTGGAACACTGCAATATGCACGACAGACTTCATGCAAAATGATAGGACTCTTAGGTACTTTACTCCAACTGGGTGAAAGCTGATGCCGCTTTGCATTATGGTTGAAATAATTTTTCCCCACGTGGCACATTTAACCCTGAAAATTAAGTCAAATGCCAAGTGTTTTCTTTTCACTGGAGCACACTAATTATAGGAAATATTCATATCATCTTCTGTTGTGCATTTCTTAGATTTGATTTATCAGCCTTAAATACCTCGGTCTTGCTTTGGCTGAATCTTATTGCTTTACTGTTGAACTATTCCATTATACAAGAAGGGATTAAAGAGAAAACAGCAAAGTAAGCTGATAACTGGATGATGGATGTCTTAATGTAATAGGAATGCTAAGTTTTCACAAGTAGATTTGTTGATTGATTGATTGACATTAGCTTTAGCGATGTTCATTCCATGGCAACGCTGACTTACATAACTGTCTAATTGTATGTGGGCACTGAGAAGGAAAAAAAAAAATTACTGTAATGGAAAGCGAAAATATTGCACACAACTGGAGTTTCTAATTTTGAAAGACATTACAATATTTGGTTTATATTAAGTTCTCAGCTTGGAATTTTATATAAAACTTTGGTGTCTATTAAAACAATAATTATTTAATTTAAAAATATACATTAGCATAAATAATTTTCTAAATTGTCAAATTGTCCATCTTTAGGGTTATGATTATTAAGTAAATAAATATTTATAAGAAAATAATCATAATATATTGTCATCTAATAATCATATTATTTTACAACTTCTGTAACTCAACCATTGGACACCTTGAGAGTCTGTTGACAGTCTCAAAAGTCTGTTGGACTTTTATTAGTTTTATGATCCATTTGGGTGAATAATGTACTTGGTGAAAAGTTATGCTCTTTTAGGGAGCATTAGATGGAGGGCAACAGAATGACTAATTTGTAGCAAGATTATAAATAAGGATCAGGAAAAACAAGTTTCACAATGAATAAACAATCTCCGTAAAGAAGAATGTATATAAGAATCAGGATAAATTTATCAGATCTAGTTTTGAATTTGGAAATGACAAATCAAAAACAAAGGTGGATAGAATCAAGATAATATTTCAAGGTCACCAAGCATAGGAAGCAGATCATCAAATCAGGGAAAATATCCCTCTTTATGGCTACACATCATATAACATCATTTTATATTTGAATCTATTCTGAATCTCCATTAATGTTGCCATCTTGTTCCTGCACTGTGAACCGAAAAGAGCTTTGAAACAAGCACCATTTATTAGAAGGGTTTTAAAAGTATGTTCTTAAATTCAACTTCATCATCTTTCATGAACCACTTATTATCTCTTTTATTATCTACCTCATGTAAATTCTCTGGAAGTTACTTGAGAAATTAAAAGGAAGATATTGAGCATGTCAATAATTTTTTAGAGCAAGCATTAAAAACCAGTGGAGTGCAGTAATAGATTTTTTATGGGTGATATTATTTAGCTTTCCTTTATTGTTTCTAGTTATTTTTTCAAGTACAATAGATGCCCATTGTCACCATAGCCCCAACCCCCAAGATCCAAAACAAGCCTCTTCCAAGTCCAGGGTCGGGAAAACAAAATGAAGAGGAGGTTGGCACCCAAATTTTAATCATTTACTTGTACATTTCATCTTATAAACCACCCTGAGAAATTTAATTTTATATAGTTCAGAGGTTAGTGGTGAAATCCCTGGAGACAGAAAGACTGGAGTGTGAAACTTGCTTCTGATACTTTTTCCCTGTGTGATCTTACACAAGTGATTCCAAGCTTTAGTCTATTCACCTATAAATTGAAGAAAATCCTAATATTTATGTAATGAGGTTACTGTGAGCATGAAATAAGTGAATGCATGTAAAGTATATAGAATTATATGGAGAAGGTATACCAAAAGCACTTCATACATATTAGCTATTATTTTAATGTGTTAGTAATCTGGTATCTTAACTCATTCACCATCTAAAAAGTTGAGCTGGTTTCCCACCGTCTACCAGGTGAAGTCCAAGATCTCTGGCACGCCTTTTAAAAGTCCTTCATAATCTGGTCCAAACTCCCTTTTCCATCCTCAACTCCTGTCAATACCCCCAAAAATTAAATAAATAAAAAATTTAAATGTGGCTGTGTAAACATCACAAACTTTCTGGTAGAGTTTCAGAATGCTATTCGCTAATTCTAAGTGGGTTATTTTCGAAAAGCCATGATCCATCTGCAGACCAGTTTGCTTTGCCCAGATAGCCTTCCAGATTTTTCCAACCTTACTTCCCATTGTGCATGCATAAGATGCAGCTAATTCTCACCTCTTATTGTAAACCTTCCTTGTCCCTCCTGTCATAATGAATTAGTTTCTCTGTGTTCTTACATCAGTTTTTACATATTTTTATTTCACCGCCGTAACCAGTACTATGATTATCTGTTAATGTGCATTTCTCTGCCACAAAGTTGTAAATTCCTCATGAACTCGAGAAATTTGTGTTTATCACAGTTCCTAGAACTTGACAAACATTCACCAATGTTTTCAGGAAAGAAAATGCATGGATACTAAGAAAACAATAGGAGGCATTCACATAGTTTAATAAAGCTTTAATAAACATTGTTAGGATCTGAATGTTTGTGTCCCCGTCCCCTCAAATTCATATATTGAAGCTCTGTCCCCTAATGTCATAGTATTTGGAGGTGAGCCCTTTGGGAGATAATTAGGTTTGTAAGAGGTCATGAGGGTTAGACTCTCATGCTGAGATGTGTCCTTATAAAGAGGAAGACAGATCTCTCTCTCTCTGTCTCTGTCTCTCCCCCTACCCCCCCCCCCCCCTTCTCTCCAATGCCTGCACCAAGGAAAGGGAACACACGGTGTGAAGGCAGCTTTCTACAAGCAGGTCCTCACCAGGACCTGAATCTGCTGGCAACCTTGATCTTGGACTTCACAGCTTCCAGAACTTTGAGAAATAAATGTCTGTGTTTAAACCACCCAGTCTATAGCATTTTGTTATAGCAGCCCGAGCAGATTAAGACAATATATGTGGTGTTTCCCCATTATGTAGAGATAGATTACATTTTCAAGGGAAGTTAGTCTGTTACAGGACTGAAATCTTTGAATAGAGCATATCACTGTTTTAAAATTAGAAGACTTTCATAGAAGTAAATATAGATAAAATAAAAGAAAAATTTTGATGGTCAAGTGGTCAAGACAGGCTGGAGGGAGATGTAAGAAACCTAATTAATAAGTTAGTGGGTAGTGAATAAATATTCGTAAATGACTGACTCAAAATGGATGAAAAAATGGAAACCTAGTCAGCTGTACTCCACTGAACTTTCAGGTTGATGGGAGATGTCACACTTTCTAAAAAAGTTTTTTCCACTGAGTTCCCCTTACTCCTTCTCAATTGAAGAGTTAGCTCTGCCAGGTGTGATCTTACAACTTTGCACATTTCTATGTATTCCAGACATAAAGTTCTATTAATCTAGTGTTCTAGTAAATTGTCCATTAATTCTGAATTCAGAGCAAGCTTTAAAGTTGTAAATAAGAAGATCAAACCTAAAGGTTAACAAAGACTATCAGTTCCAGATAAAACTGATTGTTGTTCTTTAAATAACCAAGAGAAGAGTATCTAAATGTTTCAGGGCAGTGGGTCTATGTACATGCATTTGACCACAGATTTTGACCCAAGGACTCCAAATATTGTTACATTTTTGAGCAATTAACTATTCTCGTATTCACATATTCATGCATTATTCAAGTCATTTATTTTAATTAAAAGAATGCAACACCTTCTAATGATTAATAATTGGATGGCTCACAAAAGTAAATTTTAATTTATCAGAAATCATCAGGATTACAGTAATAGATGTTTAATCTATTCCTGCATAAAGTTAGTTGCATAAAGTTATCTTCATGGATAAATAAAAGTGTACATTGTCAGGATTTGAGGTTTGTATTTCATGTCTTATGTAATGAACAGCACAATAGGCTTTTTTGGGGTCCCAGGTAGCAGTTTATTGAAATCTGTTGTAATTCAAGCTAAGTCTGCATTGGACTTATTATTCTGCCTCCAGATTTGGAAGAAATAATAAAATAACACAGTTTCTTCAAAATTGACATTCGGATACTCCTCCCTACCCTCCACATATAACCTGTGCCTTGATTTTTACATACCACTTCATAAATCATTACTTTTATCTATCGCTTTCCTGTTTTTCCTTTCTTTCATAAAACCATCCTAGTTTGTAATACTTCCCTCAGTTCCTGCTCTAAGATGGGAAATCATGAATTGTGAGGAAAAATACAACAATAATTTAGTGCTTATTGCAGGAATGACAACTGAGGAATGAAATGCTTCTAAAACTGCATCCAAATAATCCCAAATGAGGATCATTTTCATGCTTAATAAGTAGCTCTATTCACTATATTTTGTTTTGTTTGTTTCACATATTTCCCAGTGTGGCAGACTTGTAACAACTTTTGGCCCCCAAGTATGCTGTTGTTTGATTTTAATAAGACATCAGCTTGCAGTGAAACTGGACAGAGCGATTTAAAGTGCTCATCTATCTTACAGATCCCATAAACCTTCATTTCTATTTCATAGGAATGAATGGGGATGAAATCCAGTGCGATTATAAGTAATCTATTTCTAAGTTTTTATACCCTGACACCACCACCTCCTCCCACTTCACAGCAAGCATTTTGGTTCTTTTTTTGTAAGAAAGTGTCCAGAAAAAAGAAATCTCTCATGGGCTGATTTGTCTGGACAATTCTTTGAAAATCTCATGTTTACCGTAACAGACTCAGCAGATTCCACTGGCCGCAAGTCAAAAGATTAACGTTAGATTTCTCTGCATACTAGACATTAATGCACCTTTTTGTTCAATGAGCTACCTTAGCATATGGAATAGAAAGTTCCACTCTGTGATTTTGTCTTCATCTAGCTGAGTTATAGGCACTTCAAGTACTTTTTGGAGACTAGATTTTAAATAACTCAGTTCATAGCACTTCAAATGTTCTGCTGACATCCTGAGGGTTTCTCACACGTAGATATTCAATGCAGGTGGAATAAAACATCAGTAAAGGACCATACAAATGCTCAAATATTAAGTGTTCCTTAAAAACATACTTGAGCATTTTTTTAAAGGAAAATAAATGAGTTATAAATTTTAAAATTTGGCAGATATGGAATTAGTTAACCCTGAAATCCTGAGCTGCTACCATACAACAGGGAAGATTGTTTCTTGTGTTCTACTGAAATCATCATAATCATTTAAAAAAAACTCTTAGGTTAAATTTGATCTGGCAACTTTTCTACTTGACTAAAAGCAGGTTGTGATAAACTCCCACCACCATCACAGAGTGAGAAGAAATGAGAAAAGATGAAACAATATAGAAAGAGAGAGAAAAATGCAATCCTACGAGTAGAAGTAACTGTATCTGATATTTTTTCAGTGTTCAGAGAGGTCACATTTATTCAAGAGATGTGTTCACTTAGGATTTCTCATAACTACAAACTCACATAATTCCGTGATTTCCGTTGTCGACCACAACAAGGTAGTACCCACCAGACTAACCCTTCTGTTAATAAGGATAAAAGTTGGATTAGGATATAAAACAACTCTTGAAAAGCTTTGAAGAACAATCGAGGCAGACAGAACTAGAGGGGCCCAAATGCTGGGGATAAGGGAGAGAGACTTCTGAGTCCCACATTTCTCTCTGCAGTTGTCCTTAGCGTTTTGCCAAGTCCCTGGGTGAGGAGGCAGGACAGAAAGTGGAGGCCTAGAGCCAACAGAGGTCTCATGCTGGGGAGACAGAGGCTGGTGCTGGGACTCTCCAAGAACTGAACTTGAGGGGAAAAAAATAACTGCAGACAAGTGAGTGGGAGACTGCATGAAGTTTACCACCAAGGCTTTTGACCACTTCCTAAACTATGGGGTGTTCAGGAAGAGACATCCAGAAACCAAGCAGCAGGCTATAGTTGGAGATCTAAAGGACTGAACAAATATTTCAGCAGTTTAATAGTTCTAGGGAAAACGAAGCAACAGTTTAGAGATTAACGTATTGGATGACTCCAAAGGACGCTCAGAGATTTTCAGTTAAGATCCGAGAAAGAATACCCACCTAAGAACATATGCCCATAGGCATATGTCTATGCTTTAGAGATAAGAGCTGATCAAAGAAAGTTCAAACTTCACAAAGCCCCAAACCTTTCCTTGACTGGTCCAGGGTGATCCACCGAAACAGTCTATGCCTTCGTGAAGATGAATCCTCTTTTTAGGAAGATCATCAGGCAGAAACTCTACAATTTTTATGACTAAAAATTACTAAACGTGTCTATAAAATCCACAAAAACCAAGATAAAAAATACAGGCAGTAAAAATAGATTGACAGTTGATGAAAAGATGGGGACTTTCCAGACCTGGAATCTATAAGAAGGTCAACTTAAAATTTTAGAACTAAAGAAATACAGTAACTAAATATAAGAATGAAAGAAGTAGAATAATTAATGTATTAAATGTGGCAGAAGACAAAATTAGGAAACTAAAAAAAAAAAAAAAAACAGAATCCTTTAAACACATATAGAAATAGGATGGGATATTCAAGAAAGAGTATAAATGATATAGAGGATATACTGAAAAAAATCTAAAATACATTTAACTTAAGTCCAAGAGAAAGAGGAAAATAAAACAGAAGCAATATGTGAAATACCATTGCATAAGAATTTTCCAAAACTGGCAAAGACATGAACTTGCAGTTCAAGCAGCTTGATGGTCCTAATCAGAAGAAATAAAAAGAAAATCACACCTGTATGTATTATATAAAACTGCTGAACAAAGATAAATATAAAATCTTCAAAGCAGCCAGAGTAAATACCACATTTTTTTTTCAATAGAGCAAAAAGGAGAATAATACCAGATTTTTCAGTAGAAACAATAACAGCAGGAAGAAAAAGAAATTACATTTTTATTTTTTCCAGGTTTATTGAGATATAATTGACATATAGCTTATAACTCTAAGGTATACAACGTAATTATCTGATATGCGTATATATTGCAAAATGATTACCACAGTAACATTACTTAACAAAAGCATCCCCTCACATAGTTACCGTGTGTGTGTATGTGTGTGCGTGTGTGTATGTGTGTATCCGTGTGTGTGTGTGTGTGTGTATGTGTGTGTGTGTGTCTGTGTATGTGTGTATGCTCTGAGAACTTTTCAGATTTACTCTCTTAGCATTTAGCAGTATTTTTAACTATAGTCACCATGCTTTACATTAGATGCCCAGGACTTATTCATCTTATAACTGGAAGTTTGTACCCTTTGACCATCTTTACCCATTATTTCACCTTCCTCGCCCCTAGCAAACACCAATCTACTCTGTTTCTATGAGTTCAGTATTTTTAAGATTCTGCTTATGTAAGGTCATGCAATGTTTGTCTTTTTCTTTCTGACTTATTTCACTTAGCTACCCTCAAGTTTCATCCATGTTGTCAAAATTGGCAGGATTTCTTTCTTTTTATGGCTGAATAGCATTTATATATAGATACATTAATATATTATTATATATATCACATTTTCTTTATCAATTCATCTGTCAATGGACTCTTAAGTTCTTTCCATGTCATGTCTCTTATGAATAATGTTGCAATGAACATGGGGGTGCTGAAAACATTTTGAGATAGACATTTCATTTCCTTTGGATATATCCTCATAATTGGGATTGCTGGATCATATGATAGTTTTATTTTATTTTTTTGAGAAACCTCATACTGTTTTCCATAGTGGCTGCATCAATTTACATTCCCACCAACTGTGCCCAAGGGTTTCCTTTTCTCCACATCCTTGTCAGCATCTGTAATCTCTTACTATTATTTTTTTTAATAATAGTCATTTTAACAGGTGTGAGGTGATAGCTCATTGTGGCTTTGATCTCCATTTCCTTGATTATTAGTGGTGTTAAGCATTTTTGCATGTACCTGTTGGCCATTTATATTTCTTCTTTGGAAAAAATGTCTATTCAAGTCTTTTGTCCATTTTTCAATTGGATTTTTTTGCTATTGAATTGTATGACTTCCTTGCATATTTTGAATATAAAACACATATCAGATATATGATTTGCAAATGTATTTTCCCATTCCATATGTTGCCTTTTCATTTTGTTGATTGTTTCTTCTGCTGTGCAGAAGCTTTTTAGTTTGATGTAATTGCACGTCACATGTTTATTTTTGGTTTTGTTGCCTGTGCTTTTGGTGTCATATCCAAAAACTTATTGCTAAAATCAATGTCAAGGAGCTTTTTCCCTGTGTTGTCTTCCAGGAGTTTTATGATTTCAGGTCTTTATCCATTTTGAGTTAATTTTTGTAAGTGGTGTAAGATAGGGATCCAGTTTTATTCATTTGCATGTGGATATCCAGTTTTCCCAACACCATTTATTGAAAAGACTATTTTCCCCCATTGAGTATTCTTGGCTCCTTGTCAAATATTAGTTGACTGTATATGCATGGGTTTATTTCTGGACTCTCAATTCTGTCCCATTGGTCTCATGTGTCTATTTTTATGCTGGCAACATACTTTTTTGATTGCTCGAGTTTTGTAGTGTAGTTTGAAATCAAGAAGTGTGATGCCTCCAGTTTTGTTCTTCTCCTCAAGATTGCTTTGACTATTTGGGGTCTTTCACATTTCCATATGAATTTTAGGATTGTTTTTTCTATTTCTGTGAAGAATATTATTGAAATTTTGATAAGGATTTCATTGAAATCTATAGCTTTGGGTATTACGGACATTTTAACAATATTAAGTCTTCCGATACATGACCATGGGATATATTTCCATTTATTTGTGTCTTCTATTTTATTTCTCAGTATCTTATAGTTTTCACTGTACAGATCTTTCTTCTCCAGGGTTAATTTTATTCCTAAGTATTTTAACATTTTTGAAGCTATTGTGAATGGGATTGTTTTCTTTATTTCTTTTTCAGATAAGTTGTTGTTAGTATATAGAAATGCAATTAATTTTTATATGATGTTTTTTTTTTATCCTGCAGGTTTACTGTATTTGTTTATAAGTTCTAGAAGGTTTTTTTTTTTTTTGGTGGAGTCTTTAGAGTTTTCTATATCTAAGACCATGTCTTCTGCAAACAGAGACAATTTTAATTCTTCCTTTTCAATTTGGATGCATTTATTTCTTTTTCTTCCCTGATTACTGTGGCCTGGACTTTCAGTACTACCATGTTGATTAGGAGTAGTGAGAGTTGACACACTTGTGTTGTTCCTGATCTTAGAGGAAAAACTTTCAGCTCTTAGCTGTGGGTCTGTCATATATGGCCTTTATTATTTTGAGGCATGGTTCTTCTATTTCTAATTTGTTGAGAAATTTTTATCATAAAAAATGGTACATTTCATCAAATGCTTTTTCTGTATCTGTTGATTTCATCATATGATTTTTATCTTTCATTCTGTTAATGTGATATATCACATATATTGATTTGTATATGTTGAACCATCCTTGCATCCCAGGTACAAATTCCACTTCATTATGGTGTATGATCCTTTCATTGTTTCGATGAATTCTGTTTGCTAGTATTTTGTTGAGAATTCTTATATCTATATTAATCAGGGATATTGGCCTTTAGTTTTCTATTCTTGTAGATCCTCATCTGGCTTTGGTAGCAGGGTAATGCTGGCTCTGTAAAATGAATTTGGGTGTGTTCTCTCCTCTTTAATTTTTGGAAGAGTTTGAGAAGGATTGGTATTAATTCTTCTTTAAATGTTTGGTGGAATTCATCAGTGAAACTATTTGATCCTGAACTTTTACTTGTTGGGAGTATTTTTTCTTTTTAAAGATTGATTGATTGATTGATTGATTGATTGATTACTATGTTGGGTCTTCGTTTCTGTGTGAGGGCTTTCTCTAGTTGCGGCAAGCGGGGGCCACTCTTCATCGTGGTGCGCGGGCCTCTCACTATCGTGGCCTCTCTTGTTGCGGAGCACAGGCTCCAGACGCGCAGGCTCAGTAGTTGTGGCTCACGGGCCTAGTTGCTCCGCGGCATGTGGGATCTTCCCAGACCAGGGCTCGAACCCGTGTCCCCTGCATTAGCAGGCAGATTCTCAACCACTGCGCCACCAGGGAAGCCCGGGAGTATTTTTATTACTGACTCAAATCTTCTTATTTGTTGTTGGTCTATTCATATTTTCTGTTTCTTCATGATTCAGTATTGGTAGGTTTATGTTTCCAGAAATTTATCCATTTTCTGGGTTGTCCAATTTGTTGGTATATAACTGTTTGTAGTGGTCTCTTATGATCCTTTGTATTTCTGTGGCATCTGTTGTAATGTCTCCTCTTTCATTTATAATTATACTTAGTTCAGTCATCTCTCTTTTTTATTAGTCAAGTTTATCTTTTAAAGAACAAAGTCTTAGTTTTGTTAATCTCTTCTATTCTTGCCTCTTTTTCTTGGTTTCATTTATTTCTGCTCTCTATTTATCATTTCCTTCTTTACACTAAATTCAGACTTAGTTTCTTCTTTTTCTAGTTCTTTGAGGTGTAATGTTAGGTTGTTTATTTGAAGTCTTTCTTTTTTTTTTTTTTTGATACATGCATTTATAACTCTACACGTCCCTCTTAGAACTGCTTTGGCTGCATCCCATAAGTTTTAGTATGTTGTGTTTCCATTTTCATTTGTCTCAAGACATTTTTTGACTAAAATACATATGCACAAATGAGTGTGTATAAAACTGGTGAAATCTGAATAAGATTGGTAGATTATGTTAATATCAGTTTTCTGGTTTTAATATTATACTTTAATTTTGCATAATGTTACCATTGGAGGAAAGTGAGGGAAGAGTATACAGGAAATCTCTGTATTGTATCTTAGGACTGCAGGTGACCCTACTATCAAAACAAAATAAAAAAATACAGCATTTGGATAATTAAAAGCCAAGTCTCAGAGTAGGAAAAGATAATTGTGACACATATGTAACAATGACATCATACCCAGGTCTATCTAGATCTAGACACAGATATAAATATGGATATAGAAATAGATGTACATATATATGTACATACACGTGTATATACATACATTTAAATTTCTACAAATGAATAAGAAGAAGATAGACAAACTAATAAACTGATGGCAAGGGCCACAGACCGGCACTATAAACCAGGATGTATCCCAATGGATTAAAGATATAAGAAAAGGTGCTAAATGATAATCATTAGTCAACATGCAAGTACAAACTAAAACCACAGTAAGGTACCAGTACACACCAACCAGAATGGCTAAAATTAAGACAAACAAAAATTTCAAAATGTAAAGTGGTATGAAGCGATAGCAAGGATGTGAGGTGACTGGAAGTCTCAGACACTGTTGATGGTAGTACTCTATGACCCTTACTATATGACACAGCAGTATCACTCTTTCATACACATTGAACACAAGTGAGTCCATATTTGCACCAAAAGGCACATGCAAGAATCTTTAGAGCAGCTGCTGTGTTGGATTGTCTCCTGTCAACTGAGCATCACTCTCTGATCTCCCTCTGAAATGCAGAAAAGAAGCTTAGGATGACATTTTCTGGAATCCCATTCCTGATATTATTCAGGGTTAAGTTTTGTCAATGAGAGTAACTCACAGTGGAAGGTGAAGAGGAGTGGAGGCCCTCTTCTCACAGGAATCTCACTGCAACTGGTTGACCTTGATGTGCAGTTGGATGTATGACTCAGAGCATCTTCTCAGGGAGCAGCTGGACATCTTACTTGCTGCTGCTGACTGAGACAGTTGATGGGTGTGTTCTCTCAGACCTGGAGAAGCGTGCAGTGTTCCTGGGGGCCTTTGACAACTACCTGCCTTGGTGCTTCAGGTGGAGTCTCCAGGATCTGCTTCCCAAACTTTCTTCTTCACCTGTGCTTACATTTTTTGGCAATTTCCTTATATTTATCCTATGTTTCCTCCTCTGCCACCACCCCTGCCAAGCTCTCGTGAAGTTTGTGTAAATTCTAATTTACATACGAAACCACTTTATTCTCATGATTATTAGGTTGGCCTTATTTTCTTGAGTAAGTCCAGTTTGTTACTAACACCCCAAACAACCAAATTTCCATCAGTGAAAGTTGGATGAATAATTATAAGATACATTCCAACTACGGAAGACTATATAGTTATGGTTCTCAACTGGGGGTAACTTTGTTCCTCACTGTACATTGGAGAATGTCTGGAGATATTTTTGGTTGTCACACCTTGGGGCACTACTGCTGGCATTTTATGACTAGAGACCAGCATTCCTGCTAAACATCTTACTCTGCATTCATAGAACAGTCTCTAACAGTCCAAAATGTGAAGAGTGCCTAGGTTGTGAAGCCTGCTATATAGCAATAACAAACAATGTGCCTCTGCTACCATACTCAACACCCAGAGAGAATCTCAGACATAATGTGGAGCAAAATAGCCAGATGAAATCAGTATATAATGTATGATTCCATTTAGACGAAATTTAGAAATTGCCAAAAATAGATCTATGGTTGCATTTTGACAAGAGAGAAAGGACCAGGAGAATGCGAGGGTGTGGTTTGGAAGGCTGGTCTGTATCTTGATCATCATGGTGCTGTCTCATGTAGAGAATAGGCAGATAAGAGCTTCTTGAAAGACAGGAGGTGAAAAATTCAAAGCCTGGCTGTGTGGACATTAGGGCAGGCCATGTTAGCACAGAGGATGGCCATTGGACCGAGAGCAGCAGTGAAGGCATAGGGTGAGGTGCAAAGAACTTGGAACTTGAATATAGCAATTGCACTCAAAGGTCTTAAAAACCAGTTCAAAAAAGTCTAAATTATTATTTTTTTGGGGGGAGCTGGGTAAAGAGGTTTAATAGATTGAGACAGCTCAAGATTTCTCACTACCTACATGCACACATATAACTTGTTTAATATGTCTTATTTTATATATCTGTTTATATATGTGGTTTATTTGATTATTTTCCTTAATAAATCTTTGTGGTAAGAGTGCTTGTCCTATATTGCTGATATTTTTCTTGGAATGCTTACAAGAAAGGGAGATAATGTCATTTGGTGAAATTTTATAAAAAGAATCACCCTAGGAAGTTTAAGAAAAATATTATAAAGTGCTTCACTCATGAATCAAATAATTCTTTCCCAAAGATTCATGCTTGTAGCTTTGGTGACACAATATAGACTTTGAAAATATTGTTTCTGCTTATTACTTCATCTCAAAATATTCTCCCAAGATAAAATATTGTATATCTGTTATAACAGTGATGGCTTGAATGTATAAAGTTGAAGTCATTTAACTGTTATTAGTGGTTCATGGCATTAGATAGTGACAAATTCTTCTGATAACAACACTGTTTCCTGATTAATCAATTCCACATATACCTGCACATTTTTGATAGAATTTTGGTCCTATTAAATTTGTCTTCTATCTATTTAAGGAGGTGGTACAAAAAGTATATATTAAAAATTATACAATCACAGAGATACACACAGATGAGACAGTAGCTGAAGTTCTGATGAGTTAAAGTAAAGTAAAATTATTGAACTAAATCACTGCTTTTTTGCACATGAAAATTCAAGTGAATAATATTTATTGGTCTTATTTTGGGAGGCTTTTTACCATATTACAGCAAAATGTAAAGCAAAAGAAAAAATATGTTGGCTTACTACATTTATTGAGAACATAGGGAATAAAGTAATCTTTAAAAACGATGGCTTACATCATTAGATTAAGAATGCATATAAGGAAGGGGTTTGCTTTAAGATTTAACTACTGCTATCTTTACTAAGATAATTTGTGGCTCATACAACTGTGTGCTTGGTTGTTAATGAAAACATACATGCCTCTAAATGTTGAAACACCATAAGTTTTGTGATTGATTCTCAAATTATTCATAGTCCCAGAATCACATGGTGTTGATCTTATGTATTTATGGAAACAATAAAATTATTCTTTTGTCTTTTTGTTAGTGATATTTTAGCTGTATAGAAATTGCAGTGCCTCCTACCATATCGAATAGATCCAAGATTATTTACAGGTATAAAGTATGTTATAAATTGGCTTATATAGTGCATGTTTTATTATCTATTACTCTTGCGATATCCAAAGCAGTCTCCTTCACTACCCTGAATAATTACAATTTAGTATATCATACATGATAGAAAACCTGTGGAATTACATCCACTATTTTTAAGAATAATCAATTTTCAGAACATGCTCTCAGGTAAAAGTAAAATATGTTGTATTTACTATTTTCAGTTAAGTTCTGTTTCTTTATCTTATTTTGTGTGAAAAACTAATAGTTACCAGAATAAAGAGCCTATGGAGTAAAAGTCAATTAAGTGGCAATGTTTATTAAATGTTGAAGTATTCTGTTTTGTCTACAAGAGAAGTACAGATTAAAATGGATTTGCTAATAGTTGCCATAGTAACGTTATTGATTTAAAATACATACTAGACAACATTTTAACATTTGTTTTTTGAGATTGACATAGCAACATTATAGAGAGGTCATATGATGATTACTTGTCATCATTTAAAGTCTAGTTTATATAAACATTCCCAAAAAAGGGTGCCTAAAGGAGTCATCACAAAAGAATAAACGGCTTCTCACTAAGAAGTAAACTCAAAGCTCAGGTCCGTAATTTTATTAGAGAAAACAAAAATCAATATGTCAGTGTGTGTCTGTGTGACTCCAATATAGCTAACTGCTGGGTGTGGACCAAGCTTAATAAGGCCAACTTTTGGTTACTCTTCAATGCCAGTCATTTCATGTATGCTTTTAAAAAAAACCCTCCTCCTTCTCAGTCCTTGGCATTTATTTGATAATGTCAAGAAGGATGTCCCCACAAGGATGTTCAACAAGCATAATGTTCTGCTCAGTAGCTCTGGCCAAATGTGCAGGAGGGCCCTAGGCTTTGGCTTGGAGGAGCCAGGTAGCCTGGCCTTGGGGAGACCCTGCTGAGGTCTGCAGAGGCTGATTCACATTTCACGTGAGGCTGCAAGAAATTCAGTGGCAAATTATAGTAGACTGGACAAAACTGAAGTACTTCATGGGTCTGTAATGTGACTTGTCACTGGTTCATAATCACAATCGCCACCTATCATCAGACAATCCATCAGGCTCTGGCAGTCTAATAATAGGTATTTTTTCACACATCATGGCCATTATTATAGTGATAAACCTGTTATTCCCAGGGATGCATTTTCATTGCTTTGCCATTTACATACCCATTATGTGAGTAACAACTATTATACGCTGAGCCCATAATACATACTGGGCACCACGCATTCTCATTTGTCCATGGCGATGTCGTCCCCCTGGCCTTCTTCTGGCTCCTCAAACACACCATGTTTAAGCCCATTTTGGGGCCTCTGCCCTTGATGTTCTGTCTGCCTGGGGGACTCATCACTACTCTGCACCTGGCTGGATCCTTCCTGGCATTCAGGTGTAACCTCAAGGTCATCTCACCACAAAGACCTTGCTTGACATTCTAAATAGCTAGTAGTTCACTTTCTATCCCATTGCCTTACTTTAATGTATCACTATCTTTTGTTTCACTGTTTGCTGTCTGTCCTGTCACTAGAGCATATAATGTAGGAATTCCTTTGTTTAGTTCATTACTATATCCTGGACATTGTGCCCTCAATAAATATCTGTTGAAAGAATGAAGGAATACATCAATGCTCTAAGTACCTACATCAACTCAGTCCTTTCAGTAGCTCTGTGAGATAAATGTTGGTATTTCCATGTCACAGAGGAGAAAACTGAAACCAAGAATGGTTGAATGAGTTGTCTGAATGTCTTCAATTTTTCAATGATCATAGAATTATATCAGCCCCACCCTTCTCTGGGGCACATATTTCTGTTGCTTCTAATGGTTCATAAGACAGGGGGCAGCTGACATCCCTGGCAGCTGCCACCATGCGAGTTTGCTTGTGCTTTGTAAGAGCTGCCCCTGGTACTCTTCACGGTGTTGCTTTCACCACACCTCAGACCTATGTTTAAGGGGTAATTAGCTGGAATAGCTCACTTACCTTTGCTCTCTGATAGATGAAGATATGGGCCAGACCAGAGCACGTGCTGTTGGCAAGTTTGGACCATTTCTGTGCTCATCTGTCTCTCTTCACATCACCCCTGAACTGACAAGTGAATCCATACCACCTTCCTTTCGCCTTATTCAGGGGCAGACTAATGGGTAAAGCCCCATACAGTCCAAGTAAGACTCTAGCCTTCAGGTACCTGTTCCCCCATCACATGTTTTCTTTCTGCTCCAACCTCACCTTCATAGCTCACTTCCGGACAGTCACCTCTGACACTTTCTTTCTCATTCAATGAGTTTAGTTAAATGTGTTTCAATGTCTGTATATTCTCAGGATGAAAGAAATATATTCATTTTTATGTATGAAAACAAATGCAAGAAATGTTTATTATCATTGTTCTCTCTGCATTAAATATGCATATCAGTTGATGAAATTGAGAGTAATTTTTGCGGGAAAAATAAAATGGCCTGGAGATTTTTTTCAGTGTTCTCACTCTTCATGACACATTTTTAATCCCAGCATAATCATAGACTAAATTCTTATAAGTTAGTTATATGTGATACCAATAGCAGATTCCACTCTCCTAAAATTTGATAATTTGGGGAAATGTAATTAATTAGAGAGAAGTATTAAATCTTATTATCAGCAAGTATTGAGCACTTTCCTTTGCCACTCAGCGAACCAGCTTCTACATGATCTTAGACAATTGTGCCTTTGGAAAACATCATCGGAGAAAGACTATACTTGAACATCTTTGGAGTTAACAGTTACTGTTAATAACGGACACAGTAGTTACACTCTAATTAGTTGATCTGTCGATACTTGTTTCCCAGCTAAAACAACATTGTCTATTCTCCAACAGTAAAAGTTAAAGCAAGCAAACAAACAAAAAAATGCAAAACTGAGGTTCTCTCATGAGTCTTCAGAAGTAGATGTTCTAAAGGAATAGAGAGTTTGCTCAAGATCCTTTGGATAAACCAGTGACGGCAAAGGGCAGGGTGCTTCTGCCTAAAAGCACTCTGATGCTGGAAGCCACTAATTGCAATACGTTTATTTGCAAGTTTTTGTTCTTCATCCTCTAGGCTATTTTCTTTCCTCTACTGGTATAAAGTTCTAAATTATTAGTAGACACCCTTCTCCTTAAATCATAGTATTCCCAATACTCTTGTCTTGATAATCACCAGGTATGTGAAGTCACTGATTCACCAGTGACTTCATGATCATTAAAAAATGATCATTAAAAAAAAGTACAAGAAGGAATTCTGCTTAAAGGGGTCAAAATACAACCATTATAAATATGATACAAGATCACTATCCATTGAATGAACAGTGTTGTCAGTTTGGATTGATGACAGTCCCAGGAGATGATGGTCCATCCTTTAGCCCAGGCTGAAAACCCACTAGAAGAGGGAACAAATAAAGGAAAAAAATATGGTCTCTGGAGACAGCTAGGCTGTGTGTGTGTGTTTGTAGAAGGTGGTGGTCGTGGTAAGGGGTGGGAACTTATATAGAAACCGCAGTTTATAAGACAGACTGATATATTACTCACAGAAGAGATAAACCTACCAAGCAAAAACATGACATGCATCACACAATGTCTGCAATGAGAGTCCCCTGATATCAGCTTGATCAGACCCATATGTTCCAGGAAATAAAAGGACAATATAGAAAAACTTCCCTATATCTCTTCATGGACACATGTTCTAATGATGAGATCACTGACTATCCCAGGACCTTGCCTATTTTATACACCCTGACCAACCCTTGCCAAGACAAATTTATGACTAACTTTAGCCACATTCTAAGATTATCCTTCCCTAACTTCTCCTATGAAATGCCTCACCATCATTTCTGTGTGTATCACCCCTTGCTGCAAACTAAATAAACCCACATTTTTTTTGGGCCACCTGTATTTTTGGTGGTCAGTAGTTGTGGCATCTATCAATAGTTAACAAAGGTAAAATTTAGTAGAACTATAGACTGGTTATGAAATAGACATAGATGAGCTCTAAGAGTGCAGCTTCAAATTTTTATTTAAATGGCTAGAAAATCCTGTACTAATTCATTTAAAATATTTTGCTCTTTACTGCTTTAAATTAGATCTTGAACCTGGTGAGTGGAAGGAAAATTAGATAATTTTAAAGAATGACTAAAAGGAAAATATTTACGAGAAAATATTTTTCTCCTCATTCGCATCTCTGTTTAGACGTTTTGGCAACCATAAGCATTAATGAAAATTCATGCTTATGAAATAAATCTCACCTCATTTTTCTCAACCTGTATGACGGTCTTTACAACATTGATTTTTTTTTTTAAAGAGGCAAATCCAATATCCAGATGATCAATTTATTCCATTCCCTACAATAAAGACAGAGGAAAACAGGTGTAGTGTAATCAAGAGTGCTTTTTTTCCTAATAAATTCTTTTAAACTTTCAGAAAACTCTAATTTCCCTGACACTATCTGGTTGCTGACTTAATGCCATCTGATGCCACAGTATTTGTTGTCTTTTTATCATACTCAGGACAAATCAGAGAAATTATGAGCTTCAGTCTAACCAAAGCAGAGCAATTACATGAATTATCTGAGGTTGAAAATGTGTGTAATTTAGGCTACTACGATTACACATAAAATGATAAAAGCTACTCTACATTTTAATATCAGATTTACCATTTATCCTCTTAGGGAAGTATGCATGCACACAGTAAAGCTTAGGTAGTAATTATGAATTATAGTTAGAAACTGAATAATTGTAGTCCTGGTTTCTTACACTATTATGATGATTATTTTATTTCATTAAATATTCTCACCAGAATTTCTAACTGCATCTTACACTGTACAACTAACAATGAACTAGAAAGAGTTGATGGTCAAGTTCTATTTCCAAATGTTTATAAGTTCTGACCCATAAACAGCACATATTTTAGAAGTTTGGGAAGGCATAGGTGAAGAGTTATATGGATTAATGTGTTCACCAAAAAGAACTAATTTTTCTTCATCCTTTAGCTACATTTGATACAACACAAAATCTATTTAGTTACAAGAATAATCATGTCATGCATTTCATTTCCCCAAAATAAATACACTTGAGTTGAGGGGACAATGTGGAAATGCCCCATTTGCAGTGGAACCTTCTTTCTTTTTTTTTTTTTTTAATTTTTTGAAAAACTTTCTAGTTTATATTGGAGTATAGCCGATTAACAATGTTGTGATAGTTTCAGGTGCACATCAAAGTGACTCAGCCATACATATATATGTATCCATTCTTCCCCAAACTCCCCTCCCATCTAGGCTATCACATAACATTAAGCAGAGTTCCCAACCCTTATTTCTATTTTGAGTTCATTAGTTCATTCAATTCCAGAAAATTAAATCAACTCAGGGAATGAAAATTTCATACTAAAATCTACAACAGTGAAAACTCAGTGAGTTTTTGCCCCTGTTTTTAAACTGGAAAGCTTGTTAGGGTAATTCTTGGTGCATCTTTGCGTGTGGTTCATATGGTGAGGGGGATAATGCCCTTTGTTCTGAGAGTTTCAGTGTCACATTCAGCTTCCCAAACTCCTTCTTTCTTGGAAGGAACCTAAAGATGAGGACTATTTAAAATAAAGAGATCTCTGAACTCTCTTATTATTTGAAGATCAGGTCACAACACCTGCACTTAATTGTACCTTAATCATGCTGCAATTGTACCTTAATCTGTGTAAGTCAGGCAGCGAATTGTGTATCCCTATGCATTTATGGTATTTATTATGGTTCAAATTCTCATTCTCTGTTGTACTGTGTAATTCAGACCTTTGAGGCATGGCTTTAAATTATGTGATTTGTTGAAATGATTAGTTTTGGCATGTTATAATGTGTAACACTCTCAGAAAATAGCTTTATTAGATCAGCATTCACTAACTGGAATTGCACAGTCCACACTGAGATAAAAATTCCTTTCCTTAAGAGATATTTTCTGATAATACATGTAATAAATATTTAGAAAATTTTGGAAAACTTCTTAGGGAAGAAAAAAACCAAGTTAGCATGATTTCACCATCCAGAATTAACTTCTGTTAACGTTTCATAAATAGTGTTCATATAGGCATTTTAAAATAGGTATTTTAAAATCTAAATTAGAATCATGAAGACAGTGTACACTGTAATGGTGTAACCTGCCTATTATACTTAACAGCACATTATTTTTCCAGATTCCAAAGTATTCTTGCATATGTTGCAATGCTAATTTAACCCATAATTATGAGAAAAGCATGCAGGTGGAAGTCTTAACTAGAAATGACCCATTGTCATACAGAGTTGACCAGGAGTACATGTGAAGTCCAGATGACAGCACCAATTCTTCTCTACCATTGTCCTTGGGTCCTTTTTTAAGCAGTGACAGAGTGAACACATATCAACATGTAGAAGACTCCTCTTCTGGTCTCCTTCCCTTTGTCTTTTCTGCTTCTTTTCCGTAGGTAACAGCTCTGCGACACACTGCCCATCCTTTAATCCACACGCTGCTATCCATATTTGCAATTCTTCAGAGAGGAGGGCCTAAGAGAAAAAAAAAAATATATATATAAAATAAAATTAAATATATAAATATATATATATTATATATATATATATGTATAGTTTGTTTTTGATATTTAAATCCTGTTGCATTAAAGAAAGACACTTTCTCAAATAGAGGTAAGGATGTTGAGGATACAAAGGGGTGACGGAGCATAGAACCCGCATGTATCATGATTATAATGGGGACATATTACTCCATCATACTAACCTATTTCTCTCAAATTTTAAGCTATTTCTTTTTTTCCCAGTTATAAATAGTAATGCAATGGCAATTGTATTTTCGTTCAATAGTGTCCTTAAGATAAATTCCTAGAGGTGAATTATTCAATCGAGCGTATGAACATTTTCATGAAACTTAACTCCCAATGCCATATGTCTACCAGAGAGATATAATTTATACTATATGATGGTTGGTTGTATTCTATTTCCCTCCCCCTCCTCCAGCCCTGACCCTAACATCCATTCTTTGCCCCTTCCTGCTCAGCTTTCTGTCCGGGAAGTTCACTGGCAGGAATTTGATTACATCACTTAGGCTTCCTTGCTCTTTGGTTTCTAGTGGGGCTCAGTCACAGGGAGACACCAACTGGAGATGGAGGGTTGGGAGTAGGTCAGGGCAGCTATTTCTACCCACCACAAGCTCACTAATTCTCTTCTGGGCAATGGCTGTGCTGTAAACCTACAGCTCCCGTATAGAACCCACACTTCCAGAGCCTGACTTCATTCAGTCTCCTCCAACCCGACTTGTTCCCCTCTCAGTCTAGAGTGTGGTAATGGCTTTTTGCTGCTGCTAGCCCTTGATCCTTCACTCTACCTTACGATGCCCTTAACAGCAACTGCACTGCAAAAGGAGAAACTTCATTAAACTGTCCTCAATTAAGGACTCAGAGTATGCCGTCTGTTTCCTGCTACGATGCAGGCTGATATATAATATACACAATAATATATATATCCCCCAGCACTGTTTGAGGACACCTACTTCAAAATACCCTTGGTAATACAAAGGATGACTTTAAAAAAATATTTGACAATTTGAAAAAAATTTCAGGAGAAAAACAGTTCTCATTTTAATTTAATTTCTTTGTTTACGAGTGAGGCTGAGTATTGTAATATATAATTAATATTTTAATATATATTTACAGCTTTAGGGGCATGAACATTCTATCTACTGCTTGCCCACTTTTTAAAGAAGGGTATTTTTCTTATAGCTTTGAAAATCATCTTTATATGACAGGAATACGAAATTTCAAATTTGATATTTAATTTTGCTTAGGATTTTAAAAAATATCTCCTTTGTCATTTCTGCCATTGTTTTGACCTTTAAAAGGTCATTTTCTAATTCCAGTGTCAGTCACACGTGACGCATATATGAAAATTCTAGTCTCATAATAGCAAATAACTAAACTTGATTGCAAATATCCTAACCTTCTAAAGTGGGTTCAGGAAGGTGTTCCTGACTCCGTGGTTGCTGGTCTCAGTCATGAATGATCCGACTTGCCTGTAGCGCTGTGGTTAGTACTTGTCAAAAGATAAGACCCCGAGTCATGAGCAAAACCACACATCCGCCAAGCCGGTGCCCACGTGCTTGCCCCCAGTGGTCACCACCAAATCAGGATGACCTCTCTTTTGTTCTACCTTCCAAATCGTACACGGTGCCTCTCCGTGGAAGAATACAACTGAACCTTGTTGTGAAAAGAATCCAAGAAATTCAGTGAGCACTTAGAAGAGTGAGAATATCTCTGAAAAGCTACAAACTGTATCTGGTATGTCCACCCCCTCGGACTATTAGTTCGTTATACATCTTATTCTCTTATTTGAACTCCCAAACTCATCAGTGGCAACATCATATTTTGCCCAACATGGTGCCAGGAAGATGTGCCCATTATGAACCCAAAAATAGGGGACCAAAATTTCTTATAAGTCTCTGTAGTTTTCTGTGATACATATTCATCTACTAGCCCAATCGTCACCCTCCTTTAATATCATGTAACTTAATGACCACTCATCATATAGACAATATTAGTGGAAGGGAATGAGCTTCTGCAACTTGTCACAAGTTGGGATTTCTAAGCTCTTTCTTCCAACGCCAATTTCTTGCTCTCTTTGCCCTCAATTAGAGCCTCGTCCAGTTATCGTTCTTAACCTCGTAGACTGTACCAAATTACCACTGAAATTGTGAGTCATTAAAGATCTCAATTATTTGGGGGTGTCGTACCCTTTCACTAACTTGTAGCACTGGACAGGGGCAAATTCCAGACATTCTTCTTCTTCAGCCAGTTTTGTAGTAGCAATTCCATTTTCCCCTTGATAAACAAGATCAATCAACTGTGATCCCCATTTGTTGCTGACTGATTAGCCATAAGTGACAATGTGGCAGCCTCAACTTGTAATTCAGAGCAACCGTTGTTGGGATTCCTGGTGGAAACATATCTTCTTTGGGATCTAAGACCTATAAATTAGTGGGGTCCAAGATACAGGGGACAGAAAGCATAATAAAGAATCTGATGCAATATTTTGATGTTTGCTGACAGCTTTTCAGCCTCCCCCCTGCTTTCCCTTCTGCCCTGAACCTGGGCAAGCTGAGAAGGACACCTTCCTTTGATGCACTGGTGAGAGGTCCAAACCACAGGAGCCCCTGAGATGCATGAGAACCCTCCCTCAGCTCCCAACCCCCAACACAATAAAAACATCTCCCCTGTCTCTTTTCTCTGATCTCTCAGGCCACGTTTGGACCTGTTTAGGAGGCCTAGCACAATGATGAATCAGAGTAATAATGTCAGTCATTCTTATTTTGTTCTGAACTCAAGGGGAAAAAAGCAATGTTTACCAGTAAGATAGGTGCTGAATTTTTTTCCGCAGCTTTTCTTCCTCAGAGTATCAATTAGATTTGTGTGTGTATGCATTCAGCCACATCACAAAGCAGTAACTTCAGAAGACATTATTTAATTAGGTGATGATTCTATGGGAAGAAGTTTGGACTGGGCTAGGCTGGCCAGTTCTTTACTGGTCAAGATATATTTCTGGTGAAGTAAAGCTTATAGCATTGCAAAGTGACCTACTTTATCTCTAGGACTTTGTTTTGCCTTAAAGTCTACTTTGTCTAATATTAATATAGGTATAGGCATACCTCACTTTATTATGCTTCACTTTATAGTGCTTCATAGATACTGCCTTTTTTTACACATTGAAAGTTTTTGGCAATACTGCATCAAGCAAATCTATTGGTTCTATTTTTCCAACAACATTTACTCACTTCACGTCTCTGTGTCACATTTTGGTAATTCTTGCAATATTTCAAACCCCACCAGCAAAAAGATTACAATTTGCTGAAGGCTTAGATGATGGTTAGCATTTTTTAGCAATAAAATACTTTAAAATTAAGGTATGCATTTTTTTAGACATACTGCCATTGCACACTTAATAAACTACAGTATAATGTAAACATAACTTTTATATGCACTGGGAAACCAAAAAATATGTGTGCCTCAATTTATTGTGATATCTGCTTTATTGCTCTGGTCTAGAACTGAACCCACAATATCTCTGAGGTCCACCTATACATTGGTTTTCTTTGATTGGTGTTTAAATGGCATATCTTTTCCATCCTTTTACTTTAAATTTTCTGCATGCTTATATTTCAGATATATCTCTTAGAAGCAAGTATATATTGTTTGTACTTCATTTAGCTTATCAAGCATTTTCTTTCAAATGGTTCATTGCCATTTATTTATATATTGGACTTTATATGATACTACTGTATTTTTCTTATCTGCCCTCAGTATTTTACTTCTCATTTCCCTTCTTGTTGATTGATTGAGATATTTTTATTATCCCATTTTTTCCTGTTGGTGGGCTAGTTATATAGTCTTTTAGTCTTCTTTAGTTGTTAGCCTAGATGTTTTATGCTCTCTTGACTTATTTAATTCTATAAATACTTTCAAACACCACAGTATCTAATTTTTTTATTCAGTCAGTGTTACTTTGTATTTATTCATGTATTTTGCATTTTCTTTGGTTTTCACAATTAAACATATTAAATCTTCTAACTGTATCCTTGCTGTCTCATCCTCTCTTCTGTAGTTTTTATTCCTTTGTCTTTCTGTGCCTCATTCTTGACAGTTCTCCTCATCTATTTCCCAGTTACTAATGTTCTCTTCAGCTAAATCTCATTTCCTGTTATATTTGGCTACTGAGTCCTCAATTTCAGTAATTGCATTTTTAGTGTAGAATTTTTACTTGCTTCTTTTTCAAACCTGGAATATAAAATTTGTTTTTTAAAATCTTTGAGTTCTTTGCTGAAATGCTTATGCTTTCCTTTTATCTCCACAGTAAGCATAGTTATTTTACAGCCCATATCTATTGATCCTACTACCTGGAGTAACTGAGGACTTATTTTTGCTTAACATTTTGTGTGTGTTGGTCTCCATTCAGATGTCATAGCTTCTTACGTCTCTAGATATCTTTGATTGAGTGCTGAACATTTTAGTTGAAATATTATTTTTTAGAAATAATTGTCAGAATGTTAGATGATGTAATATTCTTTCAGAGACAGTTGTAAACCTCTTTCAGGTACCTGAGGACATTAGAAATATATGATCAGCCAAACCCAGTTGCAGAGCATGAGATTAGTTTAGATCACTGATATAACTCACAGAAGTGCTATGGTCTATGTAAGGGCTTGTTTACTGCTATTTATATTTACTTTCAGGAGACAGCACTTTAAAGGGTGGTTACAGTGCTATATAGATAGCAGGGCCTCTTCCAGCTCCTGTCTTACTAGTTCCATGAGGATGAAGGTTTCCTGCTCATTCTCTCAGCTGTTTGTCTTGTTTTAATACTGGGCAGAATGATCTCAAATGCTGGGCTCCTCTCAGTGACATCCGGTGTATTCCACGCCTTAGACTTGTAATTTCCTTTAATTGTATCACGATGTTTACTTTGCAGTTTTCTACTTCCAGTAATACATTTAATGCAGAAAATGAGAGGCTAACAAAACCATTGGAAGGTCTGAGAAGTGAAAAAATATGGAAACCCAAGGAGTACAAAGAAACCACTTCCAACAGTCTCAACTGTGATTGAACTAAAGCAGACGACTCACAATAGGGCATCCAGAATCTGCAGGCGGCATCCCAAGTCAGTAAGTTGCTGACACCCAAGCATCTACCTGCAGTCACCACTTGAGAATAATCTCTTCCATCTTCCTAAACCCACAGATTCTTGGTGGTACTGTCCATAACCCTCCTGGCAAGAAAGACTTGCAAGCAAAGTGTTCAGGATTGATGCCTCTGCATACAGCAGAGAGTTTAGAATGGTGTGAAATACGCTGAGTATTCACAAGGAATATCTGGCACATCTCAACCCATTAAATCATAATTTCCAGTATAAGCAAATGATTAAATCTCTGAATATGTATTTCTATAACTGATCTTTTGAATAAATGTTAATGTTTTATAATCCCTAGATTGTGTTTAGCGCTGTAATAACACTGCAAATATCACAGGATAAACCATTTTTATTTTATTTTAAAAGGACCAAATGAAAACTGCAAAGGAAACACGTGCTAAGCAATTGTTAAAATTAGCCTTTCCTTGACAGAAGTCATATTAGTACATAGAATTCTATACTTCTAGCTGCGGTGGCTATGCATTTCTAATAAAATAATTAAATGGATGATAAAATGTTTTACTGTAAACATGGTAATCATTTTGCTAGATTCTGTGGGTAAAATATTGTAATTTTCCAGCAAGTTTTCTTCTCTTCAGAGTCAGTGCTATTGTAGCTGAAAGTGGGGTCCGGCTGCCCCCCCCTTCAAAGGCCAGTACAGAGGCCAGGTTGGTGGAAAGGAAAGTTTGCTTTATTTTGGATGCCGGTAACCAGGGCGGGGAGGGGTGGGGAGTGGACACCTGTCCAAAGGCCAGCTCCCCCTCCCCAGACAGTCAGGGGGTGAGAGCTTTTATAGACAGAGGGAGGGGCCACCTGCAGAAACAGCACAGGCAGCTCTGACTGTCATCTTGAAATTGGTCATCGGTGGTCTGACCAGCGTCATCTCGATAGTTTTAGGTACAGTTAATCTTCAGTTCCAGGGTCGGTTTGTTTCCACTTCTTTGAGGCCAATTCTCAGAATTGTGGCAGCTTACGTCATGGCTACAGCCTGGTCATCATGTGTTAACATCTTCCACCTGGTGGGGTTTAGTATCTCTAAGACAGCTCACAGAACACAGCTCAGACTATGATCTACAGCCCTTGAGGAGGACCTAAAGGTCCTTGACTTTGCTTAATGACTAAACTATTATTATTTGGTCTCCTTTGGCGGTTTTCCTTTGTTTCTGCATTTTCTCACTGCTCTTATTAAACTTATTCTTTGGCTAAAGTTTTTCCACAGACAAAAGGCAAGCCGAGGACATGGGGGACAGGGGCCATAGGGTCCTGCTCCGTTTCACTATGAAGTGCAATAGACCCTTCACATCACTATGCTCTATGTTCTTAGAGATGCAGCTCTGGGGGAATAACACCTAGTGATACAAATGAATTAGTTACTGATGTGCAACAACAAGGATCTCAACAAACATCACACTGAGTGAAAGAAGCCAGGCATAGAGAGTATTACTGTGTGATTCTATTCACATTAAGCTCCAGGAAAGACCAGTATAATCTGCTGTGACAGAAGCCAGATCAGTGGCTGCCTGGGACTAGAGCCGAAGAGAGGACTGAGTGAGAAGGTGCAGGAGGGATTTGAAGCGATGGAAACATCCTGTATCTTGATTTGGGAGGCGGTGACATGGGTGTGTACATTTATCAAGGCTCATTGAAATGCGCATCTCAATGGGTACACTGTGTATAAATTATACTTCAACGAAGTATGTTAAAATAAACAAAAGAAGCCAACAAACAACAGAAAGAACCGTCAGATTGGCCTGAGGAAGCAGAAGTCAGCTTCCTGGAGAAAGAGGTGTGAAGATAACCGAAAGGGCAAAGTCGTCAGGGGTCAGAGGCAAGATTATGCAGTTCCTCAGGGACACCCTCTCTCAGGAGATGTTCCTGAGGGTGAGAAGTTGACCTGGAAGATTGTTACCCTCAGGTCTTCTGGAAGAAGCAACTAAGGTTCTCATTTGAGACTCAGAGAAATAAAGAAGGAAGAGACAGGTGGAACGAGGTCTTTCCTTTTGCAAATGACCGCGTTTCCCCACAGCCTGCAGGGCGGCTGAACTTGAGCAGGAAGCAGCTTCTGAGTCCTGCTGCGGGGCTGCTGCCGCCGTCCCTCGTGCCTCCTGCGCCATCGGCAGTCAAAGCATCTCGTGCAGCAGGAACACCCGCGGGCTTTGGTGCCCAGAGACAAGGATGAGAGTCCTCGTCTTGCCACCTACGAGCTCTGTGACTTTGGCCAAATTACTTAAATTCTACTTGTTTCAGTTTATTCATTGGTGAATGAGAAATATCCATGCAGCACTAAATGGGGTCGCACATACCAAGTACCAACTGCAGCGGCTGGCACATAGGAAGCTTGATGTTTTAATAGTAGCTCTTACTAAGCTGCAGTAATAGAAACCAAGCTTCACGGTTCCCTTCTGCTTAATGACTGTTCTCTCTCATTTATGTTTTGTGAGAAAACTTAAAATTCAAATAGGCTCTTCCGCTCCTCTCATCTTAGCTGGTGTTATGAGTTACCCAAAGGTCTTCATGCCACATCTTTCTTGTATGATCCCTAAATTGTTTTCAGGAGAAAAATCACACGTGAAGTGTATCCTTATGATGGGAATCCTGGTGGGCTGGCAATTCCCCCCTCAAAGACGTGCACACCTTAATTCCTGGCACCTGTGAATACACTCCCTTGCATGGTGGGATTAGTTAAGGGTTTTCAGATGCGAGATTAGATTATCCAGGTGGAGTCAATGTGACCCTGACCTTATAGGAGGGAGGCGCGCAGCTCACAGCCATAGTTGGAGGTGTGCTGCCGGAAGCGAGATGGCGGGTGATGTGAAGAAGGGGTCGTGAGCCAAGGAACACAGGCCCCTGGGGACGCTGAAAGAGACAAGGAATTCTTCCCTAGAGCCTCCGGGAGGAATGCAGCCCTGCCGGACACCTTGATTTTACACGTCTGAAGGTAAGAACTTGCTTTTGTTGTGTTAAGGCGCTCTGTTTGCAGCAGTTGTTGCAGCAGCAATGGGAAACTCATGCAGGCATGTTGGGTAACCCATGAGAAGCTCCACACATGCTCTCTGCAGACGCCCCTGGACTCGAGTCACCTCCAGTCTGAGACCGTGTTCCTGGTCCAACTCCCCTGAGGCTGCTCACTGTTACGGCCCCTTGTTCCTAGGTTTCTCTGAGAGTGAAGGACCATACATCCCACCACCCTCCCACCCCATAGCTTCGGAGGGGGGAGGGGGAGAGAGTCTCTCTTCTCTGCTGTTGAACTGGCAAATAACCACGTTGTCTCTGGCTATTCATTTGTGAAATATGTGCTATTGGTTACAAGGCTTTTGCTGAGCTGGCCAAGGAATGACACAGGGCAAACTCATCACTGCTAATGGGATAACCAGAAAGTTCTGTATGTTTAACCGCAGCTAGAAATAGAGAGCAAGGGAATACATCTCTTTTCTCCAATCTCCTGAGCACACTTATGGGGCACTAAGGACTTAAACCGTCCCGCACTTTCCTTAGGTTTAGAAAAGTAATCATTAAAATGAACATGTTCCACGTCATTCTTTGAAATGAAAATTGTTTATAGTAACAACTATCTTTTAGGAAGAACAGTTCAATGAGTAGCGTGTGTGTGTGTGTTTGTATATATATATTTTTTTGCTGCCTTGCAAAGTACCTGGGAGAGAGCTGTTTTCTTCAGACTGATGATTGTGCGGAGAGCACTGCAGGTTGAATCACTTTAGAGATAATGAAACATTCAATTAAAATAAAAATGCTTGTGTAATGGCTATAATTACAAAGGAATGTGTTACAGAGAAAAAACGCTATGTTTGAAAAATCTATTTTGAGTTTCTTGTGATTCTAAATGTAAGAAGAAGTGTAGAGGAAGCAATCACTCTAAACGTCCCCTTTGTTTTCAAGTGAATGTAGATGGAAATTCTTAAATACTTGTTTCAGGGTACTCTGAATTTGGTAACTTTCTCTGGAAGAAGATTCAATGGTGGTAAATAGCAATGGGAGGGCATAAGGAATCAGAACCTTGCAAAATAGGGTAATATCAAATGGAAAGGACTGCTCTCTGGATGGAGGAAACCACGAAGCTTTAAGTCACTGCCTTAGAAGCTCTGTGATAGTTTCTCAACTCTGGCTGAGGGTTCAGAGGAATCACCTGGGGGGCTTTCAGTATCTGATCCCAGCACCAGAGACATGGGCTTAATTGGTTTGGGGTGTGACCTGATGGGTTTTTAAAGCCTCTTTGTGCCTCGGTGGTTGGAGTATTCAGCCAGGTCTGCCACCCCGCCTGCATTTCTTCCTGGGATCTGTGACACTGCTGGGATCCAACCTTAGTCACTGACTTGGCCTCCTCTCAGTTAAAAAAAATAAATAAATAAATGAAATTTGTAGCTGGCTGAGCCTTAGGAGGTGTGATTTTCAACATTACTCCCTCCATGAAAGACAAGTAGTGACTCAGCCTGAGCCAGCACACAGAATAGCTGCCTTCACACGATGTTATAGACTAAATATTATCAAAACATCGAGACTCCGCCACCAGTTTTATCTTCCCATTAAAAAGTCCTCAAACAACTCGGCTCCATTAGTGAGTGGATGGTGAGTGGCTGTTACTGGAGAAGCATCTTAGTGCTGTGAATCCCAGCCCCTAGCCTGAGAAATCCTCCCTCTTGGCCCTTATTTACACTGCTCTCTAACTTGTGCCAACACCTACAGGCCTGCCATTGAAAAGTATCTTAATTCAGATGAGAAGGAAAGGAAAAAGGAATACATTTTGTAGATGTGTGGACATTCAAAGTTATCCTGCTTTAATTGAAAGGACTTCTTTGCTTTAAAATTTTACAGCCTTATTTATTGTGATATTAATTCAGTAATCTATTAACATAAGTGTCATTATTTTTAACTGTAACGAATTATCGATACCAGTAATTTTATCTATTTTCTAGTATGTGCTGTGGGCTTCCTAACCTAGAAGTTGTGTGGTATAAGGGGATGTATATGGAGTGCTTTGTTTGATCTTATCAGGCATCAGACTCATTTCTCAGAGGGTGAATGAAACCTATGTTATGCCTCAAAGAGTTTTAAAAGTTGAAGTTAAGTTGTAGTGGAGCTATTGAGCCTCTTTCTTTCTGCCAGGATGCTCTGAAATTGTCAGAGCTGGGACAAAGTGGTGGTAAGCTTCAGTCTTTGCTCCTACCTCAAACCATATAAACAAACTATATAATGATAGAACACACTCAAATACAGTGTGATTAACAAGAGTAAAAGAATTTCTCCGAGGAGAAGGAACTGTGAAGAATTCCTAAGAAAGTAGGGAAGATGATACTGAAGAGGGAAATGGCGGCACATAGGAATATTGAGAGCCTGCAGAAGGGAGGTTCACAGGGATGGGACCACATCAAGGCCATACATGCCTGGAGGTGGTGGACTCCAGGAGCAGGAGAGGTGTGGGACCACCTGGCAAGGAGATGAATTCAAGCCCTGCAGAGGGACCTGTCAGGCTGCTTGATCCTTGTATGTTCCCGTCTCCTCTGTGAGCCAAGGTGTGGGACGGGGCATCTAACAAAAGTGGGAGCAATCCTGAACACAGAGGCAAGATGGTGCTCCGAGTGGCAGGTTTTGCGAAGCTCAGCAGTCAGGGGACTGAGGTTTCCTGCTGGGGCGCTTCCCATTCTAGCCCAAGAGGGGGGTGCTTTCCAGGAGGCTGCTGCTTTCCCTATCCTAAGGTGGACTGCATGAGGACAAAAAATAATCTCAGTGTGACTAGATTCTTGGAGAAAATATTTAAAATGGACATAGCAGACAATTTGTATGTAAACATATAATTGCCTCAAGTCAATAAGAAGTAAAACCCTGTCAAAGAGATGGGTGAACGATCTTAATGGAATTCAGGGAGTGGAAAATATAAAGGGCTTCTCAGGAGCTCCCTGGTGGCCTAGTGGTTAGGATTCCAGGCTTTCACTGCTGTGACCTGGGTTCAGTCCCTGGTCGGGGAACTGAGATCCTGCGAGCCACGCAACACAGCCAAAAAAAAATGGCCTCCTCACATGGAGCAATCCTCAACTTAGCCACATACTTAGAAACTGAAATTAAAAAATAATAATGAAATAGTTAATTGGAAAAAATCTAAGTCTGACAGTAGCAGCAGTGGTAAGGATAAGGGAGAAACGTACTGTACCGCTTGCTTAAAATGCACCTTTCATTCATTCATCTGTCGTTGGATACTTGGTTTGCTTCCACCATTAGTCTGTTGTGAATAAGGCTCTTATGAACATGGTAGCACAAAACTTGTTCAAGTCTCTGCTTTCTCTTTTGGGTATACACAAGTTGAATTGTTGGGCCATATGGTAGTTCTATCTTTAATTTTTTGAAGAAATACTATGTTTTCCTCAATGACTGCACTGTTCTACCATCAACAGTACACAAGGATTCCAATTTCTCTATATACTTGCCAATATTTGTTGTAATTTTTTTAGATAGTAGGCATCTTAGTAGATGTAAGTTAGTATCTCAGTATGGTTTTGTTTGCATTTCTCTAATGATGAGTGATGATTGTCTTTTCATGTACTTACAGGCCATGTGTGTACCTTCTTTGGAGAAATGTCTAAGTTCTTTGCCCATTTTTTAAAACAAATTTGATTTTTGTTTAGTAGGTGTTCTTTATATACTCTAGATATTAATTCCCTATCAGATAGTGATTTGCTAATATATTCTTCCATTCCATGGGTTGCCTTTTCACTATGTTGATAGTGTACTTGGCACAAAATATCTTAATTTTGATGTTCAATTTATATGTTTTTGGTGTCATATCCAAGAAATAATTGGCAAATCCAATGTTGTGAAACTATTCCCCCATGTTTGCTCCCAAGAATTTAATAGTTCCAGATCACTTAGACTTTCCATTTTGAGTTAATTTTTGTATATGGCATAAGGTAAGGGTCCAACTTGAGGCTCTCTATTCTTTTACTGTCTGTATGCCTCTTTGTGACAGTACCACACTTCTTTGCAAAACTTGCTACAAAGCTATGGTAAGCAATTGGGAAATGGGAGACTGTAACTTGGTTACGGAGATGCCATGTGAATTTTAGGATGAATTTTTCTACTTTTGCCAAACACTTCATTGGGATTTTGATAGGGATTGAATTGACTCTGTAGATCATTTTGGGTAGTGTTGCCATCTTAACAACATTCTTCCAGTCCGTGAACATGATGTCTTTCCCTTTACTTGTCAAATTTAATTCCTTTCAGCAGTGTTTTATAGTTTTCAGCATACATGTCTTTTTGTCTCCTTGGCTAAGTTAATCCTAAACATTCTTCTTGATCCTATTGTAAATGGAATTGTGTTCTTAATTTCCTTTTCAGTTGGTTTATATATCGAAATGCCAATATATTTTTATATCCAGAAACTTCATTGAGTTCTTTTAGTTCTAACAGTTTGGTGTTTTGTGTAAACTTTAGGGTTTGCATTTCAATTTTTAGGCCTTGTCATGTGCAAATAGATAATTTTATTCTAGGACTCCTAGTATTATGAAAGTAGCAAGAGAAGTCATTCTTGTCTGTCTTTAAATATTTTAAAATAACTGTTAAAGCAAAAACTGATTATATATAAAGTTTTATAGCTTAAGTAGATGCAAAATATGACAAGAATATAATGTATGGGAGAGGAAACAGAAGTATACAGTTGTAAAGCTTTTCTGTATGTACTGAAGATACACTAAAAGATGTATATTAAACATAGCAAACAATGAAAACAAAAATGCAGCTATTAGGCTTCTGGGGATATAAGAAGTTCTAAACTCACTCAATCTACAAGAATGTGAAAAAGAAAGATGTACAAAGAACAGTGGTAACAAATAGAAAACAAATAAGATCAACCATATGAATTAAATGTTAAATGACCTAATAACCAACTAAAAGCAGATGTTAAATTCAATTAAAAAAGCAAGAACCAATTATATGCTATCTCCCACATACTTATTTTATCAAGATATAGATTGGTTAAATATAAAAGTTTAAATACTATAATATAGTAACACAAATTACTTCATATCAGATTAAGTAGACTTCAGAAGGAGAAATATTACCAAAGATAAGGAGGAATATTTGATAAATTGCTCAACTACAAAGATAAACTCCTATCTATATATGCAAAATAAGCTTAAGTATGCAGAGAAAATCTAATCAAAGTATAAGGAAAACTGGATAACTCAATTACAGCATGTCTGCAATTATACAGATAAGGACACAGAAGATGTGAAGAACACCAGCAAGCAACCACACCTATAACATTTATGGAATAATATGCCAAACAGCAAAAAACGTTCTCAAATGCCCACAGAACATTGATCAAGACCATATTCTGGGCCACAAAATGTCTCAATTTTTAAAGGATTAGAAAAATGAGTATCTCCTGAGCATTTTGAAATTAAATGAGAAATCAACATAAAGACACAAAATCACCAAACAGTGGGAAGTAACGTAGTGTACTTCTAAAGGATTCATTGGTTATAAAGGAAATAAAAAAGTATTTTAAAATGTTTCAAAATAAATTAAAATTCACACATTAAAACTTCTGAGATGCAGGTAAGGCAGTGCTTACAGGGATATTTATATTAGGTGCTGATATTAGAACAGAAGAAAGATTCCAAATCAATGATGTAAACTTCAACCCTAAGAAACTAAAGCATGCAGAGCAAAGTAAACACAAGGTGAACAGCAGAAAGAAATAATAAAAATGAAAGCCACAAATGACAAAATAAAAATAAGAGTCAATGAAACCAAGAACTGTTTCTTTGGAAAGATCAACAGATAAAATTACCATGATCAGGAATAAAAAAGCAGATAATCACAGGAGATGCTACAGATATTTAAAGGTCAGTGAACTATAGCTTCTAGGCTTAATCTAGCCTGCTGTTCACTAAAAGTCTTAGTGGAGCCCAGCCATAGCCATTTTCATGCCTATACTGCTTTTGTACTATAATAGCAGAGTTGAATAATTGTGACAATGTATGACACACAAAGCCTAAAATATCTGGCATCTTACAGAAAGTTTACTAATCCCTGTTTATGAATAATAAAGAGGAATTATATAAAAAAAATTGTACCAATTTATTAAAAAACTTATGTGAAATGGGCAATTTTCCAGAGAAGCCCTAAAGGTATATCTCACTAGAACATGAAAATGTTAACCTGATTCCATTTGATGTTACAAACCTCCAAATGAAAACTTCTCTCTAGATACATTTTGAAAAACATTACCAATTCCGCACACCACAACAGGTCACGTTCTAACTCAGGAGGTGAGCATTACCCTGATAATAAAACAAAACTTAAGACCTTACAAGAAAGGAGGTCTACAGACAATACCACTTAAGCACATAGACAAGATCTTTAAGAAGATTTTAGCAAATCAAATCCAGCAGTGTATAAAAGAATAATGAAACGGGTTTACCACAGGAATCCAAGTTTGGCTTATTTGGACATCAATGTTATTAACCATATTAACTAGTTAAGGAAGAAAAATGATCATTTCAGTGGATTCAGAGAGATTTGTCAAAATTCAGTCATCCTTGATAAAATTCTCAACGAGATAACATTAGAAGGAAAAATCTGCAACACAATAAAGGACTTCTATGGGAAAAACCTAACATCATACTTTATAGTGAAAAAAGAAATGCCCACCCCCATAAGAACAAGGCAAAGATTTCTCCTTTTAACATTTACATTCTACATTGAACCAAAAGTCCTGGCTGTAGTAACAGAGGCAGAGCAAGGAAAAATGCACTGGCATTGGAAAAGACTGTCTCCATTTGCAAATGACATGATTTCCTAAGTGCAAAATCTATAGAATATGTAAGTTGCTAGTGAAACTACAAAGCATGTAGGATACAAGGTCAATGTGGAAATCTCAATTTGTATTTCTCGGTACTATCAGCAAAAAATTGAAAATGGAAATAAAAATGCTATTTATGATAGATAGCATCAAATGACAAAGTGTTTAGGGGTACCTTTAAGAAAATATGGTCAAGAAATATACACTGAAATATTGCTGAGAGAAATTAAAGAAATGGTGAGATATATCTATTTATAGATTGAAAGACAATATTTTAAAAATTCCAATCCTCCCTGAATTGATCTCTAGGTGCAGTACACTCCATATCGATAGTACAGCAATACTTTTTATAAAAATTGACAAACCAATTCTAAAATTCATGGTAAAGTAATTAGAATAACCAAAACAATTTTGAAAAATTTGGAAGATACACAGTACTTGATTTCAAGATTTGAAACCTATAGTAGAAACAGTTGGGTGTTTGTCTAAGGACAGACGTACAGATCAATGAAACCACATAGAATGGTCAGAAATGTACCTGTACATTTATGGTCAATTGATTTTTGACAAAGGTATGAAGGCAATTCAACAGAGGAAATAAGGATTTTAACAAATGGTCCTGGAAGCTGACTATCCATGTGGACAAACAGTGAACCTCAGTTCTTACATCATATACAAATATTAACTTGAAGTGGATCGAAATATATAAGAACTACAACTGTAAAAATCCCACAGAAAAGCAGGAGGAAACTGAGACTTGAGTTAGTTTCTTTTACAATCCACAATGAGTATGAGTCAAAACTATTTACATATTCCTTTTATTCCACTTGTGAAGTGATGGTTGCTTTACTCAGAGTATCTACAAATCTGAGCACTCACTTTAAAGAAAGATATGACTTTTTATTCCACATCTATCTGCCAGAGACAAATTAATCTGATTCATCTTGAGGTAATGCGGTCTATATACATAGAGGTAATGCAGATTTTATATACATTTTAGTGGCAGATTTCAGGAAGTGGAAGAATGTCACTGGCACAAACACTTCACAACACAGAAGAAAATACTGTTGACTGGGACTAAGTGAACAGATCTATTTTTAGTTGGCAGGCTTCCTTGAGAAAACTTAATCTGCTAAACACCTACAGCAGGTTAAGAGATCTAATACTTCCTGAAGACTGCCAGTAGAATGGATATGTCTTCATTTTGATGTGTCCTTGACGAGACATCTGCTTGAATGTAGAGTTGCTGGGTTTATGGAGATTGTTTCTTTCCTGTGTGGTCACATCTCTTCCTAGATTTTCACTTGCTTGCTTGACCAAGTCCCACACTGTAACTTCTCTAGAATCGCACACAGGCTGTATCACCTAGAACCTGCCATTCCTGCTTTCCCTGACTTCAACCATCATCAATTTCAATTGATAATCTTGTCTGTTGTGTAGATTATCTGACTCTGCCATCATTTTATAACTTCTGCTGGCCTAATTCAATTGTTATCTGTAATACCCAATTTTACTTTAAGGACATAGGTATATGGTTTTTCATAATTTCCTCTGCAGGAAATTGAGTTTGGAACACCTGGTAGTGATGGCTCTTAAGTAGCAATATTATTCTTGATACAGAGTATGTGGTGAAAGTGGCAGAGATTATTAATCCTCATTAAAAAATAACGAGAGTGAGTCTATCTCGTATCATTTGTGGTGATGAACATATTTCAACGAGACAGTAGCTTCTATTTTCTCGGGAGAATGCTTTCAGCACCAACAGTGAGAGGCCAATTTATCACCAATTGTTTAGACATGATGATTCATCTTGACAATTGGAAACAGAGGCCCAATATATCCTGGGTCTCTTTTAGAATGTATTTGGGGAACTTAATTTTTTATTCTGCTTTTCCATAATTGTTTATATCTAGACCTTATAACTTACATACTATGAAATTGAATAAAATAACAATATAAGCACCATAACACAATTATAATCTCCGATACCTACAATAACCACTCTTTAGTTTTAGATTATACACTGTAACTTTTAATAGGTAACAATAGTCACTTGAAATAGCCACATTCAACTTAAAGAAAATTTAATAGTTTAAAATATGTAAATGCAATTATCAAAGGAAATGTAAAAAGTAAGCATAGAGCTGCTTCTAGCAACATGGCAGATAAGCTATCTAGGAGCTTGGCTTCTACTTCAATACACAAAACATCCAGAAGTGCTGTAGAGCAAAGATCCTAGTGTGGAAAAACAGAGGGGACTGGAAACCAGAGCTGTCAGCTGAAGCTATACGTGCATTGGAGTCTTTTGCTAATCTTGGTAACCAAAAGGCTTGCGTTTTAAGGAACATGTATGGAACAAGAGATGAGGCCTTGAACGTGAGCACAGTGGGGCTTTTGATAGAGCGAAGCAATACTCCCCAAAAGGACATACCCTCAACCCCAAACTGAAGATTCCAAAGACTAATCACCACCATAAAGTTGTGCAGGGACCTCGCACAAAGCAAATGGAGGGTTATGTTCGTTTCAGGGAAGGTAGTGAGGCCATGAGATATGGAAGGTAGAAATACACAGGGGGATTCAGCCATATTGGTCATGTCTAATTTCTTAACGGAGTTGGTAGGTCTTGTGCATTATTTTTCATTTATGTGTTTTAAGTAACATAGTAAGATGAAAATATTAGACGACTTGAGAATGGAATTTAGTTTCCCCCCCTCCTCCCTGAGAGCCAAAAAATGACATAATTATCCTAGAAGAAAAATACTGCAGAGAGCCTTCTCGATCCAAGGCAGGATCTAGAAGTTGAGTTAGTTCTCAAAAACTTAAAGGAAGATGGAAATTTACCTAATGAAGCATGGAACAGAATCACAGGTCAAAACCAAGACAGAAAAACAGGGCAGGATGTCCTTAAACAGTGAAAACTACTAATAGTCAAGTCAAGCAGGCAGACAGTAACTAACTGAAATAAAATAATGGATACAAGGCAGTGTTTTGCCTGTAGTTCAAGCCATCTGTCAGGATTTAAGAGGTTGGTAGTGAAATAAGAATTTGGGCAGTGTAAATGTGGAACCAAAATGACCACACCTATACAGAGCTCAGAAAATGATATGGCTTCTTCTGTTTTAGAAAGCAATTCTGACCTCCTGATGGAGAATTAACTTGATGTACCTAGCCAAGGTGAAGTGTTCTCCATCATTAGAAATCATTAGCTTCTCGAAGTGAAAACCGAGGGGACTCTGGGCATCCCGAAAGTAATGTAAAATAGACAGCTAGTGGGAAACAGCTGCATCACACAGGGAGATCAGCTCAGTGGTTTGTGACCACCTAGGGGGTGGGATAGGGAGGGTGGGAGGGAGACGCAAGAGGGAGGGGATATGGGGATATATGTATACCTATAGCTGATTCACTTTGTTATGCAGCAGAAACTAACACAACATTGTAAAGCAATTATACTTCAATAAATATGTTAAAAATAAATATTTAAATAAATAAATAAACGAGTAAGCTGCCTCACTGTGGATGAAAGTCTTGGAAGCAGGGAAAACTCCATCCAAAGAGAGTGTCCCTTACTGTAGCAATATAATTTCAAGCCACAGAAAACCCTCTGCTGACTTAAGCAGAAAGGAAATGTATTGTAAAACTATTATGTAGTTCACAGGCTCACTGAGAGGCTGTAGAAATATAGGAGGATTGATAGCAGCTAAAAATCACACCACAGAACTTGGTCCAAGAGGAGCTCGTTACTTCTGCGGCACATCACTTGACACAATAAACTTTTCTAAGCCAGCGTGCTCTTCAAACTCAGAAATTTCCCTGACCCTACAATGAGCAGATTTCTCATTAAAGTGTCATAATAAGGTGGACCTAATTGATAGCTGTTTTCAGCTTTTAAAATAGAATTTCTTCCTTTCTTGAACTCCTGGATCTCAACAGGAGTGTTCAATAAATAGAACTTTTCCAGTCTTATTCTAGGTAACTTGAGAAATAATCAAATCTGAAACTTAATACAATGTTTGGAACCATTGTAAGTTCCATGTTATAGTCAAGATATTTGGGAGGCTGTTGAGGTCAGAAACCCAGATCAAACTAGCTTGGCTTCAGGCATAGCTATGTTGAGGAGGCTGCAATGAAATTATCTCAGAGGATGTGGCAATCCTAGTAAGCTTGGACCACATCCCAATGCTTGGTGATGGAGAATTGGGTCAATCGAACCAAACTACATAGATAGAAGAGAAAGGGGAAGGAACGGCTTGTCACAGAAAACAGGTTAACGAAAAGGGGGGCAAATGAATATACTCTTTGGGTCTACCTGGGCAAAACATGTCCAGGCTGGAAGTTCTTATCTCATTTTATGTGCTACATGTTGAATGATACTGCAAGTTACTTTCTGATGACTTTTAGGATCAGTGGATTCTTCCTTTCTCTGCCTTCAATCTTTTAACAGATTCTTTAACTTCTGCCAAAATACCAAGTTTCAAATGGTATATTGTAAACAAAATTGGATTTGAATTAAGGGATTGGAGTTGACGTTGCTAATAGCTATTAGTATAGTTTTGGATAGTAAACTTGATTTCTTTGAACCTCAGATTTCTTATTTAAAACTTCCGTTTAAGATTCAGCTCATCTTCTAGGTTCTCTTGGACCCAAATTACTTCCCTTCTCTTGTTTTTCAAAATCACTTAATTTATCTATTTAGAGTTCATGACTTAAAAGCTTGTAAAGTACTCACATCTTAATTTTTCAGATTATTATGAGGATACATGCACCCCAATGTTCATGACAGCATTATTTACAATAGCCAAGATATGGAAGCAACCTAAGTGTCCATCGACAGATGAATGCATAAAGATGTGGCACATATATACAATGGAATACTACTCAGCCATAAAAAAGAATGAAATTCTGCCATTTGCAACAACTTGGGTGGACCTAGAGGGTGTTATGCTTAATGAAGTAAGTCAGAAGAACACTGTCTGTTATCACTTACATGGTGAAATCTAAAGCATAAACACATGGATCTACCAACAGAAACAGACTCACAGACATGGAGAACAAGCTAGTGCTTACCAGGGGACAGGGAAGGAGTCAGGGCAAGATAAGGCTAGGTGATCAAAAGGCAAAAATTCTATGTATAAAATAAACAAGTTACAAGGATAATATTGTACAGGGCTTCCCTGGTGGCACAGTGGTTAAGAATCCGCCTGCCCATGCAGAGGACATGGGCTTGAGCCCTGGTCCGGGAAGATCCCACATGCCACAGAGCAACTAAGCCCGTGTGCCACAACTACTGAGCCTGTGCTCTAGAGCCCATGTTCTGCAACAAGAGAAGCCACTGCAATGAAAAACCCATGCACCGCAACGGAGAGTAGCCCCTGCTCGCCGCAACTAGAGAAAAGCCTGAGCGCAGCAACAAAAACCCAATGCAACCAAGAATAAATAAATAAACAAAAAATAAAATAAAATTTAAAAAATGATATATTGTACAGAACAGGGAATATTGCCAGTATTTTATAATAAAATGAAAGGGAGTATAATCTATAAAAATACTGTATCACTAAGTTGTAGACCAGAAACTAAAATAATACTATAAATCAACTATAGTTCAATAGACAATAAATAAAAACAAAACAAAAACATCGCAAATATTTTCTTTTCAGTATCATCTCCTTTTCTCCAGATTATATGCATTGCCACTACACGTTCTTCATGGTTATTTGATAATTTCAAACAATTTTGAATATTTCCAAACAAAATTCTAATAAGTATAAACATTTATGTAATACCCTTCAAATAGATAAATTTGTTTATATCTGGTTCTTAGCACCAAATAAGACTGAGAAGATAATATATTTATTTTACTTAGTATAACTGGAGAGAATACTGGCCATTATCATTTGCATTTCTTCTTATTGTTTATCTTCAATACATTTTATATTATAAGAAGTTTCCTAAATCATGGCCTAAGAGTTTTATAGATTATGTTATAAGGTATAATTGACATACAGTGAACTGTACATGCTTAAATCATAGTGTGATAAGATTTGACATATGTATACACCCATAAAACCATCGCCACAATTACAGTGTCTACAATTTCCCCAAATCTGTCATGCCACTTTGTAATACCTTTCTTTTATCTCTCATCTCTCAGCAACCAATAATCTGCTCTGTCAACATAGGTGAGATGCATTTTACAGAAACCTGTATAAATAGAATCACCACGTCTTTTCTTTCACTCAACAATATTATTTTGAGATTCGTGCATGTTGTGTGTATGCATAGTGCATTCTCTTTTGTTGCTAAGTAACGTTTCATTACTGATCATCTTTTCTCTTTCTGCCATCAGTGCGTTTTTTTCTAACATCTTTATTGGAGTATAATTGCTTTACAATGTTATAGCTTTCTGCTGTATAACAAAGTGAATCAGTTATATGTATACATATATCCCCATATCCCTTCCCTCTTGTGTCTCCCTCCCACCCTCCCTAACCCATCCCTCTAGGTGGTCACAAAGCACTGAGCTGATCTCCCAGTGTTATGCGCTACTTCCCATTAGCTATCTATTTTACATTCGGGAGTGTAAAAGAGTCAATGCTACTCTTTCACTTCATCCCAGTATACACTTCCCCCTCCCCATGTCCTCAAGTCCATTCTCTACATCTGCGTCTTTATTCCTGTCCTGCCCCAGTGTTCATCAGAATGATTTTTTTTTTAGATTCCATATATATGTGTTAGCATATGGTATTTGTTTTTCTCTTTCTGACTTACTTCACTCTGTATGACAGACTCTAGGTCCATCCGCCTCACTGCAACTAACCCAATTTCGTTTCTTTTTATGGCTGAGTAATATTCCATTGTACATGTGCCACATCTTTATCCATCCATATGTTGATGGACACTTAGGTTGCTTCCATGTCCTGGCTATTGTAAATAGTGCTGCAATGAACATTGTGGTACATGACACTTTTTGAATTATGGTTTTTTTCAAGGTATATGCCCAGTAGTGGGATTGCTGGGTCATATGGTAGTTCTATTTTTAGTTTTTTAAGGAACCTCCATACTGTTCTCCATAGTGACTGTATCAATATACATTCCCACCAACAGTGCAAGAGGGTTCCCTTTTCTCCACACTCTCTCCAGCATTTATTGTTTGTAGATTTTTTGATGATGGCCATTCTGACCAGTGTGAGGTGATACCTCATTGTAGTTTTGATTTGCATTTCTCTAATGATTAGTGACTTTGAGCATCTTTTCATGTGTTTGTTGGCAACCTGTATATCTTTATGGAGAAATGTCTATTTAGGTCTTCTGCCCATTTTTGGATTGGTTGTTTGTTTTTTTGATATTGAGCTGCATGAGCTGCTTGTATATTTTGGAGATGAATCCTTTGTTAGTTGCTTCGTTTGCAAACATTTTCTCCCATTCTGAGGGATGTCTTTTCATCTTCTTTATGGTTTCCTTTGCTGTGCAAAAGCTTTTAAGTTTCATTAGGTCCCATTTGTTTACTTTTGTTTTTATTTCCATTTCTCTAAGAGGTGGGTCTAAAAGGTTCTTGCTGTGATTTATGTCATGGAGTGTTCTGCCTATGTTTTCCTCTAAGAGTTTTATAATGTCCATCCTTACATTTAGGTCTTTAATCACTTTTGAGTTTACTTTTGTGTATGGTATTAGGGAGTGTTCTAATTTCATTCTTTTACATGTAGCTGTCCAGTTTTCCCAGCACCACTTATTGAAGAGGTTGTCTTTTCTCCATGGTGTATTCTTGCTGCCTTTATCAAAGATAAAGTGCCCATATGTGCATGGGTTTATCTCTGGGCTTTCTATCCTGTACAATTGTACTGGCACAAAACAGAAATATAGATCCATACTGTCTTGATTACTGTAGCTTTGTAGTATAGTCTGAAGTCCAGGAGCCTGATTCCTCCAGCTCCGTTTTTCTTTCACAAGATTGCTTTAGCTATTTGGGGTCTTTTGTGTTGCCATACAAATTGGGAAATTTTTCTAGTTCTGTGAAAAATGCCATTGGTAGTTTGATAGGGATTACAGTGAATCTGTAGATTGCTTTGGGTAGTATAGTCATTTTCACAGTGTTGATTCTTCCAATCCAAGAACATGGTATATCTCTCCATCTGTTTGTATCATATTTAATTTCTTTCATCAGTGTCTTCTAGCTTTCTGCATACAGGTCTTTTGTCTCCTTAGGTAGGTTTATTCCTAGGTATTTTATTCTTTATGTTGCAGTGGTAAATGTGGGAGTGTTTCCTTAATTTCTTCTTCAGATTTTTCATCATTAGTGTATAGGAATGCAAGAGATTTCTGTGTATTAATTTTGTATCCTGCTACTTTACCAAATTCATTGATTAGCTCTAGTAGTTTTCTGGTAGCATCGTTAGGATTCTCTATGTATAGTGTCATGTCATCTGCAAACAGTGACAGTTTTACTTCTTTTCTGATTTGGATTCCTTTTATTTCTTTTTCTTCTCTGATTGCTGTGGCTAAAACTTCCAAAACTATGTTGAATAATAGTGGTGAGAGTGGGCAACCTTGTCTTCTTCCTGACCTTAGTGGAAATGGTTTCAGTTTTTCACCCTTGAGAATGATGTTGGCTGTGGGTTTGTCATATATGGCCTTTACTATGTTGAAGTAAGTTCCCTCTCTGCCTACTTTCTGGAGGGTTTTTATCATAAATCAGTGTTAAATTTTGTCGAAAGCTTTTTCTGCATCTATTGAGATGATCATATGGGTTTTATCCTTCAAATTGTTAATATGGTGTATCACATTGATTGATTTGTGTATATTGAAGAATCCTTGCATTCCTGGGATAAACCCCACTTGATCATGGTGTATGATCCTTTTAATGTGCTGTTGGATTCTGTTTGCTAGTATTCTGTTGAGGATTTTTGCATCTATGTTCATCAGTGATATTGGCCTGTAGTTTTTTTTGTGACATCTTTGTCTGGTTTTGGTATCAGGGTGATGGTGGCCTTCTAGAATGAGTTTGGGGGTGTTCCTTCCTCTGTTATATTTTGGAAGAGTTTGAGAAACATGGGTGTTAGCTCTTTTCTAAATGTTTGATAGAATTCGCCTGTGATGTCATCTGTCCTGGGCCTTTGTTGGAAGATTTTCAATCACAGTTTCTATTTCAGTGCTTGTGATTCGCCTGTTTATATTTTCTATTCCTGGTTCAGTCTTGGAAGTTTGTAGTTTTCTAAGAATTTGTCCATTTCTTCCTGGTTGTCCACTTTATTGGCAAATAGTTGCTTGTAGTATTCTCTCATGATCCTTTGTATTTCTGCAGTGTCAGTTGTTAATTTTTTCATTTATAATTCTGTTGATCTGAGTCTTCCACCTGTTTTTCTTGATGAGTCTGGCTAATGGTTTATCAATTTTGTTTATCCTCTGAAAGAACCACCTTTTAGTTTTATTGATCTTTGCAAGTGTTTATTCATTTCTTTTTCATTTATTTCTGATCTGATGTTTGATTCTTTTTGTTCTGCTAACTGGGTTTTTTGTTGTTCTTCTTCTTCTTTCTCTAATTGCTTTAGGTGTAAGGTTAGGTTGTTTATTTGAGATGTTTCTTGTTTCTTGAGGTAGGATTGTATTGCTATAAACGCCTCTCTTAGAACTGCTTTTGCTGCATCTCATAGGTTTTGGGTTGTCGTGTTTTCATTGTCATTTATTACTAAGTATTTTTTGATTTCCTCTGTGATTTCTTCAATGATCTCTTGGTTATTTAGTACCGTATTGTTTAGTCTCCATGTGTTTTGTATTTTTTACAGATTTTTTCCTGTAATTGATATCTAGTCTCATAGCATTGTGGTCAGAAAAGATACCTGATACGATTACAATTTTTTAAAATTTACTGAGGTTTGATTTGTGACAGAAGATATGATGTATCCTGGAGAATATTCCATGAGCACTTGAGAAGAAAGTGTATTCTGCTTTTTTTGGATGGAATGTCCTATAAATATCAATTAAGTCTATCTGGTCAAATGTGTCATTTAAAGCTTGTGTTTCCTTATTTTCATTTTAGATGGTCTGTCCATTGGTGAAAGTGAGGTGTTAAATTCCCCTACTATTATTGTGTTACTGTTGATTTCCCCTTTTATGGCTGTTAGCAGTTGCCTTATGAATTGAGGTGCTCCTATGTTGGGTGCATAAATATTTACAATTATTATATCTTCTTCTTAGATTGATCCGTTGATCATTATGTAGTATCCTTCTTTGTCTCTTGTAATAGTCCTTATTTTAAAATCTGTTTTGTCTGATATGAGAATTGCTACTCCAGCTTTCTTTTGATTTCCACTTGCATGGAGTATCTTTTTCCATCCCCTCACTTTCAGTCTGTATGTGTCCGTAGGTCTGAAGTGAGTCTCTTGTATACAGTATTTATATGGGTCTTGTTTTTGTATCCATTCAGTCAGTCTCTGTCTTTTGGTTTGAGCATTTATTCCATTTACATTTAGGTAGTTATCGATACGTATGTTCCTGTTACCGTTTTCTTAATTCTTTTGGGTTTGTTATTGTAGGTCTTTTCCTTCTCTTGTGTTTCCTGCCTAGACAATTTCCTTTATCATTTTGTTGTAAAGCTGGTTTGGTGGTGCTGAATTCTCTTAGCTTTTGCTTGTCTGAAAAGGTTTTAATTTCTCTGTTGAATCTGAATTAGATCTGTGCTGGGTAGAGTACTCTTGGTTGTAGGTTTTCCCCTTTCATCACTTTAAATATGTCCTGCCATTCCCTTCTGGCTTGCAGAGTTTCTGCTGAAAGATCAGCTGTTAACCTTATGGGGTTTCCCTTGTATGTTACTTGTTGCTCTTCCCTTGCTGGTTTTAATATTTTTTCTTTGAATTTAATTTTTGATAGTTTGTTTATGTGTGTTGGCGTGTTTCTCTTTGGATTCATCCTGTATGAGACTCTGTACAGTTCCTCAACTTGATTGACTATTTCTTTTCACATGTTAGGGAAATTTTCAACTATAATCTCTTCAAATATTTTCTCAGATCAATTCTTTTTCTCTTCTTCTGGGACCGCTATAATTCTAGTGTTGGTGCATTTAATGTTGTCCCAGAGGTCTCTGAGACTGTCCTCAACTCTTTTCATTCTTTTTCCTTTATTCTGCTCCACAGCATTTATTTCCAGTATTTTGTCTTTCAGGTTAATTATCCTTTCTTCTGCCTCACTTATTCTGCTATTGATTCTTTCTAGAGTATTTTAAATTTTATTTATTGTGTTGTTATTGTGTTTTTACCTTGTTCCTTCATCTGCTGCGTATTTCTGTGTCTTCTCATTTTGCTTAACTTACTGTGTTTGGGGTCTCCTTTCTTCAGGCTGCAGGTTCGTGGTTCCCATTGTTTTTGGTATCTGCCCCCAGTGGGTAAGGTTGGTTCAGTGGATTGTGTAGGTTTCGTGGTGGAGGGGACTGGTGCCTGTGTTCTGGTGGATGAGGCTGAATCTTGTCTTTTTGGTGGGCAGTAGCACATTTGGTGGTGTGTTTTGGGGTGTCTGTGAATCTATGATGATTTTAGGCAGCCTGTCTGCTAATGGATGGGGTTGTGTTCCTGTCTTGCTAGTTGTTTGGCATGGGGTGTCCAGCACTGGAGCTTGCTGGTCCCTGAGTTGATCTGGGTCTTAGCATTGAGATGGAGATCCCTGGGAGAGCTCTCACTGAATGATATTATGTGGGTCAGGAGGTCTCTGTGGTACAATGTCCTGAACTCGGCTCTCCGACCTCAGAGGCTCAGGCCTGACACCCAGCTGGAGCACCAAGAACCTGTCAGCTACACGGCTTACATGTAAATGGGTTAATGTCTCCAATCCAAAGGCACTGGGCGGCCGGCCTTCTGTTCTCTGCTCAGTCCTAAAGCCAGATGTTGTCCTCCAGGCCTGGTCGATATGGAGAGCCTGCTTTGGATCCAGGTGCAGCTGCATTCCCTAGTGTCTAGAAGAAGCAACAGACGCCCGCATCCTCCCCTACCCCAGCCGCAACTCATCATGATCCGGGAGTGCCCGAGGCTCAGAGTTTGAAATTTAAGAAACTTTCCCACAAGGAAAGTTAGTGACACATATGTCATCACTGGTGAATTCTACCAAACCTAAGTAGAAAAATATGGAATGCTTCCCAGTACATGAGGTCAAAACTAGACCTAGAAAACTACAGAACAGTACTTTTCATGAACATAGATTAAAATACTAAAAAAATGGTGAAGAATATAAATATACTTTAAAGCATACACCATGACTAGGACTACAAGTTTGGTTTTACATTTGAAGCTGAATACTGTTCACCATATTATTAAATTAAACAAAAGGCATGATAATCTTAATAAACTCAGGAAAAGCATTTTGACAAAATCCAACATTCATTTCCTGATACTCTCAGCAAAGTAGGAATAAAAGGGAACTTGTTCAACATAAAGTTCAGCCACACTGGCTCAATGTTGTTAAGATGTCAATTCTCCCAAAATTGATCTTTAGATGCAATGCAATCTCAAGAAAAATACCAAGAGGATTTTTGTAGAAATTGACAAGGTGATCCTATAATTCCTATGAAAATCCAAAGAAATCAGAATAGCCAAAAAAAATTCTAAAAGAATAAAATTGGAGAACACTATCTGACAAGATTTTAAATGTGAGTCATAAAAAGACAGTGTGTTGCTGGCATCAACATAGACAAGTCAATCATGAAACAGAATAGGGAGTTCAGAAGTGGACACACACACATGCACAAACGATTTTTGACGAAGTTTGAAAGACATCTCAGTGAAGAAAGCATTTTTTCCAAATATAGGAAAGTTGCACAGCCATGTGCAGAAAAAAGTGAACTTTGTTCCATATATTGTACAAAATACAAAAATTAAATAAAAATGGATCATATAATTAAATGTTAAACCTAGAACTAAAAATTCCGGTAACATTGGCTGTATCAAAATTTAAAATTTCTCATCTTCAGGATATATAGTTAAAATATAAAGCCAAACCACAGCTTAACAGAAAATTTTGCAAGTTATGTATCTGAGAAGGAATTATATCCAGAATATATAAAGAATGTTCAAACCTCAGGAATTTTTTAAACATAATATAAAAGGCAGACAAAATACGTGAACAGACATTACATCAAAAAACATACGGATGGGAGACCTTCAAGATGGCAGAGGAGTAAGACGTGGAGATCACCTTCCTCCCTACAAATACATCTACATGTGGAATAGCTCCTACAGAACACCTACTGAATGCTGGCAGAAGACCGCAGACTTCCGAAAAGGCAAGAAAATCCCCACATACTTCAGTAGGGCAAAAGAAAAAAGAAAAATCAGAGACAAAAGAATAGGGATGGGACCTGCACCTCTGGGAGGGAGCTGTGAAGGAGGAAAAGTTTCCATACACTAGGAAGCCCCTTCACTGGTGGAGACTGGGGGATGAGTCGGAGGAGGAAGCTTCAGAGCCAGAGGAGAGCGCAGCAACAGGTGTGGAGGGCAAAACGGAGAGATTCCTGTACAGAGGATCAGTGCCGACCAGCACTCACCAACCCAAGGGACTTGTCTGCTCACCTGCTGGGGCAGGTGGGGGCTGGGAGCTGAGGCTTAGTCTTCAGAGGTCAGACCCCAGGGAGAGGACTGGGGTTGGCTGTGTTAAGACAGCCTGAAGGGGGCTAGTGCACCACAGCTAGCCAGGAGGGAGTCCAGGAGAAAGTCTGGAACTGCCAAAGAGGCAAGAGACCATTGTTTCAGGGTGCACGAGGAGAGGGGATTCAGAGCACTGCCTAAACGAGCTCCAGAGATGGGCACGAGCTGCAGCTTTCAGCACGGACACCAGACACAGGCATGAAATGCTGAGGCTGCTGCCACTGTCACTAAGAATCCTGTATGCAAGCACAGGTCACTATCCACAACCCCCAGAAGCCTCTGCAGCATGCCAATGCCAGGGTCTCGAGATTCAGGGACAAATTCCCCAGGAGAAGACACGGCATGCCTCAGGCTGTTGCAACATCATGCCAGCCTCTGCTGCCTCAGACTTGCCCCGCGTTCCAATTTCACTACCATACCCACATCCCCTCCTCATCCTAAGTGAGCAAGAGAGCCCTAATCAGCTGCTGCTTTAACCCCCTCCTGTCTGAGCATGGAACAGACGCCTGAGTGCAACCTACACTCAGATGCGGGGCCAAAACCAAAGCTGAACCCCAGGAGTTGTGCAAACAAAGAAGAGGAAGGGAAATTTCTCCACGCAGCTTCAGGAGAAGCAGATTAAATCCCCACAATCAAGTTGATAAACCCCGCATCTAAAGAATACCTGAATAGACAATGAATGTTGCCAAAATTGAGGCAGTGGACTTTGGGAGCAACTCTAGACTTGGGGTTTGCTTCTGCGCCTAATTTATTTCTGGTTTTATGTTTATCTTAGTATAGTATTTAGCGCTTATTATCATTGGTAGATTTGTTCATTGGTTTGGTCGCTCTCTTTTTTTTTATATACATATATTTTTTTCCCTTTTTCTCTTTTTGTGAGTATGTATGTGTATGCTTCTTTGTGTGATTTTGTCTGTATAAGATTGCTTTTACCATCTGTCCTAGGGTTCTGTCCGTTTTTTTGTTTTTGGTTTTTTCACTCTTTTCTTCTGAGCCATGTGGCTGGCAGGGTCTTCGTGCTCTGGCCGGGTGTTGGGCCTAAGCCTTCGAGGTGGCAGGGCCGAGTCCAGGACACTGGACCACCAGAGACCCTACAGCCCCATGTAATATCAATCAGCAAGTGCTCTGCCAGAGATCTTCGTCTCAACACTAAGACCCAGCTCCATCAAATGGCCAGCCAGCTCCAGTGCGGGATTCCCCATGCAAAACAGCTAGCAAGACAGGAACACAACCCCATCCATTAGCAGACAGGCTGCCTAAAATCATCAAGTTCACAGACAACCCAAAACATACCACCAGATGCAGCCCTGCCCACCAAAAGGACAAGATACAGCCCCACCCACCAAAACACTGGCACCAGTCCCCTCCACCAGGAAGCCTACACAACCCACTGAACCAACCTCACCCACTGGGGGCAGACACCAAAAATAACGGGAACTACAAACTTGCAGCCTGCAAAAAGGAGACCCCAAACACAGTAAGTTAAGCAAAATGAGAAGACACAGAAATACGCAGCAGATGAAGGAACAAGGTAAAAACACAATAACAACACAATAAATAAAATTTAAAATACTCTAGAAAGAATCAATAGCAGAATAAGTGAGGCAGAAGAAAGGATAATTAACCTGAAAGACAAAATACTGGAAATAAATGCTGTGGAGCAGAATAAAGGAAAAAGAATGAAAAGAGTTGAGGACAGTCTCAGAGACCTCTGGGACAACATTAAATGCACCAACACTAGAATTATAGCGGTCCCAGAAGAAGAGAAAAAGAATTGATCTGAGAAAATATTTGAAGAGATTATAGTTGAAAATTTCCCTAACATGTGAAAAGAAATAGTCAATCAAGTTGAGGAACTGTACAGAGTCTCATACAGGATGAATCCAAAGAGAAACACGCCAACACACATAAACAAACTATCAAAAATTAAATTCAAAGAAAAAATATTAGAAGCAGCAAGGGAAGAGCAACAAGTAATATACAAGGGAAACCCCATAAGGTTAACAGCTGATCTTTCAGCAGAAACTCTGCAAGCCAGAAGGGAATGGCAGGACATATTTAAAGTGATGAAGGGGAAAACCTACACGCAAGAGTACTCTACCCAGCACAGATCTAATTCAATAGAGAAATTAAAACCTTTTCAGACAAGAAAAAGCTAAGAGAATTCAGCACCACCCAACCAGCTTTATAACAAATGCTAAAGGAACTTCTCTAGGGAGGAAACACAAGGGAAGGAAAGGACCTACAATAACAAACCCAAAAGAATTAAGAAAATGGTAATAGTAACATACATATCAATAATTACCTTAAATGTAAATGGAATAATTGCTCCAAAAAAGACATAGACTGGCTGAATGGATACATAAAAGAAGACCTGTGTATATGCTGTCTACAAGAGACCCACTTCAGACCTAGGGACACATACAGACTGAAAGTGAGGGGATGGAAAAAGATACTCCATGGAAATGGAAATCAAAAGAATGCTGTAGTAGCATTTCTCATATCAGACAAAATAGACTTTAAAACAAAGACTATTACAAGAGACAAAGAGACTACATAATGATCAATAGATCAATCTAAGAAGAAGATATAACAATTGTAAATATTTATGCACCCAACATAGGAGCACCTCAATACATAAGGCAAATGCGAACAACCATAAAAGGGGAAATCAACAGTAACACAGTAATAGTAGGGGATTTTAACACCCCACTTTCACCAATGGAAAGATCATCCAAAATGAAAATAAGGAAACACAAGCTTTAAATGATACATTAAACAAGAAGGATAATTGGTATTTATAGGACATTCCATCCAAAACAACAAAATACTCTTTCTTAAGCACTCATGGAACATTATCCAGGATAGATCATATCTTGGGTCACAAATCAAGCCTTGGTAAATTTAAGAAAACTGAAATCGTATCAAGTATCTTTTCTGACCACAATGCTATGAGACTAGGTAACAATTACAGGAAAAAAACCTGTACAATCACATGGAGATTAAACAATATACTACTGAATAACCAAGAGATCACTGAAGAAATCAAAGAGGAAATCAAATAATACCTAGAAGCAAATGACAATGAAAATTCGGTGACCCAAAACCTATGCAATGCAGCAAAGGCAGTTCTAAGTAGGAAGTTTATAGCAATACAATCTTACCTCAAGAAACAAGAAACATCTCAAATAAACAACCTAACCTTATACCTAAAGCAATTAGAGAAAGAAGAGCAAAAAAACCTCAAAGTTAGCAGAAGGAAAGAAATCATAAAGATCAGATCAGAAATAAATGAAAAAGAAATGAAGGAAACAATAGCAAAGTTCAATAAAACTAAAAGCTGGTTCTTTGAGAAGATAAACAAAAGTGATAAACCATTAGGCAGACTTATCAAGAAAAGCAGGTGGAAGACTCAGATCAACAGAATTAGAAATGAAAAACGTAACAACTGACACTGCAGAAATACAAAGGATCATGAGAGATTACCATTTGCTAAGAAAATGGACAACGAGGAAGAAATGGACAAATTCTTAGAAAAGTACAAACTTCCAAGACTGAACCAGGAATAGAAAATATAAACAGACCAATCCCAAGCACTGAAATTGAAACTGTGATTTAAAATCTTCCAACATACAAAAGCCCAGGACCAGATGGCTTCACAGGTGAATTCTATCAAACATTTAGAGAAGAGCTAACACCTATCCTTCTCAAACTCTTCCAAAACATAGCAGAGGAAAGAACACTCCCAAACTCATTTTACAAGGCCACCATCACCCTGTTACCAAAACCAGACAAAGATGTCAGAAAGAAAGAAAACTACAGGCCAATATCACTGATGAACATAGATGCAAAAATCCTCAACAGAATACTAGCAAACAGAATCCAACAGCACATTAAAAGGATCATACACCATGATCAAGTGGGGTTTATCCCAGGAATGCAGGGATTCTTCAGTATACACAAATCAAACAATGTGATACACCATATTAACAAATTGAATGATAAAAACCATATGATCATCTCAATAGATGCAGAAAAAGCTTTCAACAAAATTCAACACCAATTTATGAATAAAAACCCTCCAGAAAGTAAGCATAGAGGGAACTTACCTCAACATAATAAAGGCCATATATGACAAACCCACAGGCAGCATCATTCTCAAGGGTGAAAAACTGAAACCATTTCTTCTAAGATCAGGAAGAAGACAAGGTTGCCCACTCTCACTGCTATTATTCAATATAGTTTTGGAAGTTTTAACCACAGCAATCAGGGAAGAAAAAGAAATAAAAGGAATCCAAATCAGAAAAGAAGTAAAACTGTCACTGTTTGAAGATGACATGATACTATACATAGAGAATCCTAAAGATGCCACCAGAAAACTACTAGAGCTAATCAATGAATTTGGTAAAGTACCAGGATACAAAGTTAATGCACAGAAATCTCTTGCATTCCTATACACTAATGATGAAAAATCTGAAAGGGAAATTAAGGAAACACTCCCATTTACCATTGCAACAAAAAGAATAAAGTACCTAGGAATAAACCTACCTAAGGAGAAAAAAGACCTGTATGCAGAAAACTATAAGACACTGATGAAAGCAATTAATGATGATACCAACAGATGGAGAGATATACAATCTTCTTGGACTGGAAGAATCAACATTGTGAAAATGATTATACTACCCAAAGCAATCTACAGATTCAATGCAATCCATATGAAACTACCAATGGCATTTTTCACAGAACTAGAAATTTTTCACAATTTGGATGGCAACACAAAAGACCCCAAATAGCCAAAGCAATCTTGTGAAAGAAAAACGGAGCTGGAGGAATCAGGCTCCTGGACTTCAGACTATACTACAAAGCTACAATAATCAAGACAGTATGGTACTGACACAGAAACAGAAATATCGATCAATGGAACAGGATGGAAAGCCAGAGGTAAACCCACACACATATAGTCACCTTATTTTTGATAAAGGATGCAAGAGTATAGAAAGGAGAAAGAAAGCCTCTTCAATAAGTGGTGATGGGGAAACTGTACAGCTACATGTAAAAGAATGAAATTCGAACACTCCCTAACACCATACACAAAAAGAAACTCAAAATGGATTAAGGACCTAAATGTAAGGCCAGATACTAGGAAACTCTTAGAGGAAAACATAGGCAGAAGACTCTATGACATAATCACAGCAAGATCCTTTATGACCCACCTCCTAGAGAAATGAAAATAAACCAAAAATAAACAAATGGGACCTAATGAAACTTCAAAGCTTTTGCACAGCAAAGGAAACCATAAAGAAGATGAAAAGACAACCCTCAGTATGGGAGAAAATGTTTGCAAACCAGAAAACTGATGCAGGATTAATGTCCAAAATATATATGCAGTTCATGCAACTTAATATCAAAAAACAAACCACCCAATCCAAAAATGGGCAGAAGACCTAAATAGACATTTCTCCAAAGAAGATATACAGATTGTCAACAAATACATGAATGGATGCTCAACATCACTAATCATTAGAGAAATGCAAATCAAAACTACAGTGAGGCATCCCCTCACGCCAGTCAAAATGGCCGTCATCAAAAAATCTACAAACAATAAATGCTGGGAGCGTTTGGAGAAAAGGGAACCCTCTTGCACTGTTGGTGGGAATGTATATTGATACAGCTACTATGGAGAACAGTATGGAGGTTCCTTAAAAACTAAAAATAGAACTACCATATGACTCAGCAATCCCACTACTGTGCATATAGTCTGAGAAAAGCATAATTCAGAAAGAGTCATGTACCACAATGTTCACTGCAGCACTATTTACAATAGCCAGGACGTGGAAGCAATCTCAGTGTCCATCAACAGATGAATGGATAAAGATGTGGCACATATATACAATGGAGTATTACTCAACCATAAAAAGGAACGAATTATTTGTAGTGAGGTTGATGGACTTAGAGTCTGTCATACGGAGTGAAGTCAGAAAGAGAAAGACAAATACCGTATGCTAACACATATATATGGAATCTAAAAAAAAAAAAAGTCGTTCAGAAGCACCTAGGAGCAGGACAGGAATAAAGACTCAGACATACAGAATGGATTTGAGGACATGGGGAGGGGGAAGGGTAAGCTGGGACAAAGTGAGAGAGTGGCATGGACATATATACACTACCAAATGTAAAATAGATAGCTAATGGGAAGCAGCCGCATAGCACAGGGAGATCAGCTCCATGCTTTGTGACCACCTAGTGAGTGGGATAGGGAGGGTGGAATGGAGACACAGAGGGAGGGGATATGGGGATATATGTGTACGTATAGCTGATTCACTTTGTTATACAGCAGAAACTAACACAACATTTGAAACAATTTTACCCCAATAAAGATGTTTAAAAAAATTTAATGTGTAAACCTTGCTTGGGCTCTGGACTAAATAAATAACTAGTTCTATCAGACATTAAAAACAAAAAAAAGAAAATTGCAAACTCATTTTCTGTAATACAGAGATTTTCAACTTAACTTTCCTTCAACTTTGAAGGAATTTTTCATTTCATTGGAGTTTTTGAATATATTGGCACAAAATTGTTCATAATTACTTGAAATCCTCTTTGTATTTGTAGAATATGATCCATAGTTATATTCTATTTTAGTACTGATAGTCTTTATCTCTTTTATTTTCCAGACTACTTTGACTAGATTGACTTTTCGTTTTCCCTTCTAAGAGCCAGTTTTGGTGTACATTGATCTTTCTCTTTTTTTCCTGTTTGTATGTGCTCTGATCTCTAATACTTCCTTTCATCTGTTTATTTTAGATTTAATTTTTCTTTTTCTATTGTTAAAATGCAGCATGAGATGATGAATTTAAGGGTTTTTTTATAGCGCAGTTTCATTCTCTACATTTGTGCCTCTGTATGGCTTTAGTGGAATTTCACTTATTCTAATACTCTGCTTTCATTTGTATTCGGTTCAAAACACTTTCTAATTTTGTTTTTGTGTTTTGCCTTGATCCACATGTTATTTAGAAGTGTTGTTTCATTCCCAGTTATATAAGAATTTTCCAGATAATTTTCCAATTATCTTTGTTAATAATGTGTAATTCCATTGTGGTCAGAGAACATATTTTGTATGAATTGAATTCTTTCAAATTTGAGACTTTTGTTTCATCCTGGATATGACCCATCTCAGTAAGTGTTCCCTGTGCCCTTGAGAAGACCAGGTATATTCTGATCCTGAGAAGATTATTCTAAAATTGTCAATTGGGTTGATTGGTGGATAGTGTTACTGAAGTCTTCCATAGACTTTTGGATTTTCTGTCTACTTGTTTATCAATTATTGAGAAAGTTGTATTGAAATCTTCAAGTTTAGTTGTGGAAATGTCTATCTCTCCTTGAAGTTCCATCAGGATTTGCTTTATGTATTTTGAAGATCTGTTACACATGTAAAGTTCAGGATTTTTCTGTCCTCTAGATGAATTTACCTCTTGGTCATTTTGAGAAGACTTTGTTCATTCTTGGTTATATTCTTCTGTAATCTACTTTGCCTTCTATTAATGTAGTTACAACATATTTGATTAGGATGGTCTATTACTTCCATCCTTTTACTTTTAACTTACTTAGATATTAATATTTAAAGTACATTTCTTTTAAGCAGTGTAAAATTGGGACATGCCTTTTTATCTAACCTGACAATCTCTGCCTTGTAACTGTAGGTTTGTCATTTACATTCAATAGGATATGGTTGGGTTTAAGTTACATTTGAAGTTAATACTGGAACTTATGACTAACCCTCTTCAACTTCAGCATGGAGGAAGGCATATTTATATTCCCTTATTTTGTTAAAAATTGGAAATAAGAATTCTTGAGTTGGTCACAAAACTGAACATAAAAATAAACCTCTACCTACCTACATTTCCATATTTGCCTTTATAAAGTGCTAACCTATAAATCATCACAGTATTTAACAAGAGACTATAAATTAATCCTATCTTCTACTGCAGAGGTGGAGGCCTCCCTTAAACAATAAAAATCTTAATTGGAAAATTCTCAGCTTTATAGGCAGTACTACATGCTGCGTGTAAAGTTTGTTCAGTAAGTATCCATTAAATTGCACTGCTTGTGTCATCTTGGATATTTAGTCCAGTGCTTGTTGGCTTATTCCCCACTATTGGTTTTCTAGATTCCTGAGATGTTGAGGCTTCTGGTCTATTCTAAAGTTGTAAGCTGGCAGTACAGTAAAGAGTAGTCAGATAAGTCATCTTCAGATACAGGAAGCCTTTGGTCCCACTGGTCACATTTCCAATGTTGTCCAATCCCACAAGCTGCGTCTTATGTGGCCTGTACTCTCTGATTAAAGGAATGTGATTCGCACTCCTTCCACCAGTTCCATACACGAGGAACCTCTTTACACATCCATCAAAAGAAGTTATCAAGTTTTATAAAGATGGAGGTTAAATTATAGTAAAAAGAAAAAAACCCCCAAACTTGATTGTGCATCCAATGAGAAAAATTCAACATTTTAACCTTGGTATTTCCTTTGATATGTATTTTATATTTAAGTGATTAATGCATGTAATATATGGTATATAAGAAACTGAACTTTTAAAGTTGCTGATATATACAACACTAAGTCTAATGACTGTGGTTTTGACACACTTCACTCTATTATTAACTAGAGGGAATGGATACTTCAATTTAACTTAGAAGCCAAATTTCATAAATGCCTGTGTTGTGAAGATAAGCTCCTGACAAGATATTCCTTTGTTCAATTGGTAGTTATAACTATTTTGGACCACTTACGTACACTTGTATAAATCACAGATTTTTAAAGACAGAATATTTGGTAACTTGGTTATAATATCTAGAGGCCTATTAAATTATTAGAAAAATTAGGCCATAGAACATTTTCACAGAAGACTATGATCCTAGCTGTGAAATCCTCATTACTGAGACATATAATTATGTTTCTGACAAAAAGATATGATACCTTTTAATAATTGTGTCAGCATACAAAACGGTAGAATATTTAGTCAAGAATATATGAGTACTTATCTGCCTGTGATGCCCTAATATGACAGTCTGAGGACGATCATTATAAACATGACTCCAGATAGAATTTCACATTGTTTTCACTCATCTAGAGAATGGTTCCTGTAGCCAAGGCAAGAGGGCAGTTTACAGAGGCCATGGTGACCACATCATATTCCAGTAATAACCAGTCCTGAAACTCTCAGCACTTCTAATAGCATTCTCATTTTTAAAAAATTAATTAATTTATTTATTTTTGGCTGTGTCGGGTCTTCGTTTCTGTGCGAGGGCTTTCTCTAGTTGTGGCGAGCGGGGGCCACTCTTCATCGCGGTGCGCGGGCCTCTCACTATCGCGGCCTCTCTTGTTGCGGAGCACAGGCTCCAGACGCGCAGGCTCAGCAGTTGTGGCTCACGGGCCCAGTTGCTCCGCGGCACGTGGGATCCTCCCAGACCAGGGCTCGAACCCGTGTCCCCTGCACTGGCAGGCAGACTCTCAACCACTGCGCTACCAGGGAAGCCCTAGCATTCTCATTTTTGTATAGGTAATTATATGCTGAGAAGAGTGCTCTAGGGTTATGTTGGAATGCGTGATTTGGAAATAGGAGAGCGTTACTGGTGCGTGTCACAAGTTCATATCACATTAAGCCTTCATCCACAACTGAATATGAGTCTGCTGGTGGGGGAGGGAGGAAGTGGGGAACTCGAGGAAGAAAAGCAAATCAGCAGTGCTCACCTAGGACTGTGTGTAACTAGAAGTTCAGATGTGCTCCTGACCTGATAGTAAGTGTGGAAAGCCAGAGAGGTTTTTATAGAAACAATACTATAAATGGAAGCTGGTTCCAATCTCAGAAAAGCCTATATGTACCGTATTGGTATTTATGCATTTTAGATAACATACTGGGTACAGAGGCTAATGGTGTTGAACTGACTTAATGTTACTACTAATGTAATTTCCCAAGTATTTGGAAAAGTAGTTTCAAATTGAGAATGCTATCAGCTCAATATTTTTGTTTCTTCTAGTACTTCTTGCAGAAGATTGTATTTTCCAAAGGCAGCTACACAACGCATGTGTGTAATAGTATATATCATCCTATATACACTACTTATAATGTTGACATGCCTCCATTGAGAGGTATGGTCTGTGTTCTCTGTCCTTAAACCTGGGTGGATCTTTGTGACTTCTTTGACCAATAGAATGAAGCAGAGTGATGTTGCATGAGTTCTGAGGCCTGGTCAGAAGAGGCAAAGTAGCTTCTACTGGCTATGCTTCTCCTGGAACACTTGACCGTGGAATGGAAGGACTACCTGTAGGTTATTCTAGTTGATAGTCCCAGCTAGTCCCCCAGCTGATCATCAGAATCTATGATCAAACATGTGAGCAAATGAGCTCCCAGATATTTCTAGGTCTGGATTTTGAGTCTTCTAGCTGTGTTCCTGACACTGGAGCAGAAATGACACCCTCTCCATGTGTCCTTTCTAAACTCATGACCAACAGAACCTGATAATAATTGTTTGTAGTCTCTAAGCTTGGGGTGATTTGTTACACAGCATTAGGTAACTGATGTATCTCTGTAGCTCTGGTATTAAGTTCTTAAGATTGTGACTGTGCTTTTCATGCTGCCCCACACTCATCCCCCAGCCCACAAATATTCAGCCTTAACTACTTTTTACTACATTGGCAAGATTTAGGAGCTCTGATGTCAGTGCCAGCCATAGTGTCAGGAGGAAGAATGAGTTTGGACAGGGACAAAATGTCTCAGGAGGAATGATTATTCCTGGAGCAATTACTACAAGTAGGGTGAATCCAGTGTTGAAGGAGAAGTGTTAGATCCAGCAGCACTTTGGATCCCATTTATATGCAATCTCATTACAAAATTACCTTGTTTTTTTGTTTAGATTGCCCATGATTTAAAAAACATTATTAAATTCTAGCTTGATGTAAAATATTATTTCACTCTTAGAATGCATTAGCTATGCTTAAACACTGGATTGTTATGCCATCTTAAGATTTAGAAACACCCACTTTTAATAGGTTAGTACTTACAGTAGATACTTATTTGAAGTTGTTGAAATATATTTTTGCCTTAGATGGGCAGTTAACATGAGTGGATGCAGCTTTTTTTGAAAGAATCACAATGAGCGTTAAATGAAGTTGGCTTCTACTGTTTGTAACCATACCTCGTTGGCAAGTGGACAGTGGACTGTGAATCTGTAGGTCATTTTTATTTAAAAGTCAACAAGTTAGGGCTTCCCTGGTGGCGCAGTGGTTGAGAATCTGCCTGCTAATGCAGGGGACACAGGTTCGAGCCCTGGTCTGGGAAGATCCCACATGCCGTGGAGCAACGAGGCCTGTGAGCCACAACTACTGAGCCTGTGTGTCTGGAGCCTGTGCTCTGCAACAAGAGAGGCCGCGATAGTGAGAGGCCCGCGCACCGCGATGAAGAGTGGCCCCTGCTTGCCGCAACTGGAGAAAGCCCTCGCACAGAAACGAAGACCCAACACAGCCAAAAATAAATAAATTAATAATAATAAAAAAAAGTCAACAAGTTAACCCTTTTCTCAGTCACCTGAATGTTGCAGGATTTCTGCTTTCTTGTACATTGTTTTCATCAACCTCTAGAGGCAATGTCAAGTCCTACACTTGAGCTAACAAATTATTGAGCAAAATTTTGCATTAATAATTTTGATTCACAGGTAACTTATCAGGGAAAGTGATTTATGATCTTATTTTTCAACCAGGTGTGCTTTTAGAGATATAAGAAGTATTAAACTTGAACATTATTTTCAAACGGGATGTTGGAAGGAAATGCTTAACCTCAAGGGTTTTTGTCAATAGAGTAATACTATGGGAAGTGTTATGGATTCAGTGATGATATGGATTCACGATCATGTCCAGATGGCTGTACTGTAAAAGCCTTTCAGTAGCATATCCCAAAATGCCTATAGTCGTAATACAGTTGGTCAAAAATAAAACAAAGCAACTAGCCCTACTAAAATTTTGTGCAACATAACGTTTTAAATAGGGGTAGAGCTATAACATTTCCAGTGAAGTAGGCAGATTAGTGTTCTTGGTTCTCCTCTGGCCCATCTCCTTGTGATCCCTCCTTCCCCATCAGGATGCACCCATGGTGGACCAGAGCTTAAGTACTTTGGTTTGTGTCTCACCCTACCAATGGTGGTGGAGTACACCCATTCATACGCTCTGCCCCAGCTATTTTTACAACACTTAGAATTCATAATTACTACTGTCTGCCTGGAACACTCAATATTTAAAATCCTACCCAACTGCATCTTCTAGGAAGGTCTTCCTTGGTCTTACCACCATCCAATCCACTTCAGTTTCAGCTGGCCCTAGCTGATTTCCATATCTCTACTAGACTTGTGGGATTATTCCCACAGTGTTTCTTTCTGAAGGCAATGGTTCTGGTAGCACAGGACTTGGCAAATGTTTAGAAACTCAAACTTAGTTCAAATGACTCACTGAACCTTGAACGGTATGGGTAATTGGAAGTTTCGTGGCAACAAGAACAAAAGGTCAAGGAAAGCTCAAGTATGATTTTAAAGAGTGATTGTTCAGAGAGGAGGAGGAAGAAGAGAGATGGCCGGTAGAAGAAGCTAGAAAGATAGAAGGAATCCTCCAAATCCAGCTGATCTACACCTGCAGCTAAGAAAATTTACCAAAGCACCATAGACAAAAATATCTCTGTCCTCTGAATTTTCTGCAGTTAAACTGTCCTCTGCAAACTTTCACATACTACCCGATATTATAGTTGTTTGCAGACAGAACTTACCTCCACTGAAAAGTTAACTCTTCAAGGCACACTCTATTTTTCAGGGTTTTGGTCCCAGAAATGCTTAGCATTATAGCTTATGCATAATGGGTACTTAATCATTAGTTAAATATTTCAAAGAAAAAGTATTGTACAGACTAATTTAAAACTGACTTTTAAAATGCCAGAAATCAAGAAGAAAAGTGATGTATTTACATGCTGAACATTGTACTTCTCATTTCTGGGAATATAATTAGAAATGAGATTATTTATAGTTAAAAATGTGCATACCACTAAGACTAGTTTTAAAATGCCTGATTTCTTTGTGCCATGAAGACTAAAGAAATAGACTTTATATGTTTGCTTTCATGAGAATTTCTTTTCCCCCTTTTGGTTTAGTAAAAATATCTTTCAAATCTTCAGACATTCTAAGTTGCTGGAAACAAAATCAGTGGCATTTTAAAATCAGGTTGTGAGACCATGATTTATTATAGCACTTATTTTCCAAAACTATAAAATATAGAAGCACTAGATCTGAGGCCAGGGACATCTTTTCTTTCTGTCCCAGAGTTTAGTGTGTTCCTGACACAGAATATGTGCTCTGTATGTTTGAAGTGAACTAAATTGAGACATGTAAAAGAATGAATATGGAGAAAGTATGTGTCAACCTGTGCCTGTTTACACATGTGATCTTAACCATTTATATTATAGTAAAAATATTTGCCAACATTCCTAGAAAGGAACTAAATGTAAAAAACAAAGTAGGATCCTACTATATAAGATATTACACAAGATGTAAAGAAACAATTTTTTTTTACAAATTTTTAAGGGGAAAAATAACTTATGCATAGGAAAAGTTAATAGCCATTCAGGACAAATAGAGCTCAATATGTGAATGAGTAAACTACTAGACTGTGGTATTTATTTCCACCCATCATCTTTTTGGCCGTAATAATATCATCCCAGCTTCCCAGGGAAGGAGCATCTCTCTCTGCATTGGTGAGATGGTATACCTGAAGCTTGCCAGTCTCTTTGGCATACTTCTCAGTTGGCATACTTCTCCCAGATCTCTTTTCTTCACCATTTATACTTAAATAACTGGCAGGTGATATTGGCCAATCATATACTTCTCTCCTGGAACATTGAGGCTTAATTGTTACAATGAGGAGGTTAAAATGCTTACAATTGATGCATTTGATTGACATGTCCATCTAAGTGTGTATTGGTCCCAGCTATAGATGGCTGCATGTTCACATCTGGTCCAGGTATCTTTATGTTGCCTTAAATCCTGTGAGTGATCTTACATCCTTGCAACAACAGTTGCAATCACTTAAAGTTAGGCAGAGTTGCTTGTTTTATTCTTTAGACTTTTTTTTGGGTCTCTTAAAAATCCCAACTAAAACAACTATTAAATAATAGGCACTAGACGAGATCAGAGGTAGGAGAGATTGCTCTAGGCTGGAGGGCTTTGGAAACATTTTCCCAAAAAAGAAATGTTTGATGTGGGACTTGAAATATGGGTAGAAACTGACTGTGTTAAATGAGGAAGGAATAACATTCAGTGATGGGGAAAGCCTGGTACCAACAACTGGAAGCTGAAAAATGGGTACTGCATTTGGAGGAAAGTAAGCAGAGAGAAATGATTTTGTTATAAATGCAAGAGTAGCAAAATAGTTTGAGAATGTACTTTTAAAATCTTGATGCCAGGTTTAAGAATTTAAGCTTTTTTTAATAGTACGTACCTTGTACATAAAACATTTGAAGATGCTAAGCCCAGGTTAGGCTGCAAAAGAGTGAAGACATAGTCAGAAAAGAAACAATTATTCTAATTACAGACTAATAAGAAGAATAACCATTCATTCATTTTTGGTCTTTACCTTTTGAGTTTTCAGTTTCAAATTACAGATAACCTGGTACATAAAATAGACATAATTTAAAAAGTGATATTACAAATCTATAAATCCTAAATATAACTCAAGAAAATTAGATTTTTTGTTCTAAGAATAACAACAAAAAAAAAACCCTAAAAATTTTTAATGATTAATTGTTGAGATCTCTGAATAGGATTTGTGGAAAATGAAAATTAAGGCAAGAAATAAGTCACAAAATTACCAAATATATCTATAAAGGTTTTTGATAAGTAAAAGAAATTTAGGTTGAGATTCTGATCATAAAGTAGAAGGAAATTGGATCCTCATATAAAATTAGATCAGTGTTGACATGCAATCCATATAATTCAGAATCCAAAATTTGGTGGAGTCTAAAATAACCACTGTGATTTCTATGTTAACTAAATTAACAGGGTAAATTATAGAGCAGCATTTTATTACTATGGTTGATGAAAAGTAAATGTTTCAATCAATCATCTAAATGTAATTTTGGCATTATGGCTTAGACAAAACATCTGGATTCTGATAGAAATTTTGTTTTCATTATCTGCACATAGTTCAACTCTTTTTAGATAATAATTCTGTAGATATTTCTTTTCAAGTTTTTAGTCTACTGACTACTCTGGTTTTGGTAAATAATAAAATAATGGAGCTTTGATATTGGGTACGATCAACATCTGTGCTGTCCAAAATGGTAGCCATTACCCATATGTTCCTACTGAACTCTTGAACTGTGGCTAGTTTGAATTGAAATGTGCTATAGGTGTAAAATGCACACTGACTTTTGAAGACTTAGTAAGAAAAATTTTATATATACACAGGATAAAATATATATGGTTTGAAAACTATATTGATAAGTTTCACTTTTTACTTCTTACTGTGGTTATTAGAAATATAAAATTCTGGCACGCGATGCATATATGACAACTGATCTAGAGTTTGAAACAATGAAATCATGGTAATTGTGGGAAAAAGGCCCTCTCTCTGCCAGATTCTCTGATCAAACCCCCCAGCGACCTAATTGTGTAAGCAAATTGCTTAATTGCAACCAATGATCTTCAGAGTTTCTGGCAAACATGTCTCCAAGTACTTCTAATTGCTGCTTATAGAGCTAGGACTTAACAACGGCAGTTGGGTAGCTCAGAGAATATTGGGTACCTGTTAATGTACTAAGGATTTCCAGGCTCCTTCTCCATCCCGACCTATGGGGAGGAGGCATGCACTTACTTCCACAGCAACTGGCCAAGGTCTGTGAGGCCTCTATGGAAGGGTAGACAAGAGCTCTGTCTTCACTCCTGAGATCTATTGAATAATGGATTCACATACTTGCTAAAGCATTGGCTTGCTTTTGGTTAAAAATGCCACCTTCAGTGACTGGTCTGTTTTAAATCAATACATAGATTTTATTTTTACTGCAGAACATCAAAATCAATTTTTTGTTGCTGTTGTTTTTTTTAAAGATGCTTCACTTCATTTTCTCAGGGGATGGCCTAAGATTTCCCACATCACCGTATGTATAGAACACATTATTTTTGAATAAATGCAACTTTGCAAGTATCAGTTATCAAATTTACAAGACTGTTTTCTACTGTGCTCTGCCTGTCAAATTTCTTAGCAATTCTCTTGCACCCCACGGTGAAAATGACCCATCATACAATCAGTTGATGGCATTCATTGAATTAGAATTAGGCTTATAATAAATCTCACATACTTTAAAGCACAATAATCAGGAGGCTATGTTACTTATATGTGCAACACTCCCATCTGGTGTACATTGGTAATGACTGGGTCTTCCAGTAGGAGTGCATAAGACGTGCCCTGTTGCCTGCACATCTAAACCAGGCAATGTATTTATAAGCTCAATTATTTTGCATTACGACTGAACATTTTCCAAAGAATTCTTTAAAGAATAAGCCTATATACGTTGAATATTTTGATTTTTAGACAGCTTTTTATCATTTTGTTCAACTTACCAAGTTTTACATTGTGTGGTTGTGTAAGTAGGGAGTCCTTGCTGGTGCCATGTTAATGGAAACTTGTCCATATAGGGATGAAACCGTCTTTTTTAGGTTCCGTGGTAACTTGGAGTTACCAAATCATTTAGAAAAGCAAGCCATATATGTAACTATGAAACGTTCAAATTTTAGGTAGAAATAGTATGTCATTAAGTATAAAATAAGAAATAAAGAATAAGTACTGTGACATAATTAAGACTCAGTGCCAAATGGTGTGATATTCCTAAAATCCATTGGTGATGCTTAAGCTGCTATTGATTTAAAGGAGAAAATGTCATCTTCTCAATTGCCTTTACTATTTTATCTTTTCCCACTGTATCTTTGTTACAAAAAACTGAATATGACTTTACCTTGTTGTAGAGTAGATCAAGAATGCCAATATGTGTACATCTACTCTTTTTTAGTTTCTATTCCCATATAGGTCATTACAGAGTATTGAGTAGAGTTCCCTGTGCTATACAGTAGGTTCTTATTTTACATGCAGTAGTGTGTATATGTCAATCCCAATTTCCCTATTTATCCCCCCTGCCCCGCCTTTCCCTCTTGGTAACCATAAGTTTGTTCTCTACATCTGTGTAACTGATTCACTTTGCTGTACAACAGAAACTAACACAACATTGTAAATCAACTATACTCCAATAAATATTATTTTAAAAAAAGAAAGTCAATATGATACCATCATTTAGGAAGTGTTCTCTAAAGCTCTCGATGAGGTACAAGAAATCAAAGGACTAAGTGACAGAATGCCAACTTAGACTCTATTGGTGGGTCTTAGATGTACTCTGTTTATAAGGTTCTTCTGTGGAAAGTTTAAGATCTTTTATACTAAATAATCTCCAAGATTTATGTATTGGTGGGAAAATTTTAGTACAGAATTAGAAATCTATGAAAACTGCTGATTTCAATCTGTTCCAAAAGACTGAGGAAGTCCAATGCCACAATGACATCAGGGTAACCTCCACGTCATTGTTCCTAGAACGTGGTCACTACTTTTCTAGCACATTCTCCTCTTTGACTCCTTTCCCAGTACAAACAAACTGTCAGCATAATACTATAATGACACATTACCAAGACATGTATTAAGTGTTTTTCTTAGGTTAAGTATTTAATTCTCAAACCAACCTCATGGAATAGACACCCTAATTATCTCGTTTCTTCAGATGAAGGAAAAGGGCGAAGACAAAATTGTCTGGAGTACGTAAGCAGCAAGTGGAGAAGTCAACCTTGGACCTGAAATGGGCCAGTCTAACTTCATGTACTCCGCTGCCGTGCTCTATAGCTGCTCCCTGCCTTTCCAAGGATAGATCTTTAATTCTCATTGCACTTCTTTCTGACGTACAATGTCTCTCCTCTCTCTTTACTACCCAACTGTTTCCTATCCTTTACTCGCTTGTAATTTTTCCTCAGAACTTTGCTGACACTATGTACCTCCCAAATTTCTTCCCTTATCATTACCAACTTAGCCTGATTGCTCTTGACTTTATTCTGACATTTAAAACAACTTCGCTAGGTCAGCCTCTTAATGTCTCCTTCTTGATTTCTTCAACAGTTCATTATACGACTTCTCTTTCCTTCTTAATACTGCGTTTATTTCTCAATTACCGACTTCAACCAAAAGTATGTCTTGAAGTTTTCTCTTTAATCCTCTTCCTTGGTCACCCACTTTAATGGCTACAGCTCTTGTTTCTGTGACGCTGCTGCTTTATCATCATGTGTCCTGCATTCTTACTGGATGTCAGTTCTAATATTTTGAATCTTCAAATATTCACTTCCACTGGGACATTTATCTCCTCCGTTCCAGGGTTCATCTAGGGGTAAGATTTGACAAGAAGGCAGTCGTTGCAACACTACATTGCCAGATGAAAAGGCCTTGAACAGCACTTTCATAATCTCACCGCCCTCTTAAAATAAGAGCAACAACTATTTACTCTTTTCTGTATGAACTTGTCTGGGTTTGCAGGCCTATCTTAATATGTCATTTTACTTATCACTCCCTCTCCACCAGGCTTCCCTCTGTCTCTTACATTTTAGGGTTCCCCTGTCCCTTATTCTCCTTTCTTTCTCCTGCCCCACTGTCCAGACATAACATCAAGTTCTCACAGCTGTCCACGATTCCACGTTTTCTCCCTCTTTGTCACAGTGTTCAGTGTTCTACTTACCTATCAAAGTTCTAGTAGATGCTGATGACAAACATGAAAACCAATATCCTCCATCAGGAGATCCTTTCCCTTTGGCCCCTTTTCATCTTCATCTCCTGTGAATTGTTACATTGTCCCGGCACCTGGTGAAAGGGTGTAAAACCTGAACCTGACAGTGAATGAGTGTTTTCACCAGGTGCAAGGGTTATAATTGTTTAACCCTTAGTGCAACATGCAAATTTCGTCTAATAAAATGCACCGTGATACCGTTTGTTTCCGTTCCCCACATAATGTAGCATTGCTAGGCACCCAACAGGCATTCAAACAAACACTTATTTTGATGGATCAATTCTTGGTCGTAGAATACATGTCCACATGTCTCAGAAAGTTGTGTAAGTTAGCCCCTTTTCTATGTGACCACAATAAGAATTCTATTTTCTAAAATGATACATATTTTTAACTTTATTGGAGTATAGTTTATTTACAATGTTGTGTTAGTTTCAGGCATACAGCAAAGTGATTCAGTCATATATATACATATAATCATTCTTTTTTAGATTCTTTTCTCATATAGGTTATCTCAGAATATTGAATAGAGGTACCTGTGCTATACAGTAGGTCTTTGTTGGTTATCTATCTTATATATAGTAGTGTGTATATGTTCATGCCAAGGTCCTGATTTATCCTTCCCTACCACGTTTCCCCAACGTAACCATAAGTTTGTTTTCCATATCTGTAAGTCTGTTTCTGTTTTGCAAACAAGTTCTAAAATGAAACATGTTATTATGTTGATTATTAAGTCCTAAAAGTATTTCAGCTAATTCTGATGACATTTGGGGATAATTTTTAAAAAGTTAATGAGTTATGAGAATTATTCGGGGACTAGAGAAGAAAATAACTGTATACAACATTCATGTCTCAATCTTAAATTAAAAAAATGAATACATGTGAATTTGCCCATCTAACCAGACTTGTACGAAGAAGGTCACTACTTTGGATTTTTCATTTACTTGTGACTTTCACTACCAAGTTTTCTCATAATAGGGTACAATGGGGGCTGTGTATAATTATCATCTTTTAACTTTCATCTACCCTTGATTGCTTGGCACCAGGGTCTTACTGTTACATATCTGCAGTGACATGTTCACATAACTCTGCTACCTATAGCTTTTTATACTAATCTGTTTGTTCTTGTCATTAGGAGGATCAATTAAGACAAAGATGTAGCTTTATGCTTTCCTTTACGTAAAAGCCCTGTGGTATATTGTGGTCCATCCAAAGATGCCTCTGATTATGTAACTGCATTTACTGAATAAAACCTGAGCCTAACTGTGAATGAGTGTTTTCACCAGGTGCAAGAGGCCATTTGTCAAAACTGACCTTTTCTGTGAAACAGCTACAATTATTAGTTGATTCAAGTGTCAAAGCTCCATCATAAGATAAGGGTGTCAGCCAGGAAATTTCTTCTCATTTGATAATAGGTTTCAGAAAGAGTTACAGATGGATTTGACGTTTCTGTCTAAGGTCAAAAACTTAGTGTGAAACGTGCCCAGAACAATTTAGATGCCTACCTTTGAACCGAGTTATATATCACAGTTTTAGTTTCTTTAGATTGCTCATAAAATCATAACTCTTCGAGCAGTATCTTGCTTTCACTTATCTTGTTTTAGTGCTAACAAAAATAAGGAATAACAAATCTTTTATTAAAAAAACCAAATTTCTCTATATGATACATTATTTTATAGCATCTATACTATCAGTACATTAATACACAGTAGATGATGATGGAAACCCTTTAAAAACTTAGATTATTTAGCATAAATGCTGAATTAATGACAACTTACAACTGATTATAAAATCAGGTGCCATGGTTCTGTAAACAAAAGATTGAAGATAACAATTCAGGAAACATGAGAAGTACGAACCAGTTAGAAAAGCTTCATCAGATAAACTTTCAACAGGATTATTAAGAGGAAAGTTTCTCAATGCAACAGACTGTAGACATCCTTCTACATGTTAGCATAATACTTATTTTAACTTGAGAAGGTCCCTGAAATTTGTTAGGCCTTGCAGATTTTATAGAGATGACTAAAGCATCATCATGCAAAATAGAAGTGTTAAAAGAACACACGAGAGATGTTTTTGATTAAAAATAGAAAGTATAACACACTCTAGTGCCAAAGGTAGGACAATGGGAAAATAATGAAGCTGAAGAGATTTATTTAAAGGCAAAGAAAGGTATTTAACATTAAAATCATGGAGTGTAATAGACCTCAAGCCTACTTCCATGATAAAAAGCATCCTGGCAAGAAACTAATGTGCCTTGTAATGGCTAGAGCAAAGTCAAGTCAGCCATATGGAGAACTAAAAATAAGCTTCTTAAATCCACCTGTGGTGGTGGAGATGTCACCTTGAAGGTAAGGAGAGCAGAAACATGAACTTTTTAGAAGAAATACATTTAATTATGAGTTTATATACATAAGAGCACCAAGTTCAATTAAGTAAAATAAAAGCAGCATGAAAAAAACTCAGTGCTGAACTCTTGATCCAATCCCATTCCTTCAAGGCTTTGATTATCCTTAAAAGCATCTCCCTTTACCCCACTGTGTGTGTGTAGATACATCTATTGGCTTTGAATGGTACTGTGGAACCATGAAAATTACTCTGTAGACTGAAACTGCAAAGTGATCTAATAAATGGCAAAAATCATGTTTTTTCCATGACTTTTATAAATTTTGGTCTAAATATTAAACACTTTTTTGGTCATTTATAATGTATAGGGAAATGAAAAACAGTAAAAGTATTCACTGTAATTTGATGCATTGGAAACATTGAGAAGTGTTTTTTGTTTTTTTGTTTTTCAGCCAACAAACAACAGTGGATATTGAACGTTATTCCGACAGTGACTTCATTTTCTTCACGTGAGGGCGGAAAGTGGTGACATCTTAGGTAAGTGTGGATCAGAGAAATCTCTCCGACCTAGTGCTGGTCCGACTGCATGACTCCTTCCCTGGGTCCTATACTCCGCGTATCCTGCACCCGCCTGCCTTGGAGTCAGGATTACTATTGGGAGAGGACATTTGGTTGCTAAATTTACAGTTGCATGGGATGGCCAATTCTTCGTAAATAGGTACAAGCATGGTTTTCAATAGTACTTTTTCCCCCTCATTGTACAACTTCTGATATGGGGTGAGCATCTTTTCTGTGCTTACATCCTACACTAATTGTCATATTCTGAGTTGGGATCAGCTATCATTTTATCCTTGTGCCATTGATGTTGTGGAATATTGCCGAGTTCCTTTTAATATGAGCTTCTTACCCACTTCTAATCCTTGGGACATTTTCATCCTTTTCATTACAACCACTTTCCTTATTGATGTGGATCAGTTCGGCTTCACTAAATTCCTCTGGCTGCATATCCAGAGTTTCTGGACCAGCAACAGTGACAATAGTTCCATGGTTGACTTCTCCTATGGTTCCATGTACGTTTTATTCTGATTTGACTTCTGGTGGTGATTTTTGGTTTCCTTGCTGTACTTTTATCTGTATTAGTCACGTCCTCTTTGGATTATCGAGTTTTGTAAAAATGTTACTTGGGTTTATCACTGGGGGACAAGGAGACAGCACAACTACATGCTTTACTGTCTGTGCATGAATTGAATAACAGATGCACAATGAATCATCAATGAAATCTGAGATATTTGAATGGGCTCTGATCACAATACACATCTGTTATCTACAATGGGGTTTGCATGCTGAAGAGCTGGCAGCAAAGTTTGTAATTAATGCAATTACTCATAGTTAATATGAAGTGGTAACTGAAATTTGAGCTGTTGTTGGAACTATATTATCTAACTTAACCATAGTAACTGGAATTCAAGCACATGGGAGCCATGTGAACAAAGACAGCTTCTGTGCGTGTGCGTGTGTGGTGGTTTCGTATGCTCTGTTGTACTACTTGATGTGAACATGTTTCTGCTATTGTGTAAGCGGAAATGTTCTCTCTCTCAGGATGTGACCTAAAGGTCAGCCTAATTGTTTCAAGAGGTAACTAGAGGTGCTTCAGATGTTGTATGATGATGATAGGACTTTCTTGTTGATAACAGTCTGAAGATATTTTATGCTTTCATTCCCAAGAGTACCCTTCTCTAGGGGGAAGAATGTGGGAAATTGGGGGATTTGGGCACAGTGAATTGTTTAACCCTCACAGTTAAGAAAGTCTCAAATTTTTTATTTACTGTGATTCAATTGATATCTAACATTGTGTAAGTTTAAGGCATACAAGGTGTTGGTTTGATGAATTCATACATTGCTGTATGGTACCACTGTAGCACTAGCTAATACCTCTATCATGTCACATAATTATTTTCTTTTATGGTGAGAACAATTGTCTCTTAGCAGCTTTGAAGTTTATAATGCAGTATTGTTGGCTATTATCACTGTGCTGAGCATTAGCTCTCCAGGACTTGTTTATCTGCTTATTTATCTACTGGTTGCAAGTTCTACCCTTAACCATCATCATATCATCTCCCCAGTCCTTGACTCCAACCCTTGGTAACCACCATTCCACTCTTTCTACCAGTTCTGCTTGAAAAGCCTCAAATTAAGCCATAACTTTATATTTAGTTGACAGTAAGAATACGGCCTGAATAACTACTGACAGGATTTAGAAATGTTTTTATTACTTAAATTATTAAATATGTTTCTTATATTCTTAGCTACTCACAAAAGGAAGAGACTCGAGGCTTCTCAATCTCTGAAAGTTTCTTTACAGCATATGCCCCTTAAAATCACAGAAATTCAGAGCTTGAGAGCATGGTCTCCTCTAGTATAAATCTTTTAACAGAGGAGAAAATAAGGAATCAGAGAAGAGGAAACAAATAGAAGTAGGGTCATGTTTTTGTCCAATAACCCAGGGCAGATAAAGTATTTCTGTGAAGTTTACAATCTAGAGAGTACACTTCTGTATCTATTATTTGACTTAATTCTCACAACAGCTCCCTGAAGTTGGTGGGCAGGAATTAAGGTCACTGTGCCAGTGGGAAACAGATTGAAAGAAAGAGAATGTCTTTGCTGAGGTGACCCAGCTCCTGACAGGAAATCTCATCTCCTTACCCTGGCACTGAGGCTGTATGTTACCCACCTGTGGCACTGTGTGTGGAAATTGTTTCTATTTCCACTCATGTGTGTAGACCCTCATTTACAGAAACAGTTAAAGCTTTGAGCAGTTTCCCTGCAGAAGTCCTTGGCAATCTTCATCTCTTTTTCCAAAGGTTTGCAGGTAGTGTTATTCTAAACTGCAAGATACAGCTTGCTGGAACTATTAATTCACGGTCAAGCAGAAAGCTTTCAGTAGCTGTCTACAGAATGCAAATGATGAAATGGTTTACTCTGGAAATGCAGCCTGTATTGCTGTTAAATCATTTGCATACTGTTGATGCTTTGCCTGTGGATCTGTCGAGGTGGATTCAGAGCTCTGTCCTCCTGAGTTTCCCTTTGTTTCTACTGCTGTCTAACCGGTATGATAATAACTTCATTAGTTGGTTGCCGTCGTCAAAGGGCTTCTAGACTATTCAGACAAGTTTTTATGTCACATGCGCATATTCATAATTTCTTTTCTGCCAAAATACTTGTTATTTAGACAAAGTTAAAGATATACGAACACAAATTACATAGATGTATGAAGGAGTTAAAACGTTAGGCACATTTGAAGGAGAATGTCCATTGTTATTTAAAGAATTTGAGTTCTCTATATCTGTGCTTTGTATGGAAAGCAGCCATCCTGAAATAAGAAGATGCTTACTATAGAAACGATGGTGACATTTCCAAAACATTCATAACTAAGTATATAGAATTATACCTGTGATTTCTCCAGTGAACCTTTCATGCTCAACTTCCCTATATAGAAGGTTTAAGGATGGATAAAATTTTCATGCAGAAAATTGTGTGTCCACAGCAAAGTTGGTGTGATAGATGAATCATAAAAATACCCTTGAATCTTTTATGTCAGAGTATGGTAAATAAAATGAGTGGTAAATTTAATGGTGTACACACTTGCAGTATATTTGTGGGATTAAAACATTTACATTGAAAATACTACTGATGTAATGTCTTACATGGACTTTTTCAATAACATTATACAATTAATCAATTTCCCCTTTGTTCTTCATGATTATAAAAGGTCAAATAACTTTTTCTGTAAATAGTAATTAACTTTGAATAATTCTATTAGAATTTGTATGTTTCAATTTTATAAAACTTAATCAAATTATAAGATAAAAGAGCCACTATTTAAAAATTCATTCAAATTTATCTGAGACTTAAGCTTGGCGAATCATAATTTAGCCCCGTGGGGTAATATGCACTTAACAGCCTGAGACTGTACTTGGAGTTATCTGCATGTAACAAGCAATTTGTTCAAGGTGAAAATGCTTAAACACGTATGAGGTTTGCACATTTCCTAGAGGCTCACATTAAATCCATCCAACAGTCAAATGATCTTGCCACCAGCTTCCTCCCAGAAAACTGACATTTGTAAGGCTAAATAAAATACATAATGGGAAAATCTAAAAAAGGAAGAATGATTATACATCAAAGGAACATATCCTAGGTTTTCCCATCTTGCCTAACAATTCAAACCTTTGTATAATGATCACGTCAAGAACAATATCTATTCTTGTGAGTTGTCTATGTATTGGGCTTGACAACTCAAGTTCAGTGTATGAAACTGAAATAATTATTCTACATATGAGGGAGGCTTTTAAAAATGAAATTTATTCTGGGTTATGATCTTAAGGAATATGCTTGACTATCCCTACCACCATGGTCTCTTTATCTCATAAAGACATCTGAAACATGCTGTGGTAATAATGACGCACCAAGTTGGGAAGGTATTTTAGATAATACGTGAACAATAGCAATTCAAATGCAAAAATGATTCATCTATTTTTAGAATTATAAGTAATTTCTATTTCAGAGAATTACATGTATAATTTAGGAAAGGCAGATTGTAAACTTAATTAAACATAATCATTTTGGGCTCTTAACGTTCTTAATTTATTAACGGTTATCCTTGGCAGTTTTAAAAGAATTTCTAAAGGTAATTTTTTCCTGGCTTGACCCCTGCAAACACCCCCATGTATCATAGCGCTGTGCCTGGGCTTATGTTTCTTTGAATTTCAATAGAACTGTTATAGACTCTGTTAAAGCATTGGACATTTTATTTTATTTATTTTTGAAACATCTTTATTGAAGTATAATTGCTTTACAATGGTGTGTTAGTTTCTGCTGTACAACAAAGTGAATCAGCCATATGTATACATATATCCCCATATCTCCTCCCTCTTCTGTTTCCCTCCCACCCTCCCTATCCCACCCCTCTAGGTGGTCACAAAGCACCGAGCTGATCTCCCTGTGCTATGCGGCTGCTTCCCACTAGCTATCTATTTTACAGTTGGGCATTTTAAATAGGTCTTCATTCTCTTTCATTTCACTAATTTATATAGAGTGCTTACATTTTCTTTTTGAATCATTGTATTCATCTGTCTTGAACAAACGTAAACAGTTTGTGTCCTATTTTGTTTCCTTAGGGGATATTATGTTTTATTTTAACTTTCATTCTATTTGTGTTTGTCCTCTGTTTTTCAAGAGCTTGACAGAAAGTTCTGGATTTCTAGACATTGGATTTTGATGTCAGGTTAGGTTCCATATTTACTAGCGTGTGGTTTGCTAGCCCATTCAAAGCTGCCTCACCCCCAGGTCCATCTTCCACTCCCTGATCCCCTACAGGGGAGAGTAGACTTGGTTACACAGAAGTCCTTCTGGCAATCGGGTAAAAGGGTTGCCCCACGCTGGAACTCGCCATCGAGTAAGCAGACTTCCTCCAATGTGACGCATTCTCATCAAACTAGTGTGCCTCGTGCCTAGTGGTGAGGAGAACCTGGCTGCAGAAGTGCACGATAAATGCTAAATTCTGGGGCCATTTTGTAAATGACCAGGCTTTAAGTAATTATCTTTTGAGATGAGCATAGTTTACACAAAAGAGAAGATTCCAAAGCTGAATAGTTTTTATCTAAATTGCAGTCAATATTGACATAATGACTCATATGGAATCTCAAAAGCTTTAATAAAATTAAGTCTATTCACAGCAAATTGGTACCTATTATATAAATGACAAACTTGTTCTACTTTTATCAGGGAGTTGCATTTCCAAGGCAGCAGGTTATATAACCTCAAAAGCGGGGAAAAATCTTCTTCACCCTTGACAGTATCGCACTATTCCAAGGTGCAGCAGAAAAGCCAGGATGACAAATAGTTCTGTCTTCAATGGTGTTTATAAGTTTCAGTTATATTACTACCATTATTTTCTCTCTCATCAGATATCAGCTTATCTAGCTTCTTAGACTTTTCCTCATAAATCAGACAGTTTTATTCTTCAAGTGATTTTTAAACTCCACGGATGAGTTTGCTTAATTGTTTCTTTAAATTTCAGAAGAAAGTAATTTCCTAATGGCATATTTCTCTAAACACATAGAAAGACCTACCTTTTAGAGCCTAGTTATAGCCATGAAAGCATAATTTTCATCAGAAGAATTTGGTAAAAAAACTCATAAGATATTTATGCACTTAGTATGGGTAGACGATGGAATGTGAGTTGGCAGTTAAAATATGGTGTCAGTTTAAGAAATTGTGTTGAGTGGTGCCATGAGGATTGGCTTTTTGACCTTTACATTAAATTATTTTCTTGATTTAGAATAAGAATGAGGCATATTCTCAAAGAATATTTGAAATATAAAGGTATATATTGGTATATGGGATGGTGAAAAATTGCATAGGCACAGCTATAGTTTCTTAAAACCTTAAGAGTTTTATTGGAGGAATTACTTCCCTAAAATATATTTTTAGTCACAATTGTCTAGTTGTTAGAAATGTATTGTTTGGAGTCAGACTGCTGGGATTTTTATCCTTGTGTTACCACCAGGCATGATATTGGTTATGTTTATTTTATATCTTTGTACCATAATTTCTTTATCTGTAAAATGGGGATGATCACTTTATTTCACAAAGATGCTGTAAAAACTATATATGGGGACGTGTGTAAAACAAACTATTACATAGCATGAGATCAAAACGTTAGCTAATATTCCTTTTACTACTATGTGAGAATCGCTGTGGGGAATGCAAAATTGAAAACAGTATAGCAACAACAACAAAAAGGACTGCTCATTTCCAAAAAGGGAAATGGGCTTGTTTACAAATTTTACAAGGTAGTAAATTGAGCAAAATTGATAGTGGTGGAAATCTGGACCCTGTGCTCGTTATAGCAAACTTAGAGACGATCGAAAGCTTTTAGGTTAGAACTTTCCAGATTTATTTCCAGTCTGGATATTTCATATTACTTGAAGCAGTTATTTTTGTGACTCATAATTTTCATTAAATCAAACTTTAATTAAAACGTTTCTGCCTGGAGACACTGTCTTTGAAATCCTAGGCAAGGCTCAGTAGGACTGTTTGTCTGTGACAGTATTAAATGTCAGGCTGAAAAATGTCAGCTCAGCAGATGGATAATTGTATACTTTAACACTTATAATGGAGAGACGTATTTCAGTATAAACTTTAATATGATCAGTGAATAAAACCACAGCTCATACAGGAATAATCTTATTTACATATGCTAATATACATACATAATACACACTTATCTAGCACCAGTTCAATAATGCTAATATTACAAATGATAATAAGTATATATGAATTGTTCTTAATATCTAGGAGGTTTCCATGAAACGTAGGTGTCTCCATTCTGTTTCTGAAAGCAGGGTCTGCAATCAGGGCAGCAGGTGATTTGAGACTTGACTCCGGGTAGGAGTGAGGAAGCAGAGGGAAACGGAAGGAGTGACCAGAATATGTTATCCGTGTCTCTGCTGCAGGCAGCAGGGATTGGGTTTTGCAGGGACATCTGAGAAGCATGTAGAAGGCTTCCCAGACTTGGCCCTGGGCTGCAGCATTTATCCACCAGCTCTCCTCCTGTATTGGCTGAGGACTTCCTAGTATCATCTACTCCTCACTTCTGTAACACATTTGTACAGGGCCCATTGGTCAGACTTTTAGACTTGGAAGATGATTCTATGCCAGAAATCTGAAAGAACATGGAAAGGCAATTATGGTGGAAGGCTTAGTTGGAGGGTCACCTTGCATGAAATTGCCCAATCTCACTATCTCTGAAATGAGAGCCAGGCCGAGGGGATGAAAAGGGGCAGCAACTCTTCTTCTTCTCTTCTGTCTGCATCCTGTCCAGCCTGTGTGCTGCTCAGATCCATCATTAGGTTCTTTCTGTGCCCAGCTCGGCATGGTGGTAAGTCAACCACACCTTCCTTAGGGAAGTAAGTGTAACAACATGGAGTCCCCGTTGCTGCAGCCAGTTCGGGGCTGTAATGAATAATCTCCCTTTTCCATCCCCCATGCGGGATGTCCCTTACTCTTGGCCCACATTTTAGCTTGCCGATGGCAGTTGAGGTGCAGAATTTCATCTCTCGGGGGACTTGATCTCCTATCAGGTTCAGAATGCTGTGATCCCCCTTCATTGTGTCAACAGGCCTAGAAGCACCAAGTGATGTCTCAGGGATTCCTCCAGGTCCCAGAGGACTTGGCCCAGAAGGTAGCAACCACCCTAGATACTCAGGATATTCAGGTCAGTTACCATCACGGTGCAATCTACGCTAATGAGGTAAGTATTCAGGAGAGAGAGTAGGCAACCCAGCCTTGGTGAGAGGAAACGCATGTTATGGTGCCCACGCATGGTCTCTTCCCCACCACCATGCTTATTCCTTACGTGGGCCCGCTGGGATGGCTGGGGACAGGGGCTGGCTGAAAGCGCCAGACAAATCATCTCATCAGCTAGGTGGTTGAACACCTCCTTTGTGGAGGATCCTTTCCGGTGGACATTGACATGAGACACAAAGATGCTCATAGCCCATACTTTATCCCAGATGCCCATTCACGTACTTGTTCCCCAGATCTCCTTGTTCACCATCTTAATCTTGCTATTTTAAGAACCATGACCCACAGCCAAGATACTTGCCACTGGCTAGGAGTTCATGTATATTCTTCTCTCAGGCTGACTCGGCCTCTTTACAGACACAGCTTAGTGAATGTAAAGGGGTTTCACAGCAGCGGGAAACCCTATCGACTGGGAACGTTTTCCCTCACAATGTCTTCAGGGCCACCTGTAAGTGGGTCTGTGGTGGCAACACTATTAAGCAAAAGATGTGTTTCCAGCACAAACACATTAAGCTGCCCATCTGTGAACCAGATCTGAGTTTTTTCTTCTCCTCTGTATGCTGGTCTTAGGGAACCTCTTTCATGCCATAGGTTGAGCTGACAAAGGTGCTGGTCCAAGAGTTAGGAGGCAATCCTGTTCATGAAACTTGAGACATTAGGATATGCTTGGATGTGATCACCAAGTTACCGTATCCATCACGTACAGGGTTTGTGCCAGCTGACCCTGTGACGTGGAGATCTGTGGGTATTCACCTCATGATGTGCAGCTCTGATTTCAGAGTCACTGATGTTCCATGGTCAGATACTGATTAATTATCAGGACCCAGTGACATAGCAGGAACTGTTGACTCTGCTGTAAATAACATGGCCTTGCTCTGGGACCCTAGAGGTCTGTGCTGTGACTCTCTATGGGGGCTTTCCAGACACTTCTCTTCATCTTTAGCTACTAGGGTTATTTATCATAGCACTGGCTTTCCCAGATCATTCAGGTCGCATGGTAGGGATTTTGCAGCACAGAGTGGACCCGACATTCCTCTCTCACTCTAAGCCCCACATGAAACTGGGACCCTCTTGATCCAACCAATAGATGAGTCAGAGTAGTATTTGCAAGAGTGACATATGCTGTCTCTAAAATCTCAAGGGACCACAAAGTGCTGGGACTCTTATTTTGTAGTAGGGAGTTCCAGGTGTACTAATTTGTTTGCATTGGAAGTGCTCCTGGAGTGTCCCAGATCATAGAACCCCACCCCCAAAAAACTTTACCAGTATGAAAGGTCTCTGAATCTCTTGAGGTTGTTGTTTTCACCCTCTAAAGCACTTGCCACTATACCCTGGAGCAATTACCATACACTAAGCCTGCATGACACTTCTTGGCATAAGATATCAAGTCCTCACAGACTATATTTTTGAGAGAAAAGGAGTTAACACCATGCTGAGGCCAGACTGTAGGTGTACTGCTGCCCTTTCCACAGAAAAATGAACTGCTTTCTGATGAGGATTGAAAAGCTTGGATTCATCAGATCAGTAGCCGTGTGCTAAGTTCCAGAGGTGGTGTTAATCTATTTCAGTGTACACATCACTTACAGCATAGGAGCTGTAAAAAGGATTTCCACTTGGTTGTTTCTTCTACTCCCCTCTTATCTTCCACTATCCTTCTAGTTTATGAAGGGGCCATAAATGTGAATTCAAAGGGATATATTGGTAATCAAAATCCACACTTACATAATTTAAGTCTGAGGATGTTGCCAAACTTTTCAAATCTACCTGGATGCTGTATTGTTTCTGATTTATTAATTAGGTTGAAGGGTGGCAGATTCCAGGGTTTCTACTTGGCCCTTCCTACAATGTTGACTCTTAATCTGGGTCAGTATATTGATTGGGGGTTATGACAGTTGCCATGTATATCCACCCCAGATAATTGGGAACATGTGGTTCATTCGGACTCATTGGACCTAGAGTAAGACAGACTTGGACTACTATTCCATTTATCATCTGGCCTCCAATAGACCCCAATCTACCCAGGAGGTCATTATGACTTTTAGGGGGAGACTTCCCCTATAAACAAATATATTTGTTTCCTATTGCTAGGTACCAAACTTCCACAAAGTTAGTGGCTTACAAAACCAGTTGCATTATCTCACCATTCTCTAGAAGTTCAGGAACAGCAAGACTGGTTTCTCTGCTCAGTTTCACAAGGCTGAAATGAAGGTACCGGTTGGGTGATGATCTCATCTAAGGCCGTGTGGGGAGGGTCTTCTTCCAAGCTCAGTTTGTAGTGGTTGTGCAACTGGGATCTGGCTTCTTGTTAGCTGTCAGCTGGAGACCTCTCAGCCCCCAGAGGACGATCGCAGGGTCTTACGCATTTATTTCCCTTGCTCCAGAGTACAGTTACTCTGATAAGTGGCCACAGGTCCCGTTGAGGCAGGATTTACATCCCTTCTTAAACTAGGAAGAACAGTTTCATAGTAGCATCTTCTATCAGGCTACATAAGAAAGCCATAAACATTGTCATGATGTTACTGCCCTTCTCACTTGTATGTTTCTATGCAAATAACACAGCGGAAATGATTTTTTTTTTGGAGGGGGCAGTGATATTAATAGCAGAGCAGGAAGCATATCATTGGCATCTCCAATTCCCAGACGGAGTAACAGAATGAGCAGTGATCTGACTGTGGAAGTTAAGGTGTGTACACATGAGCTCACACACTGTACCGTTTACCAGCTGTGTGACACCAAGTGAATTATGTTTCTTCCTAAGTACAATTCTTTATCTGCAAAATAAATCAAGTCCTTCAAATTCTACTATGCAATGATTCCAACACGGATAGTGTTATTTCTTAACTACTTCTAGGCAACCGATGTGTTCATGCACTTATTCTCCTTTTGAAGATGGACAGATGTTTTCTTCTTGAAACAGAGGCGTTGATTTATAGTAGTAGAAGCCAACGGGGCAGGTATTTCTATTGTAGGGGGGCAACTGTCTTATTGTAGCAGATCTAGAGAATATTTACCTACAACGTATATAAATACAGTGTACATAATTCCAGGTGAGATGGGCTCTAAGGAAGTGTGAAAAACAGAAAGTCCCGATCACACTAAATGGTGAAGGATGGTGTATCAGGTTTTTGTGGATGGAGACTCGGTGAGCTACTTAGGGTACAGAAGGGAAGAACATGCATCTGAAAGACAAAGCTTCACAGAACAAAATTTTATCCGACAAGTACAATTATCCAGACACTTAGTTGAGTGCAGAAATATTTATATAATGTCCACAGTTGTAGAGAACTGTGTAAAACAAAAGAAAATTTGTAAGGTCACTTAACTGTGTAATCATTTATGTCTCAGGAAATTGGCTATTAAGCTAAGTTCTAGATTTCAAAATGAAGATTCTCAACTGCGTAGCGCTGGCTGGTTACTAGGTGATTTTTTGGAACGGGCCAAATGCAACCAAGACTAGGGGTCATTTTTCTTTGCTTTGTTCTGTGACTAAGATCTGCCCTTATAAGGTGCAATAGAATCATCCAGATCATTTTCCCAGTGGTTCTGGGAAAATACATCACCACTACTACAAGTGGGAGAACAAAAGCAAAAGACAAGAGTTCCTAAATACATCACCACTGCTACAAGTGGGAGAACAAAAGCAAAGACAAGAGTTCCTAATGACGCTTTTCACTCCTCAATAAAAGTACACAATATTTTTCACATTTCTGATAATAGGATTTTAAATACTATTCATTTTCAAGCCGTTCTATACATGCATTGTAATTATATCATGTTTTTTTTCCCAGAAAAGTATTTTTATAAATAGTATTATTTTTCATGTCTGTAGGTTAAACCATACAAGTAATATCTCAAACTTGATTCATTGCAAAAACGTGTTCTCTATTTTTCATGTAATTCTGGATTGTCACTAAATTTGGACAACTAATTGTACACCTTGGGGATACTTTCACAAAGTAGCTCTGAAGCTCTAACAAGGATATTGGAGATACCTTGTTTCCCCTATTATGCTGTTGTCTTTAACTAAAGACCCATAGTAATTTCATTCAATTACCATTTTTAGTAAGTTTATTTTTATTTCCAAACTAAGAACCATGGCTTGATAATTCAGTTTTTTACATGAAATTGTATACAGTCGACCCTTGAACCATGTGGAGGTTTGCCGGGCACTGACCCTCCAAGCAGTCAAAAATCCACCTGTAACTTACAGTGTCCTCTGCAGCCGCCAAGTGTTTACTATTGAAAAAATCCACTTATAAGTGGACCTGCGGTCAAATTGATGTTCAAGGATCAACTGTGCTCTTCTTCTTTGATTAAGTCGTTATGATTACTTTTTCTTGAAATACATATATTACACGTAAGGTTTATTAGCCTAGACACCAAAATCAGCAGAGTCTAGAGCTATGCTCAGAATCGCCTTCTAAATTACACATTTGCGCAATAATGCAATGCCCTTTTGCAGTGTCAAGTCCTGGCCTTGCCGATGCCCGTGGGTCTACAGCTTTACATCTTAGATTCATTCCTCAGCACTGACGTTGCACTGGGCATCTTCCGGTCTTTGCTGATCTTGCATGCAGAGCTCTATAGAAGATTTTTGCTAACAGTTATCCAGCCTCCTTTGGTGTTTCTCTTAAACTCTGAAAATTCCAAAATGACATTCTTCCGAGCTGGGGTGATAAGTATTTACCTAGTCCAGGTGGTCTGTTCAGAACACAGAAGACTGAACATTTAATCTTCTCCCCTCATGTCTGAGATTTTAGGGAATGATGCTTTTCAAATTTCTCAATTGACAGTTATGAACTCAATCAGGATATTGAAGAATCATAACCACAGTCACTATCATGTTTGCCTGTGGGCCATGTTTCTCCTCATTGGCTCCAGGGATACGCTGTAACTCTGCACGTGCTTGCTGGCCTTCACGGTTGGAGGGGGGTGAGTGGTTTATCAGAAGCTGGGTGGAAGCAGGCTTCTGGTGAGTCAGCACGCCTGCCATAAGGAACGTGGGACTGGGAATAACACAGACCTAGATTTCATCTGCACTGGGCGATTATTTCCTGGCATTGGGCACTAAACACTTAACTTCCTCTAGCTTTCTTTTTCTTGATGCAATAGGCTGCTGTCCACCTTAATGGCTATTGACAAGATGAAAAGAGATACTGTGCACCTAGTAGATTGTACACCGCCTACCACATAGTAGGTACTCTAGAAGTGGTTGGCTGTCCAACGCTGTCAACTCATGGAAGAGTTTGGTCACTGATATGGCTGTGGGCTTACTCTGATAGAGGAGAGTTCCACATGTGAATGTGGGCCACTGTGAACGGCAGTCCACAGAGACCACTTCCCAGTTCTGTGTTGAAGACTTTCTAGCTGCCACTTCTTCTGGACTCCGTGACTGGAGCCTAAGGCTCAATGCTAAGTACATTCATGGCCTTTACCCCACCCCCCCAGGGACTTTTTTATCCTAGCTCAACTGTAAACAGTGTAAATTTTTCCTAGAATTTGACCCAGGAAATTGGCAGGGGTGACTGGCTACTTTTGGAGGAGAGAAATATGCAGACAGCAGTCCACCATCGGAGTGGACGGTGTTCAGTGACCCTCTGCTTTCCAAATGTATCAGTATTTGAGACGCTAGTCCTCCACTGGGAGAATCGATGAACTTTATTACCTTCAGGCTCTGTCCCTCAGGCCTCTTCTGCAGACACTGCACAAGTGCAGGAGTGTCAGATTGCGCTGTCCGTGAGAGTTTATACAAGACATTCAACAGTCTTCCACGTTTGGGGCAGTTAGGCTGATGAGAGGTATGTGATGATTAAAGATGGCCCTTGTTTTCCATATAGGAGGGGCTTCAGAGCAACAGTCTAGGTGGAAGCATGAGCTTGGGGATTTGTTGTGAAGCTGTGTTTGCATGTCACTCTCACTGTAACATTTAGGTTGTATATTTACGTGGCACGATAAGTATAAAGTTAGAACTTCCCATATCAAGTCGCCACTTGTCTTGGCCGTTTGCTCTATACTGTGTAGATTTAGTTCTTACAGCAAGGTGATTGAGATAGTCCTTATTTATGTGTATAGGTATTATTTAGTGGATCAAAACAGACAGGGATAATTTATGCAGTGCTAGACAGACACAGAATCTTGAAAGCTCATGCTGTTGCTTACTTTTTGCTATTTGGTAATTAAAATGACTGTCAATGCTTATCATGTTGCCTTTGAATTATGTTACTTTAATCTTAAGCTATTTTTAGCTTTACTGTTTATTTCTTCACTTCTCATTCTCTTCTCTGGTCATATAGACGTTTAACAAGACACACTGTCCATAATTAAGCTATGTGTTTTTCATTAATGTGGAGAAGTTGATCCCTCTTACTTATCACTAACACATTTTACATGCACTTTTATTTTGCATAGAAATTCATCTGTGAATATATGCCACTGAGCACCTATGGAAGAACTTAAAGCCAAAAAGTTTCATATTTTCAGCAGTGATTACCACTAATGCTTACATTCTTCTGCCTTGTTGATCATTTCTTTTTTCTAGAAATTGTTTTCATCTGCTCCATGCCTGTAGAATTACTGAGTTGGAATACAGCACAGGACCAGCTCTGCAAATACACCTGCAATCTCATTTCCACTTCTTAATGGACTGCAGTCAGTGTCTTGGTACTAAAAGCCTTTCATTACTTACTTCACCCTGGCCTTTTTATACTCTTTTTTATTTGCTCAGTTTTACAGTCCAGTTACTCTTTTTTCCATCAAGTGGCTTCTAACGTATTCTTCCAAGCACAGTAGTTCACCATTTAAAACATCTATAACTTCAGTTCATAATGACTTTCCCCTCCTATGTTTGTCATATATTCCTTTTCGGAATCGCTAGTAGAAATATGCCTTCAACATAATTCCTGTTTTTTTGCTAAACCAACAGGGAGTGAAACATGCCCCCTACCAATGTCATGATTACCCCTCGAGCTGTCACGGGAAAAAAGTGGCATTTGTGAACAACGGCTGTGACCGAAATTCAAGGAGTAAAACATTTTTTTTTTAAAATCATATCTTACAGCACTTTTACCATTTCTCTTTTTCCACTCAGCAGATAGGGTGGAATACACGTTTAAAAACTGCTGTGAGCTTCTGCCATGGCGGGGAATGTGGTTGCTGTCCTGCAAGCCCAGGCTTGGGTTTGGTAGCAGTGAGCTTACATCGAAAGCTTCACAACGTCGGTGCACAGGGATGAGGTCACTCACCTTTGTCTTAGGGCAGGTCCCTGGAAGTCACCCGGAGCCGTCTCCACGACCCAGTCATCCTTGCTTTGAAACTTCCAGAGAGTCAGCCGATTATGACGTTTACACAGAGGCTGAGTTAATTCAGTATCTGGTATATTTCACGAAAGAACTATTAACTCAGAATCTGTGTACTAAATGTATCCTATGCTCCGGGTTCTAGGTAAATACCAGTAAAAGCCATTAGGCCTTCATGCCGACCAGTTGATGTGCTGAATCCTACGGGGCTCACTGAAGCTTTTACCCAGTATATTTTTGTTTATTTTTTATTCATTTTAAAAAATTGAAGTATAGTTGACTTACAATATTATACTAGTTTCAGGATACAACATGGTAATTTTATATTTTTATAAGTTCTATTCCACGTGAAGTCATTAAAAAGTAGTGGCTACCTTCCCTGTGCTACGTGTTACATCCTTGCAACTTAGTTTTTTGATTTTTTTTAATTGAAGTATAGTTGATTTACAACGTCGTGTTAATTTCTGCTGTACAGCAGTCTTTCAGTTATACATATATGTACATTCTTTTTTTTTAAATATATTCTTTTCCATTATGATTTATCATAGGATACTGGATACAGTTCTCTGGGCTATAAAGTAGGACCTTGTTGTTTATCCATTCCATATATAAAAGCTTACATCTGCTGACCCCAGCCTCACACGCCATCCCTCCGCCAACCCCTCCCCCTCGGCAACCATAAGTCTGTTCTCTATGTCTGTGAGTCTGTTTGTTTCGTAGATAGGTTCATTTGTGCCATATCTTAGATTCCACATTTAAGTGATATCATATGGTATTTTTCTTTCTCTTTCTGACTGACTTCATTTAATATGATAATCTCTAGTTGCATCCATGTTGCTGCAGATGGCATTATTTCATTCACTTTTTGTTCTGAGTAACTGTGCAACTTATTTTTAAAAGACGATTATTGCTATTATGATGCTCTATCTTAAACTACAGTGACTTCCATATGCCACCAGTGATTTGTCAGTGCATGTGAAGGCTGCCTTATTGTATGGCAAAAGCTCTAGCACTCAAGGGGGGAATGTTACCTTATCTAAGTTCAGCTTCTATCACTGAAATGCTCCATGTCGACAGGGCTTGTCCCTGGGTCCCACTGTGCTTTGGGGATGTTTACTGAACACATGCACAGCCCTGCCGCTGTGGCTTCATTTCAGTTCATTCTAAGCTGCTCAGCTGCCCTGCAGTTACCCCTCACCCCCCGCATGGTCATGACCTCACTGAATTAACCGCACAGCGTGTGGCTTTGATACCAATGGCTTGGCCGCGCTACCAGACTTGATGGGGTTTATTTTTTTCTGCCATCTCGTGCTATGTCTGGTTTCTAGGAGATACGGCTGAACCCATTCCAAATGGTTCTGCAGATTCTATTGGTCAGTATATGGACTTTGATAAAGGCTTTTTAAAAAAATTAACCACAGAAAAGACCAGTCAAATGGTGTGGTAGTTTTTAGCTTTACACTAAACTGTAACACGAATGTTATTTGAGAGTCAGCAATGAGAGGTTTCTGGATGTCTTTCAATGGAAGATATTTAAGCTACCTTTCCATTTTGCCTGGGTTTACATGCAGGGAATATATCCAGGCAGAATGTGTTCTTTGAGCTTTTTCCAGCTCCCGCTTCCTTGTTGACACAATCTAAAGATGGCAGAAGCAGGAGACACAGTCGTCTTTTCATAGGCGTCGTTGTCTTCATGGCAAAGAGGTTTGGACCTGATTCCTGAGTAGGCTGCCAAAGCAGTTAAAACCCTGGGATTTTCCACATGCAGAAGAACTTTCTTCTGCTAAGGCAGAAGGAAAGGGTGAGAGAGATGCAGATCTAATCTCAGCACGTACCATATGGACAGATCTGTTCCTGTAGGATGCAAACATTGTTTTGGAAATAGAATTGATTGGCCCATTTTTTTTCTGCACTGATGCCTCTTATGCGGATGAAACACCTTTATTTTTTAAATATAAATATATGTATTGTATTGAAATGTTCCAATGTGTTAATAATGCTCTGCTTTCCTCTTAGAAAATGTACCTCTCTGCTTATAAGTTCTTAGCTGCCAAACATCTGCTTAATTGCATTGTGTCTTTTAAGATAGTGAGATTTTTTTCTATAAAATTTCTTTTTTGGGGTATGAGTATTGCCTCTGCATCAAAGTTTTGAGTTCTGTTAATTTAAATTTACATTTTAGGCTTAATTATAGAGAAGTACAACCACCAATTGGGTTTGATATATTTTTTTTGGTCAAGGTCCATTTTAAAATTTGAATTTTTTTCTGAAGCCAAGGTATTTTAGTCATCGCTAAATACTTTGTATAGCCATGAAAATTTCACTGTCACCTGCTGGAGACTTAGAAGAATGAGGGCAGTCAGTTGGCTTAATGAAGAATTGAGTCTGAACTTTTTCATATGCAGGTTAATTCAGATTTATACTAAACATAGTGCTGTAAGCTAAATAATTCTGTAACAAATTGAAGTAGTTACTTAATAGAATTATAGCTTCTCTTGACAATGCTACACAAAGTTGAAACATTAATAACTATTGAGTCTTAATTTTGCTTCAGTGCACATTATTTTCGCAGCCTATTTCATCAGAACCAGATGAACTTTCTTGTTTTATATGAGACCTGAAACACTTAAATTGTCCCGATTTTCCAAGTGCTATATGTTTAGTCAGGTTTATGGGACCAATGTGTCAAATCACCACCACTGAATGCCTCTTAAAAGCACAGATAAAGTTCCGCAATTCTCTGAGGCAGGAAAAATGCTTGTGTTCCACAGCTTTAAGCAGAAAGAGTTGGGAGGCCTGACATTTGAAGTCAGAATCATTGCTAACCTCTTCCATTTGACTAGAATCAGTCAAATGCACACAGGCTTTTAAAATGAAAAATACTTTCTCCTTCCTCCCATTCTGACAGATGCACATTCCCTTTTAAAATATAGTTGAACAACTAATTGAACAGGTTTCAGAAGTGCTGCATCAATTTCCCCATCTGTGCTTCGCTGTTGGTTCAAAGGAGTGCAGTAAATCAGAGTGAAGATGAAAGAATCGCAAAAAGCATTCAGTTAGTAAGGACTTATTGAGAGCATTCAATGTAAAGAATGCTGAACTAGTCATCAGAGGGATAAAAGAGAAATCAAAGGCATGACTCGGGTCCCAGAGACGTACACGATGGATGATTCAGTATTGAAGCAAGACATCGCTTCCCATAAAACAATATTTAGTCTCTTTGCCTTCTCCAAGTTGGGCTGCATAAAAATAAATTGAAGATCATCATTTCTTTTTAGATAGCATCACTATATATGATTCCCATTTGTGTACCTAGAAGCACTTCAATCTATCCACACGTTTTCAATCATTCCATACTGCCTATGATATCGCATGTAAATTTCCAGTTTCAACTTCCAAGAGAATATAACTTCCATTTACATGTTTAACATTGTCTCATTACTCTAAAATATTACTAATAACTGGAGGCTCCATTTATCCAGCGTCTGTTTTGTTCTAGGCTCTGTGATATGGGATGAAACAAACATGCAGGCAACCCTTCCTTTATATGGCACCGTGTTAACGAAGAGATGTGAATTTTCGAACCCTGTCCTACCTTTGCACTTTGTACTCTATTTCAAAATGTTGGACTTACAGAAGCATTGCAAAGATAGTACAGAGTTCCTGTATATCCTTTGCAGAGCTTCTTCTAATGGTTTCACTGTATATAACCGTGATGCATTTATCAAAACTATAAAGTGAACAATGGTATGATAATATTTATGAAACTGCCTGATGTTACTTGAACACCACTGGTTTTTCCACGAACGCCCTTTTTCTGTTCCCAGATCCAATCAGGATACCACACTGCATTTCGTCTTCATGTCTCCTCAGTCTATTCCAATCTATGAGAGTTTGATGGTCTTTCACCTTTCCTGACCTTGACACTTTTGAAGACGGCTGGTTAGATATTTTTTGTCCATATTCCTCGGTTTGAGTTTGTCTCATATTTGTTATGATTAACCTGATGCTATAGATTTAATGGAAGAGTACCCTTGAGGTTTTATCACATCATATTGGGATGTTATCAACATGATTTACTTTGAGTGAGTTAACCTTGACTATTTGCTTAAAGAAGGGTCTGCCAGGATTCCTCAGTGGAAAGTTATTATTCTTCCTTTTCCATACTCTAATTACTAGAAGGAAGGTAAGTCCAGCCCACACTTGAGAGGATAGTGGTGGTTAAATTCCATCTCTTGAGGTGAGAGGTATTAAAGATTTGTGGACATGTTAAAATTATCACAATAATGAATATTTTAGGGGTATGCAAAAATCTGTTAAGTTTTGACCGCATTTTAACATTTGTCTATGCATCTTGCCTCCATAAATTATTACTACAGTGTTCCCAGAAGTAGTGATGCTCTAGTAATGATAAGAAACCAAGATCTTGGTTTTTAAATATCATTCTACAATAAAAGAAGCCACACTCCTTGGAGAAATGGCTGATTCTGGGGTTGGAGCAGGAAATACACAAGATAAACCTGGAGCGTCTTCCAGTATCAGAAAGTAAATAAGTGCTAAAAACAAAAGAAGAAGGATGGGGGCACGTTATAAAGGACACAGGAACTGACCCAAAGCTGGAAAAATTTCACCAACAAAATGGTGATAGTAGTGGATTATAATCCCCCAAATAAAATTAATATCCATGAGTCCATACTGATGAAAATGACTGAATAAATGGGAGAAAAGGGACAAACGTTGCTTACAGAAAAATTCCAATTACTAAATGTAGAAACAATGAAGAAAATAGAAAGTCATTGAAGATACAACTTAATAATTTCCATGTAATTTAGTATCTGCCCAAAATGTACTTCATATAGTTTTAATCAAATACATGAGCCATTTTGCATAGTGTTCTTAGCATTTAATCAAAATGCTATTTATACCACAATATTATATTCACATTCACTGTTAAATTTTTAAAATATACATAATTATAAAGGAAAAACATGCAGCCAGGTCATAAGTAAATTTCTTTAGTTTCTAATAGGTGTATTCACAATATTTGCATTTCTTTTTTGTGAGTGTTTATAATTTATGTATCTTACCAACAAAATTTGGTGAAAAAAACTAGGTGCTGTTTTGCTCCTTGAATTCTCATTTACCATTTTTATTAACCTTCCCCCCCCCCCCACCAAGTATTAAATACTTTTAAAAGCATGATTTAAATTACTGGATTGTTCTATTAAATAGAAGAATACATTTATCTAAAAAATCTCCTTTAGATATTTTACATAATGCTATAATATCCTTGTATATAAGTCTTTGCCTACACGGCATTATAGCTAAGGTAGGCTTTTAGCAGGAAGAATAATTCAAAGACTATAAACTTTTAAAGCTCTTCTCACACACACAAGCATGACTTTTTAATACTATCATAAAATTGTACTTTAATTTAACCATCATAATATTGTAGACACTTAGATAATTCCAGGCATTTTACACTACTACCAGTGGTACATATATCTTAACCCAAATTACTAAATTCTCAAGTGTCTTAGGCTACTAATACATACTGCTAAACTGATTTCCAAAACAGATTGAAGTATGGCAAATTCCTACCATCTGATTATTTGTTTTCTGTACCATTGCTAATGTTAACTATAGCCATTTTGTTTAAATTTTTAATTTTTTTGTAGTATAGATATCTTTTAACACTTGATTTTTTAAAAAAAATTTTTAGTGAGTTTGAATATGGAACACTGAAAAGGAATATAACCTTCGAAAATGAATTTTATAGCATGAATACCTGTGAATTCTTTCATATAATTTAGCACATTTTAATCTACTGGTTAGTCAACAATAACTAAATACTTGCAGTAAGTCAACATAACTTCAAAATGGAGTCTTATTCAAATTTTTTTAATAGAAATATACTTGACAAATAAAAATCATATATTTAGGTTCTAAGTGAAGTATGCTTATTTCGATGAAAAGGGGAACCTGGAAAACACAACTATTTTGAAACAGACTATGAAGACTAAGCTGGAAGATACATCCCACAAGATATTTGAAAATACTTGTTTTCATATCTGCACACATTTTAGTTCAAAATTTTATTTTTTCATAGAATTCAAATTAATACAAAAATATTATGAAAATATCAAGAATAATTAATGTTCTTAGAGAAGATAATGAAAATTCAAAATTACTTTGTCATTTTAATACTATAGAATCCTAATAGTAAATGTAGTCATAATTTCAATAAAAGATGCTCAAGTAGCTTTTGAAATATGGTAAACTATGTGTATATCAGAAATATGTTGGTGGCTGGTAGGCATGTAACTTAATGCCATTGCTGTAACTTCATGATCATTAACCTATTTAAATTTAGCAGATTTCTATAATCTAGTAAAATATGTACTTGGATAGGTTCTACTGCCTTGTCTGTCACGAAAAAAAAAAAGTTAAAATAAAATCTTTGCTGTCGAAACACCTGAAGAGGCCAGAGGGATTTTAAGTTCTCTTACTGAAGTGCAAGAAAATGCAAAAATTAAGGCAGAATACACATTTTCATTATGTTAAATTTCTTTTATCAGCAAAAGTAGAAAAAACATCCATCTGTTGAATTAAAAATCATGTTTGCCAAGCACTTTATTCATTTTAATTTTAATCCTTGTGTATTTTAAAAGATATGAAATCCATATGTTTGCTATTTGTACTTCTAGAGTCTACCAAAGTTAAGCAAGTTTATTCAAGTTCATTGTATTTCCTCTCAATCTATTCTTTACCAATTTCAGATTAAAATTTTTGGGTACAAAGAAAGAAAATAGAGCCTTGATTAGTTACACGGATTCTGTCTTTGTATCACTTTTTCATTAATCTATTCCTTTATTCAATGAAAAATTGAAGTAACAAGCTACATCACAGACTGCATTAAATCCATGTGAAAATTTGAATAAGTCATAGTGTCTACTATCAGGTTTTTTACACTCTAGTAGCAGTAAGGTGACCATAGCCTTGTGAATTACATTAAGAAAACAAACACATGAGAAAGATTGTCTATGTTCTTGATGAAATGTAAGTAAAAGGATAGTTGACTTCCAGTAACCAAAGGCATCCTTTGAATTCTGGTTTAGAATCTTGTCTGGTTAGCAATCCTGGAAGTCTCTCCTAATTGCAAAGAGATACACGTGACAGCAAATTAAAAACTATGACCAATGATATGTTCACTGAATGAAGAACTGGGATGATTTGGAGAGATTTTTTTACCAAATAGCAATGACAGCTAACACTGCTATGGGGTTTTTACACGATAGGCACTACTGTGTATTATCTATAGTAGTTTGTTTTATCCTTACAGTAACTCAATGAAGTAGTTATTCTCCTTATTTTACAAACAGACTTTGAAGCAAGTTTGACATCTGATTCCAGAATCCATCCTCTTAACCTCTGTGTTTTATCACCTTTCAGAAGCGCGTTGGTTAACGAGGTTAAATTGGAAAACTGAACCAGTGATGTACACTGGTTCGCACTCCTTTTCTTGTGAAACAAAATAGCTGTTACCCTGGAGTAATGTAGGAAGAAAAGTCAGTCTTCCTCTCATTATGGCTGTTGGCTGATGTATGATACTTTGACCAGATAAAATATGTAGTTATAACTGGAAGTATAAGATCCACAAAGGGCTGCTGTTAGCTCTACAACTTAAAGCTCATGACCTGTGTTGTTAGCACACTATGTGATGTAATTCACCACTGTGCCCTTTCAGTGCCCATCAGTGTGGTTTACTGGACCTTGGGGTCTATGACAGAATGGAAAAAAAAATGTAATTGGTGACAGTGAAAAGGACATGCAAACAAAAGTCTAGCTGCTTTAAAGAATCTAATAAACTAAAAATGTGAATTTGTCGTGTTGACAAATAACATTCTGATGACACACTTGAATGTCTGCTTAGGTTTCTGTTGGAACAGACAGTATAATAAAACCAGAAATGCTGTAGAAAAAAAAATAACTTTCAACATAAATTTTATATTTTAATTCTTCTAGAAGGTGTACAGGTTAGCATGAACTCTAATATTCAAATAATAAAGGTATTTGAAGAAAGGAAATTTTAATATAGGCCATATACAGTGTATTAATAAAATTATCAAAGAAACAAACGTTAGAATACTTATCTTTTTTGCAGTTAAAACTTAAGAGAACAATATACTAGATATTTTAAAGGTGAAAAGGGAATGGAATAAGAATTTGCTATAATCTATCATCCATGTGTGAAGGCAGCAGAAAAATATTGTAAATGGGGAGGGTCAGAAATTATACCAGTATCGAACTGCAGAAAAAAGAACTGCAGATAAAAGATAATAGAACTTAAATATCAAACTATTTCTTTTAAACATAAATCCAACTTTTATCTTTATAAGACACATTTTGAAGGGAATAGTTGACTAGAGATAGTGTGCCGATCCCTCATTTTATTTTATTGTTTTCTCATAAGAGAACATTTTATTTATTAACATCTTTATTGGAGTATAACTGCTTCACAGCGTTGTGTTAGTTTCTGCTGTATAACAGAGTGAATCAGCTATATGTATACATATACCCCCACATCCCCTCCCTCTTGTGTCTCCCTCCCCGCCATCCCACCCCTCTAGGTGGTCACAAAGCACCGAGCTGATCTCCCTGTGCTATGCGGCTGCTTCCCACTAGCTATCTATTTTACATTTGGTAGTGTATATATGTCCATGCCACTCCCTCTCTTCGTCCCAGCTTACCCCTCCCCATCCCCGTGTCCTCAAGTTCATTCTCTATGTCTGTGTCTTTATTCCTGTCCTGCCTCTAGGTTCATCAGAACCATTATCGTTATTATTATTTTTTATATTCCATATATATGTGTTAGCATACAGTATTTTTTTTCTCTTTTTGACTTACTTCACTCTGTATGACAGTCTCTAGGTCCATCCACCTCACTACAAATAATTCAATTTCCTTTTATGGCTAAGTAATATTCCATTGTATATATGTGCCACATCTTCTTTATCCATTCATCTGTCGATGGACACTTAGGTTGCTTCCATGTCCTGGCTATTGTAAATAGAGCTGCAGTGAACATTGTGGTACATGTCTCTTTTTGAATTATGGTTTTCTCAGGGTATATGCCCAGTAGTGGGATTGCTGGGTCATATGGTAGTTCTATTTTTAGTTTTTTGAGGAACTTCCATACTGTTCTCCATAGTGGCTGTATCAATTTACATTCCCACCAACAGTGCAAGAGGGTTCGCTTTTCTCCACACCCTCTCCAGCATTTATTGCTTGTAGATTTTTTGATGATGGCCATTCTGACTGGTGTGAGGTGATACCTCATTGTCCTTTTGATTTGCGTTTCTGTAATGATTACTGATGTTGAGCATCCTTTCATGTGTTCGTTGGCAATCTGTATATCTTCTCTGGAGGAATGTCTATTTACGTCTTCTGCCCATTTTTCAATTGGGTTGTCTGTTTTTTTGATATTGAGCTGCATGAGCTGCCTGTATATTTTGGAGATTAATCCTTTGTCAGTTGCTTCGTTTGCAAATACTTTCTCCCATTCTGAGGGTTGTCTTTTCATCTTGTTTATGGTTTCCTTTGCTGTGCAAAAGCTTTTAAGTTTCATTAGGTCCCATTTGTTTACTTTTGGTTTTATTTCCATTTCTCTAGGACGTGGGTCAAAAAGGATCTTGCTGTGATTGATGTCATAGAGTGTTCTGCCTATGTTCTCCTCTAAGAGTATTATAGTGTCTGGCCTTACATTTAGGTCTTTAATTCATTTTGAGTTTATTTTTGTATATGGTGTTAGGGAGTGTTCTAATTTCATTCGTTTACATGTAGCTGTCCAGTTTTCCCAGCACCACTTATTGAAGAGGATTTCTTTTCTCCATTGTATATTCTTGCCTCCTTTATCATAGATAAGGTGACCATATGTACGTGGGTTTATCTCTGGGCTTTCTATCCTGTTCCATTGCTCTATATTTCTGTTTTTGTGCCAGTTTGGCTATTCGGGGTCCTTTGTGTTTCCATACAAATTGTGAAACATTTTGTCCTAGTTCTATGAAAAATGCTGTTGGTAGTTTGATAGGGATTGCATTTAATCTGTAGATTGCTTTGGGTAGTACAGTGATTTTCACAATGTTAATTCTTCCACTCCAAGAACATGGTATATCTCTCCATCTGTTTGTATTGTCTTTAATTTCTTTCATCAGTGTCTTCTAGTTTTCTGCATACAGGCCTTTTGTGTCCTTGGGTAGGTTTATTCCTAGGTATTTTATTCTTTATGTTGCAGTGGTAAATGTGAGAGTGTTTCCTTAATTTCTTCTTCAGATTTTTCATCATTAGTGTATAGGAATGCAAGAGATTTCTGTGTATTAATTTTGTATCCTGCTACTTTACCAAATTCATTGATTAGCTCTAGTAGTTTTCTGGTGGCATCTTTAGGATTCTCTACGTATAGTATCATGTCATCTGCAAACAGTGACAGTTTTACTTCTTCTTTTCCAATTTGTATTCCTTTTATTTCTTTTTCTTCTCTCATTGCTGTGACTAAAACTTCCAAAACTATGGTGAATAATAGTGGTGAGAGTGGGCAACCTTGTCTTGTTCCTGATCTTAGTGGAAATGCTTTCAGTTTTTCACCATTGAGAATGATGTTGGCTGTGGGTTTGTCATATATGGCCTTTCATATGTTGAGGTAAGTTCCCTCTGTGCTTCCATTCTGGAGGGTTTTTATCATAAATGGGTGTTAAATTTTGTCAGAAGCTTTTTCTGCATCTATTGAGATGATCATATGGTTTTTCTCCTTCAATTTGTTAATATGGTGTATCACATTGATTGATTTGCATATATGGAAGAATCCTTGCATCCCTGGGATAAACCCCACTTGATCATGGTGTATGATGCTTTTAATGTGCTGTTGGATTCTGTTTGCTAGTATTTTGTTGAGGATTTTTGCATTTATGTTCATCAGTGATATTGGCCTGTAGTTTTCTTTCTTGTGACATCTTTGTCTGGTTTTAGTATCAGGGTGATGGTGGCCTTGTAGAATGAGTTTGGGAGTGTTCCTCCTTCTCTTATATTTTGGAAGAGTTTGAGAAGGATGGGCGTTAGCTCGTCTGTTAATGTTTGATAGAATTCACCTGTGAAGCCCTCTGGTCCTGGGCTTTTGTTTGTTGGAAGATTTTTAATCACAGTTTCAATTTCAGTGCTTGTGATTGGTCTGTTTATATCTTCTATTTCTTCCTGGTTTAGTCTCGGAAGGTTGTGCTTTTCTAACAATTTGTCCATTTCTTCCAGGTTGTCCCTTTATTGGCATAGAGTTGCTTGTAGTAATCTCTCATGATCCTTTGTATTTCTGCAGTGTCAGTTGTTACTTCTCCTTTTTCATTTCTAATTCCGTTGGTTTGAGTCTTCTCCCTTTTCTTCTTGATGAGTCTGGCTCATGGTTTATCAATTTTGTTTATTTTCTAAAGAACCAGCTTTTAGTTTCATTGATCTTTGCAATTGTTCCCTTCATTTCTTTTTCATTAATTTCTGATCTAATCTTTATGATTTCTTTCCTTCTGCTAACTTTGGGTTTTTTTTGTTCTTTCTCTAATTGCTTTAGGTGTATGGTTAGGTTGTTTATTTTAGACTTTTCTTGTTTTTTGAAGTAGGATTGTATTGCTATAAACTTCCCACTTAGAACTGTTCTTGCTGCATTCCATAGGTTTTGGGATGTTGTGTTTTCACTATCATTTATTTCTATGTATTTTTTGATTTCCTCTTTGATTTCTTCAGTGATCTCTTGGTTATTTAGTAGGGTATTGTTTACCCTCCATGTGTTTGTATTTTGAACAGATTTTTTCCTGTAATTGATATCTAGTGTCTTAGCATTGTGGTCGGAAAAGATACTTGATTCAATTTCAGTTTTCTTAAATTTACCAAGGCTTGATTTGTGACCCAAGGTATGATCTACCTTGGAGAATGTTCCATGAGCACTTGAGAAGAAAGTGTATTCTGTTGTTTTTCAATGGAATGTCCTATAAATATCAATTAAGTCCATCATGTTTAATGTGTCATTTAAAGCTTGTGTTTCCTTATTTATTTTCATTTTGGATGATCTGTCCATTGGTGAAATGGGGTGTTAAAGTCCCCTGCTGTTGCTGTGTTACTGTTGATTTCTCCTTTTATGGTTGTTAGCATTTGCCTTATGTATTGAGGTGCTGCTATGTTTGGTGCATAAATATTTACAATTGTTATACCTTCTTCTTGGATTGATCCCTTGATCATTATGTAGTGTCCTTCTTTGTCTCTTGTAATAGTCTTTATTTTAAAGTCTATTTTGTCTGATATGAGAATTGTTATTCCAGCTTTCTTTTGATTTCCATTTGCATGGAATATCTTTTTTCATCCCCTCACTTTCAGGCTGTATGTGTCCCTAGGTCTGAAGTGGGTCTCTTGTAGACAGCATATATACAGATCTTTTTTTTGTATCCATTCAGCCAGTGCATGTCTTTTGGTTGGAGCATTTAATCCATTTACATTTAAGGTAATTATTGATATGTATGTTCCTATTACCATTTTCTTAATTGTTTGGGGTTTGTTATTGTAGGTCTTTTCCTTCTCTTGTGTTTCCTGCCTACAGGAGTTCCTTTTGCATTTGTTGTAAAGCTGGTTTGGTGGTGCTGAATTCTCTTAGCTTTTGCTTGTCTGTAAAGGTTTTAATTTCTCCATCAAATCTGAATGAGATCCTTGCTGGGTAGAGTAATCTTGGTTGTAGGTTCTTCCCTTTCATCACTTTAAATATGTCCTGCCACTCCCTCCAGGCTTGCAGAGTTTGTGCTGAAAGATCAGCTGTTAACCTTATGGGGATTCCCTTGTATGTTATTTGTTACTTTCCCCTTGTTGCTTTTAATATCTTTAATTTTTGATAGTTTGATTAATATGCATCTTGGCATGTGTCTCCTAGCATTTATCCTGTATGGGACTCTGCGCTTCCTGGACTGGCTTAACTATTTCCTTTCCCATGTTAGGGAAGTTTTCAACTGTAATCTCTTCAAATATTTTCTCAGACCCTTTCTTTTCGTCTTCTTCATCTGGGACCCCTATGATTCGAATGTTGGTACATTTAATGTTGTCCCAGAGGTCTCTGAGACTGTCCTCAATCCTTTTCATTCTTTTTTCTTTATTCTTCTCTGAGGTATTTATTTCCCCTATTTTATCTTCCAGGTCACTTATCCATTCTTCTGTGTCTGTTATTCTGCTATTGATTCCTTCTAGAGAATTTATAATTTCATTTATTGTGTTGTTCATCAGTTTGTTTGCTCTTTAGTTCTTCTAGGTCCTTGTTAAACGTTTCTTGTATTTTCTCCATTCTATTTCCAAGATTTTGGATCATCTTTACCATCATTACTCTGAATTCTTTTTCAGGTAGACTGGCTATTTCCTCTTCATTTGTTTGCGCTGGTGGGTTTTTACCTTGCTCCTTTATCTGCTGCCTATTCCTCTGTCCTCTTGTTTTGCTTGACTTACTGTGTTTGGGGTCTCCCTTCTGTAGGCTGCAGGTTCATAGTTCCCGTGGTTTTTGTGTCTGCCCCCAGTGGTTGAGGTTGGTTCAGTGGCTTGTGCAGGGGACTTGTGCCTGTGTTCTGGTGGGCAGGGCCGCATCCAGAGGTGTTTTGGGGTGTCTGTGAACTTAGTGTGATTTTTGGTAGCCTCTCTGCTAATGGGTGGGGTTGTGTCCTGTCTTGCTAGTTGTTTGGCATGGGGCGTCCATTGCTGGAGTCTGCTGGCTGTTGGGTGGAGCTGGGTTTTAGCGTTGAGATGGAGATCTCTGGAAGGACTCTTGCCGATTAATATTATATGGGGTTGGGAGGGTTCTGGTGTTCCAGTGTTCTGAACTCACCTCTCCCCCATCAGAGGCTCAGACCTGACACCAGGTTGGAGCACCAGGATGGTGTCAGCCACACGACTCAGAAGAAAAGGGAGAAAAAAGAAAGAAAAAAGAATAATAATAAATTTAAAAATAATTATTAAAATAAAAAAATAATAATAATAAAAGAGGAGAGCAACCAAACCAATAAACAAATCCACCAATGATAATAGGCGCTAAAAACTATACTAAGATAAACATAAAAATCAGAAACTAGTCTGTCACATACAGCAAACCCCAAGTGTACAGTTGCTTCCAAAGTCCACCACCTCAATTTTGGGGTGATTCGTTGTCTATTCAGGTGTTCAACAGATGCAGGCACATCAAGTTGTTTGTGGAGCTTTAATCCGCTGCTCCTGAGGCTGCTGGGACAGATTTCCCCTCCTCTTCTCTGTTCGCACAGCTCCTGGGGATCAGCTTTGGATTTGGACCCGCCTCTGCGTGTAGGTCGCCTGAGGGCGTCTGTTCCCCGCCCAGACAGGACGGGGTTAAAGGAGCAGCTGCTTCGGGGACTCTGGCTCACCCAGGCCGCGGGGAGGGAGCGGTACGGAGGAGGCGGGGCGAGCCTGCGGCGTCAGAGGCCGGCGTGACGTTGCACCAGCCCGAGGCGCGCCGTGCGGTCTCCTGGGTAAGTTGTCCCTGGATCACGGGACCCTGGCAGCGGCGGGCTGCACAGGCTCCCGGGAGGGGCGGTGTGGAGAGTGACCTGTGCTCGCACGCAGGCTTCTTGGAGGCGGCAGCAGCAGCCCCAGCGTCTCACGCCCGTCTCTGGGGTCCGCGCTGATCGCCGCGGCTCGCGCCAGTTTCTGGAGTTCGTTTAGGCGGCGCTCTGAATCCCCTCTCCTTGCGCGCCGCGAAACAAAGAGGCAAGAAAAAGTCTCTTGCCTCTTCGGCAGCTGCAGACTTTTTCCCGGTCTCCCTCCCAGCCAGCTGTGGTGCACTAACCCCTTCAGGCTGTGTTCACGCCGCCAACCCCAGTCCTCTCCCTGCGACCGAAGCCCGAGCCTCAGCTCCCAGCCCCGCCCGCCCCGGCGGCTGAGCAGACAAGCCTCTCGGGCTGGTGAGTGCTGCTCGGCGCCGAGCCTCTGTGCGGGAAGTACGGGAATCTCTCCGCTTTGCCCTCCTCACCCCTGTGGCTGCGCTCTCCTCCGTGGCTCCAAAGCTCCCCGCTCCGCCACCTGCCGTCTCCGCCCACGAAGGGGCTCCTAGTGTGTGGACACCTTTCCTCCTTCACAGCTCCCTCCCACTGGCGCGGGTCACATCCCTATTCTTTTGTCTCTGTTGTTTCTTTTTTCTTTTGCCCTACCCAGGTACGGGGGGAGTTTCTTGTCTTTTGGGAGGTCTGAGGTCTTCTGCCAGCGTTCAGTGGGTGTTCTGTAGGGGTTGTTCCACATGTAGGTGTATCTCTGATGTATTTGTGGGGAGGAAGGTGATCCCCGCGTCTTACTCTTCCGCCATCTTGAAGGTCCCCCCTCCATCTCTCATTTTAAAGTAAAAACGTACTGATGCTTGAATATAATAAACAATAATGCATGTTAAAATGCTCTTTTGTAAAATGCTCTGGTAAAATTAAAAGCATGATATGTACCTCAAAATAACTGAAAATTCAACACAAAGCAAATATAATTGAACTTATAACGTGTGAAAGAAAGTATGAGCAAAGTTAGAAAGCATAAAACCCCAAGAGCATAGAGCAAAGGAATAGAAGACCAGCTACTACACTGAGAACAAAATGTGTTGAAGTTCATTTAAAAATACAGCTATTTGTGAGATACCCCAGAAGCAGAATTACTTGTAAAAAGTTAAAAATGAGAGATTAGGCAACAATTTATGAAGGAATAAAAATAAAGCTATACATTAGTTTCAGACAAATTTAAATTCAACATAAATGTATTAGCTGTGTAAAAGTGTTTTGTTTACTGTGTTTGGAGTAGATCTCAGTGAAGATACAGTGATCATGAATCTGAACTTGTAACAGAGTCATTTTATGGAGTAAGGAGATGTTAACTTTGTAATTTCCAAACAACAATTAAAAATGTAGATATTCTGTTACATTTATATAGAATTAATATGTAGGAGGAAACTGACAATTTTAATAAGACTCTGTATTGTATGTTTGACAGATTGACCAAAGTGGAAGAAAAGTTGTCACAGATAGCAGGTTGTTGGTTGCCTAATCAGTGTGCCTTTTCTCTTACTTGGTAACAGAATCTTGACAGCTTATATATTTTGCTGTCAATGAAGCTGACTATAGTATATTTCTCAGCCTACCTTGCAGCTGGTGTGAACATAGAACTAGGTTCTGACCAATGAGGTGGGCTTGTAAGATAATCTGCAGTTTATTTTGGATCTCCTTGAAAGTGGTGGTCAGAGAAGATTCTTCAAGGAATCTCGTTCAGCCAGAAGTTATGGCCCTTGCTTTATTCTGTTCCCCCCTCTAGCTGGCTAGACCACAGATGTGTAGCTGGAAACTCAGTGGCCATCTTAGACCAGGAAGCAATTTTGCAGACAAAGCCATGCACTAGAACAACAGAGAAAAAGAAGACATTTGGCTTGTTGATGACAATGAACTGCCATTTTGGCCCTGGAATTCATAACTTCAGAATTGTTTTATGTGAGAGAGAACTCTCATCTCATTTAATTCACTGTTATTTTGGACATTTTATCTAATTCAGTCAAATACAGTTTCTAACTAAGAGCGATTTAAAGCGTTTTAGTGCATAGGACTAATGTTGAGTTCAGTTTTTTTTTTTTTTTTTAATGTCTGAAACATTTATATTAACATATTTCCATACATATTTCCATACAAATACAAATATAAGATTTTTAGAAATTTCATGTAATGTCTGAAACATTTATATTAACATGTTTCCATACAAATAACCCAATGAAAGTTTAGTATTAGTTGTTTTGTTTGTTTTTTTATACTGCAGGTTCTTATTAGGCATCAGTTTTATACACATCAGTGTATACATGTCAGTTTTATAATATGCAATTAGAGGCTACATTTTTCTTTGCAATATCCATAGAAAAGATTTTTTATTGAGGTATAACAGACACATTAGTTTCAGGTGTATACCATAATGATTTGATGCATGTATATTTTGCAAAATGATCACCACCATAAGTCTAGTTAAAATCCATCACCATACACAGTTACAATTTTTTTTCTTGTGATGAGAACTTTTAAGATCTAATTAGCAACTTTGAAATATGCAGTACAATATTATAGTCACCTTGCATTATATCACATGCCCAGGACTTACTTTAAAACTGGAAGTTTGTACCTTTGCCCACACTTACCCATTATGTGCCTCCCCCTCCCCCGACAACCACCAATCTCTTCTGTAGCTATGAGCTTTTTTTAAGATTCCACATATAAATGAGATCATATGGTATTTGTCTTTGTCTGACTTATTTTACATAGCATAATGACCTCAAGGTCCATCCATGTCACAAATGTCAGGATTCCCTTTTTTATGGCTGAGAAATATTCTATTGTATATATACCACACCTTTATCCATTCATCCATCAGTGGACACTTACATTGCTTCCATGTTCTGGTATTGTAAATAAATAATGCTGCAGTGAACATGGTGGTGCCGCTATCTTTTCAAGTAACTGTTTTCTTTTTCTTTGGATAAACACCTGGAAGTGGAATGGCTGAAGCATATGGTAATTCTATTTTTAATTTTTTTGAGGAACCTCCATACTGTTACCACAGGGGCTGAACCAATTTACATTCCCACCAGTGGCACACAAGTGTTCTCTTTACATCCTCACTAGCACTTTTCTCTTGTCTTTTTGATAATAGCAATTTTAATAGGTGTGAGGTGTTATTTCATTATAGTTTTGATTTGTATTTTCCTAATGAGTGATGTTGAGCAATTTCTCATGTGCTTATTGGCCATCTGTGTGTTTTTTTTGGAAAAAGTCTACATTCTCTGCCCAGTTTTAATTGGATTGTTTTTGTGCTATTGAGTTGTAGGGGTACTTTATATATTTTAGATATTAACCCCTTATCAGATATGATTTGAAAATATTTTCTCCCATTAGGTAGGTTGCTTTTTCATTTTGTTGATTGTTTCTTCTGCTGTGCAGAAGCTTTTTTAGTTTGATGTAGTCCCACTTGCTTTTGCTTTTGTTGCCTTTGCTTTTTGTGTCAGATTCAAATCATCACCACTAAGACTGATGTCATGGAGTTTACTGCCTAAATTTTCTATGGTTTAAGTCTTACATTCAAATCTTTAATCTGTTTTGAGTTCATTTTTGTGTATGATATAAGAGTGGTCCAGTTTCATTCTTTTGCATGTGGCTGTTCAGTTTTCCCACCACCATTTATTGAAGAGACTGTCCTTTCCCCAATGTATATTCTTGGCTCATTTGTCATAACTTAATTGACCATGTATGTGTGGTTTGTTTCTGGGCTCTCCGTTCTGTTCCACTGAACTGTGTGTCTGTTTTTATGCCAATACAATACTGTTTTGATTACTGAAGCTATGTGATATAGTTTGAAACCTGGAAACATGATACCTCCAGCTTTGTTGTTGTTGAAGATGGCTTTGGCTCTTCAAGGTTTTTAGTGATTCCACACAGATTATAGAATTTTTTGTGCTGTTTCTATGAAAAATGACATTGGAATTTTGATAGGGATTGCATTGAATGAATCTGTAGATGGCTTTGGGTAGTATGGACATTTTAACAATGTTCTTACAATTCATGAGCATGGAGTATCTTTCATTAATGTGTTACAGTTTTCAGTGTACAGGTCTTTCACCTTCTTGATTATTTATATATACTCCTAGGTATTTTATTCTTTTTGATGCAATTTTAAATGGGATTATTTTCTTAATCTCTCTCTGGTATTTTCTTATTAGTGTATAGAAAAACAACTGATTTCTATATATTGGTTTCGTATCCTGCAACTTTACTGAATGTATTAGTACTAACAGTTTTCTGGTGGAGAATTTAGGGATTTTATATGTAATATCATGCCATCTGCAAATGGTGACAGTTTGACTTCTTCCTTTCTGATTTGGGTGTCTTTTATTTCTTGGTTAATAGCTCTGGCTAGGACTTCCAATATTATGTTGAACAAAGTATGAGAGTAGGCATTCTTGTCTCGTTCCTTATATTAGAGGAAAAGCCTTCAGCTTTTCACCATTGAGTATGACGTTAGTTGGGGGCTTATGTTTATTACGTTGTGATGCGTTCCTGCAATACCTGCTTTGTTGAGACTTTTTATCATAATGGATGTTGGGAGGATTTTTTTTTTATTTTTTTAAAGAGCTAAGGGTCTGGCTTTTTATTTATGTATTTATTTATTTATGGCTGTGCTGGGTCTCCGTTTCTGTGCTAGGACTTTCTCTAGTTGCGGCGAGTGGGGGCCACTCTTCATCGCGGTGCGCGGGCCTCTCACTGTCGCAGCCTCTCTTGTTGCGGAGCACAGGCTCCAGACGCGCAGGCTCAGTAGTTGTGGCTCACGGGCCCAGTTGCTCCGCGGCATGTGGGATCCTCCCAGACCGGGGCTCGAACCCGTGTCCCCTGCATTGGCAGGCAGATTCTCAACCACTGCGCTACCAGGGAAGCCCAGGATTTTTTTTAAATCTATACTTGAGTGCAGAAAAATTTCTGAACTTACTTAACTTTTAAGAAAGCAGAAAACAGAGTGCAACCCTGGATAATATCTATAAATTAATAATACTTAAACAGAGCTTCAAAAAGTTGCAGATATTAAGCCAAAGAAATGGCAAAATGAAAATTAGACTACATTAAATAAAAGAGGAAATTAGAGCTGCATTGGTGAACACAAGCTTCTAGGTTCAAAGGTCTTTACCTGTCTTGACCCTCTAGGGGGAAGCAGGGGTTCAAGACCTTATATTCATGATTCCCCTGGGAATGGGTCATGATCACTGTCAATGATATGCTGTGGGTCACATTCTCAGGGCTGTTTTATAGTATAAGCCTCAGTAATTCTACTTCTGGATACATGATGTAAGAGAATAATCCAAAATATAGACTAGAAATTGTGCAGAATTATATTTATATATTAGACTTTTTTAAAAAATTGAACAAAAATATAGGCAATAACCAAAATGTCTAACAATAAGAAATTGTTAAATTATGGTAAGTAGATTGTTAGCCAATCATAACGACCAATTTTAATTTCATTCAGTATTGTGATAAAGATTAAATATATGGAAATCTGTATATAGAACATAATATCTACACAATAAAATGATTTATAAAAAAGGAAGGACAACAGAAATATTATCAATGGTGACTTCTATTTAGTAGGAAAATCTTGCTCTGTTTATGATTCTGTTTTTCTAGTTCTCTGTGAGCTTGAATTATTTTTAGATTCATAGAAAAATTAGAAGTTTTGAAACAGAACTATGTATAAAACAAAAGATATATGAGCATGTTTGAAAAAAGGTAAAGTATTACCTAAATAAGAAATTATAATTATTCAGAAAATTTTATTCTTTGAACTGATTCTTTTATTAACTGTATGCTATTAAACATATGCTCTCAGAATCAGAATTGTTTTGCTATATTCTTTCAGTGTGTTTAGAAGAAATAAAACACGGTTTTTGTATGTAGTTGCCCTTGAGCTGAGAAAGGTGTTTGATATAAGGCTTAAAAGAATACTGTCTTATACACAACAAAGATTTGTACAAATTTCAGTGTCTTATTATGGAAAAAGAACCAGACTCAGGAAACCTTAACCCAAGTCAAAAGGCAAATGGAATTTTCTGTTGAACTGTGCTGTCTGACAGATACCCACCTCAGCCTTCTAAGAAGACTGAGGTTTGAATAAAATTGTCCTATTCAGTCTCAAAATTTTCTTTAAAATTCTATAAAATTTCTCTGAAATTACTGAAATATGGAAAACCTCTCAAAAGTGATCTGAATGATTTACTTGTTTCAGAAAACAATGGAGGTAAGATAATTGGAGTTTAACAGATTGCCTTCCCAGGTGGGGCAGGGTATAGAATATTAGGCTGTTTGATTTCTGTGAACTAAACTGAATGGAACTTTTTCGGTTGTATTTGTAAATGAGTTTGATTTAGAATACTAGAAGCTGTCCTGCTGGAAGATGAAAATAGTAAAGGAAAAGAGCTATAGTAAAAGTTTTTTTAAATATAAACCTATATTAGGATATCATCTGAAGTTATTCACTAATGGGGGTTTTTCTTCTAGTATTTTCTGTTCTTTTGGTACCTCTCCCATTTGGGTTTCAGCACAGGAGCATTTATTAGCTCATGGGAGGTTTGCTAGATCAGAATCTAAAAATGGATCAAAATTTTGGATTTTTTCTGAATTACAAAAATTTTCAAGTGTAAGAAGAAAAAACATTTGGAGGAATTTATCAGACATTTCCCCATCTTCACTTTGCTGGTTGAGGTTGGGGTTAGAGTAAAGAGGAGAATCAGATAGAACTCCAAAGGGGGGATATCCTAGTGGGTGTTATTTGCAGGGTTTGAGGGAACCTGGGATAAGATACTGGGAAATTTGAGAGCAGAGGTGATCTGTTGTTCCGTTTTTGGTTAGCCTTGGGAAGTGGTAAGATCCCACTTTGCTGGGAAAGGTTCTCAAGTGCCTGGAGCAAAATCCTTTTGGAAATGTATTATGGGGTTTGTTTGACTTGTAGGGTTTGTCTATTAAGCTGCTGAGACATTGGGGTTTGTTGGTACAGAATAACTTTGCAAATGCACATGGAAAAGAATGTTATGTCTTTACCTCCCAATCCTCTTCCTCCTCTTCCTCCTCATCATGGCGGTGGGTGGGGGAAAACTTTGGGAAGTTGATGGATATGTGTGTGATCCTGGTGGTAGTGATGGTTTCATGGTGGATATGCATCCCCAAACTCATCAAGCTATGTCCATGAAATATGGACAGATTTTTACATATCAATCATATCTAAAGTGGTTTAAAAAATAAGAAATTTCTACTGTGTTTGTAGATTTTAGGATTGTTGAGGGAAAACCCTGAAGGATGGGTAGAAGCTTGATAAATGAACTGAAAGAGGAAGGTGTATTTCAGGTAGAAAAATAACAAACATTAAGACAATTACAGAAAACTAGTAGAGTGTGTTTGGAGACCAGCAATTATTTCAGAATTATTCTTTCCTCTACTTTCCCATTACACTCTCTCTACACCATGGCTTTTTCCACATTACCTTTTTAGAATTAATTTTGCATATATCCTTGCTAAATTATGATCTCCTTGTGAGCAGAAATACTTTTTTTTGTCCTCTGTATGATCTGATCTACTATCTTATATAAACTAGCTGTCCAATAAACATTTGTAAATTTCAGTAATGTAGAATTAGGGATTTATCCATTGTATTTTCTCTAAACATTTCACTCCTTTATTTAACACATCCTCTTTCAGAGATACACTCCCAGGAAAGGAAAAACCTGATTCTGAGAAAGGCACGCAGGATTGCCATGTGCCTTGCATAAACAAAGGGACTTCAAGCTATATTTTTCTAACAAGACACATTTGGATTTCCTAGTAATTACAAACATTTGTTAAAAATATCCCTGGGTAAAGTCCTGAAAAACGCTTATAACATTAACAGTTTTCTGTCACATGCATAAATATACACATTAGTAAAATATCACAGGTTAGAATTCTTAAAAATGCTTAAAGCATAACAGTTCACACAGTAGTATGCATAAATACACACATTAGGAAAACATCACAGGATACAATTGCTAAAAACTGCTTATAACATTAACAGGTCTTACTGTGAAGTGTAGGTAATATGAAATTATCTTAATCAACAGAAGTGTCCATGCACAGGGCCTTGGTTTTACTACAGCAATGTTGGAATTTGCAGCAATACACATACTCAAAGAATTCATGGTGCCATGAATAATTACACTCTTTTCAGTTAACTAGACATCATCTGACCTGAAACAAATATAAAGAAATTATTGCTATAAAATTCTTCAGTCCTGGAATATGCTATTTTTTTCCTTCATAGTCTATATTGATTGGATCCTTTACATGGTTTTGAAGGGGGTAAATTTATTTTCTATCGAAAGGCTTCTCTCCCTTTCTGAAGTTCTAATACACAGTGGGAATGCATATGTGTACAAATGCCTCTGCTGTTTATATTGCCAAAGAAGGACTTTCCAATGATTCTATTTTTCCCGGGCATAGGGCATATGTGAGTCAGCAAACCAGGAACTCCAATTTATCAGCTCTTAAATCTATGTACATGGGACTGTAAAACTCAAGATATGCTAAAAGAAGATTGACATCTGGATCAGTTCTTCAAGGCTCAAGACTGAGCTGTCTAATTCCAAGGACGTCAATAGGACACGCAGTACAGTTTCTCCCATGGAGGAAGCCACCAATATGGGATGTTTCTAACTCTTCTGAGATGGTTTCTAGCCAAGAGTCCTTCACACTTTAGTTCCTGGGCTATTTGGCTGGATCTCTTTTAATATAGGCTGGTTTTCTTCTTACATTCTTCTTTTTAATCCAAATGTTTCTTTAGGGTAAAGTATAATAAATTGACTTCTCTCTAGGACAAGAGACACTAGCATACCTGGATGGGAAAATCTGGGTGTAAAATGCCAGAACTGGAGTTGGGAGACAATTGAAAATGTTTTAAATTAGCGATAGATTAGTTGGAAACCAGATGGCCTGTTAAAAAGTAAGAAGGCACTACAGTAAGGCCTTAGCAGAGGTAATGGAAAAATCCAGACCAGTGGAAGATCAGTGTTGGTCCTCTCTGATCAGCAAATCATGTTCACACCATAGGAACCTGGCAGTAAGAAAAGGGTGGTCTTAATAAGAGAGATTCTGGTCTTCCCTATGATCAAGATCCTCCAACATTTCACACTCAGGTTAATGACAGTACATTCTACCTTCCCCAAAAGACAAGCCTGATTATAGGATGTTGCTATGATCCAAACATTCATTGTCACCCCCAAATTCATATATTGAAATCTAACCCTTAAGGTGATGTTATTAGGAGGGTGGGGCCTTTGAGAGGTGGGAAGCTCTGCTCTCATGAGTAGGATCACTGACTTTATAGAAGTGACTAGAGAAAACTCCTATGTTCTTTCCACTCTGTGAGGACACAACAAAAAGACAGTCTATGACTCAGGAAGCAGGCTTTCACCAGACTCTGAATTTGCCAGCATCTTGAGTTTGGACTTCCTAACCCTAGAACTGTGAGAAATACATTTGTTTGTAAACCATCTAGTTTCTGTTATTTTGTTACAGCAGCCTGGGCAAACTAAGACAGATGCTCACCGTCAGGAGTTTCTGATGGCCTCTCATTGACTACAGAAAAACTCAAAACTTAGCACGATAAACTAGATCCTTCACGATTTGATCCTGTTACTTTCTTAGAAGATTTCCCTCCAACATCTGCCTTCCAACCATTCAGATCTTCTCACATTTCTAGACAGATGTATTTTTAAAATCTCTCTTCTGTACATGTATGTTCTCTTGCTAGGAATGTCCTTGTCTTGACTAGGTAAACTCCTGCTTACCCTTCAAGACACGTGTTTTTAGTCCTTCTGCCTTCTCAGATCACCAGATAGTTAAAGCACAATTCAGAATGTTGCAATTGTGTTTAGGTGTCTCTAGGAATAATTAGACTTCTAGATCCTTGAGGAAAGTGACTACCTCTTATAGAAGTCCAGTATGTGACTACTGAATAAATCAATGAAAGAACTAATATATTCGTTATCACCACATCACTCTGGAGACATAAGCTCGTTACACGTTTAAGAACAACTTTCCTCTCTGTAATAGCTGTACCAGATTTAGTGGAATTTAGTGGAGTTGTTTCCTTTGTTTACTTTTTCTTCAGCAGATTTGGATTATAACTCTTCATGTGTGTATACTTCAAAATTAAGTAAGTGCCGATAAATATGACTAGAATTGAATGACACCTGAAAAATGTGAAATGATTAATCATATAAGAATATTTTCTTATTTCTGGACTTTCTAAGATCAACTTTCCTTTGGAGAATGAATATGTTCCGTTCTATTTCTAAATGTTATTTCCTTAGCACATAGTTTTACCTTACCACGTAATTTCCATTGTGACTTTGAAGTAACGCAACATGGAATTATGACAGTGATTAGATTTGATTAGAAATTTGGAGATTAAGCTATAAAAGAAGTTGATGACTTTAAAGGACTTCCTTAAAATGCGTAATTTAGAGTTTTTGGTGCGGTAACCTTTAGCAATCGAATAACTGTTTGGCTGCCTTCTAAAGAGGCATTATTATCATTAATACTTTCATTATTTGTTGTGTAACCATATTTCCCATGTTACTTTGTTATAGGCTACTTTTATTCTGTAGGAAAGAGGATTAGGCTTATTATACGACTTGAGCATGTTTAAGATTGTCAGAAAGCCTGTACTGTGTGACTAAAGTAGCTAATTTATTCTGTGATCTCAAAGCTCCTATTTTGTGATAGTCATATAGATAATGTTGTCCCCAAAGTAAGATTTTTCTTGTTAGTATGCCCAGTGTACAAAACTTGGTTTGAATATAGCCATAACTAGCTTTGTTATTCCCTATGTGGGAGAGGGGAATGGCGTATAATAATAAGAGATTTCATGATTTTCCCAAAGCCTCTGTGAACATACCAGAAGCACAACCATGTTTGATAGTGGCAATCCCAAACACAGGCTAAAGAATATTGGGGGTGGTCAAGTGAGAGACAGAGGAAGAGAGGGGGAGAATATATTCCAAGAATTCTATTCCTGAAGATTCTGTTCTAATGTCGAGTTATTCAATAAATAACTATTTTGTTCCTAGAACCATGAGTTCATGAGTTTTGGGGGTATACCACAAACATCATGGTTGAACTAGTGATTTTTGCCCTCAAGAATCTTTTCAGCTGGGTGGAAAGCTAAATAACTTTGAAATGTGATACCTGTTTGGTTGAATCCATGGATGCCGAACCATAGACACTGAGGGCTGCCTGTATTCACCTTACCACTCCATTTTTATATAAGGGACTTGAGCATCAGGGGTTTTGGGATGTATGGGGGCCCTGGAACCAACTCCCCGTGGATACTGAGGGATGACTGTATATTATGACCTCATAGAGAAGGATTCAGGAATCTTTTGAGATACATAATGCTATCTTAAAGTATATTAATATTTATATTACACAGTCCAATTTTCTTTAAGGAGCTCCCCCATTCTAGGAGATATTCATGGTTCTTCATAAAATAGATTCCTCACATTTGAAAATTTAGGTCCAGAGCATCTTGGTCTTAGCATTTTGGTCTTTATTTCATTTTCTTTAGCTCCACCGCTGATGAGATCTCTATGTATGGTCCCTTTAGGCTCTCAATTCAACTGTCTGGCTTGATGTCAGCTCCAGCACTTCCCAGCCTCTGGTCTCTGTTTCCCTTCCAACTAAACTTTGATTTTGACTTCTTAGTTCTAATTTCTCTGCTCCCTAGGATATTTTCCTTAAATGAAGGCTTAGAAGCATTCTTTTCATTCTGGGTTATTTGGGGGGAGGTCGGTTCTAGATAATTATTCTAAACAAAAATATTTAATGGATTTTCTAATTGCCTAAAAAAAAAACACACTCATTATGTATGACATACAAAATCATATTCTTGCCCCAATCTATTTTATTAATATTTTTGCTTTTCAGAAACATTAAATAATTTACACATTTTCATGCATAACCTTCTACATTTAGTGCAGTCAATTCTCATTGTTTGTGCTAATGTTCTGTAAAGTTGCCATGAACTCTGAATGGAGGAATACTGAACCTTTGTTCCTAGAGAACATACAAAGTTGGTTTCTGCAAGCCTCTGGTCACAACAATTTTAATACATACTTTTTAATGTGGGTTTCTGTTTAAAAACATCTTATTTCGTATATATTGTTGGTTCATTAACATTAAATTTACAAACAACAGCGCTATAACTCAGCCTGAACAAAGCTTATCTAATAGCGTATTTTTTATGTGAGGCACATCACATCCTTCTTGTTCTGAGAAATCCTAAAAGGCACTTGAGCCGTCTGTTTGGGGGCCGTTTTACATGGTGGAATCACCAACAAAAATCATAAATGTGAGCAACATGTGACATTAAAGTGTCCCTGAGAAAAGAACATTGTTTACAGTATGAGAGCTGAATGGAGAAGGCAGAACACCACCTGGTTTGACCTCAGCTGGGAATGTGTGTGTCCAGCAACTTATATTTGTCACATCTGCGTGTGTCTGTGAATGACTATGAAAGCACGGCTAGTATTAATCTTGGAGGTTAGAAATTTCTACAAGTAAGTGAATTTGCAAATACTGAATCCACAAATAATGAGAATTGACTATACTTGCTTCATATGGAAATGGACTAAAAAAAGATTGTGTTTTGGTAGAAGTTGTGGAATTCGCATACATCGGAGTATTCAAATATATATTCTCACTTAGGGTCAAGATAATGGCCAACATATATTGAATTCTTACATACCAGGTTCTGTACCAAGTCCTTCTGTATGTTAATTCATTGATGCCTAACCCCAATCACGGACTGGGGAAGGAATGTCACATCCTTTACTATTAGATAGTCTGTATACACAGAAGGATGGATAATCTGCAACCCAAGCAGCCATCATGAAGGTGAACCGAAGGACAATGTGATGGCGGCAGGATGAACAGGCAACGTTTGTCAGGGCAGATGGAAGTACAGCCTCGGCGTGTACTTTTTATCAGACAGTTAAAAAAAAACCTGTTAACAAAGCCACACATTCTCATATTTTCAACCGAAGAATTGTGACTAGAACCTTGAATCAAAGGTGGCAAAATGTTACCTTCTTTGCAAAAGAATCACACAGTCTGAGCTTTCAGGAAGAGATTACTGTGTTACATACTCACTAAAGCTCGGCTTCCAAGAAAAAGTTAATCTCCTGTAGGTTTGTTTTCTGTCCTTTATTTTCACATTGTCCTCCGTTTTTTCAGGAACTGCATGTGGTATTACATCCTTTCCTACCAAGTGGGGATGGGTGACATGGGAGGCATTCATCTACATGGAACAAAAGGAGTGTAGAACTTTTCATTATATCTTGGCTAGAATTTTCTGGAAAAGTTTTATATGTAGGCCTGACCTTTACACCTTTACCCAACATTCAAGGAAAATTAAATAGGTTACCAACACTTTTAAGGACAACTCTAAAGAGAATATTTTATATATATCAACTAGGCATAGCCTGGTAGTTGAGAACTTTCCACCTAGAAACTCACTTTTTTGCTGCTGTATTGTAGGCTGAGTTTCTTTTGACCCCTGATGTGTAATAGTTTCATATCTTAAACTCCCACTCAGATCGCACTCTCTTATGAGCTTGCTATTTCATCTTCACACCATTGCTGCTTCCCTTAAAGAGAGTCATTATACTCGTGACATTATTTTATCAGGTGAACTATTGTAAACCACCTAATTCCATTAACAAATCTATGATAAAAAAGGGATGAGGAGGGCAGTTCTGTTAATTAACAAGTTGCTTTTCCACCACAAATAATGGAACTAGTTTGAAAGCAAATTCAAATTAACAGCTCTAAGTAGGTTAGATATAAAATGCTTAGATGCAAAGAGGGAAAGAGTGAAATAGTGAAAAAAGAAAAAAAAATAAGGAATAAATATCTTCTTCAAAGGAAGGTTCTGTATGTGTCTATCACTGGTAGTGAAGTTCTCTCAGTATACTAAAATATTTCATCCCTCACGGCAACTAGAGGTGAGGTCTTAAAGAGAAAGAGAGGGACATTTTTTAAAAAAGCATTAAGAAAATCCAAACATGATCCATGCCTGTCCCATGCTTTACTAAACTCTGAAACGTGGGCTTATTTCATCCATTAGTCTCTTGGACTTTTCCTCACCTTTTTCCTACCCTGCGTTTTGTGTGATACTTATTTCCTCTCCTGCTCTCCCATTCTAGGTAGAAAGTAACTCGTGGTTACCAATATTAGTGGCTCCCAGTTCCTAATATGCTCTCCACTCCTTTTCATTTAATTAATTGATTTGAGGCTTTGTTTTGAGGACTTCTGCTCATCTTACACTTTTTCTAATTAATCACAAAAATAACTGCTTTATTAACTATAAAAATATTAGCATATCTCAGACTACATGTGCATTGTAACAGCTGATTCATTCTTGCATTCACCAGCAAATACTTAAGGGATGCCTAAAATGCTTCAGGAACTCTAAGTTGGAATTAGGCACTGTGGAGGAGAGAAAACAGGCAGGTGCCTGCCTCTCATGCAGGAGACATACCTCATACGAGAATCGCACAAAGGAGAGTATCTTTACAAACTGAGGCAAGTGCTGTGAAGGAAGAAATGAGGTTGTATAAACACATAAACTAAAGGGGTACAACCTACCAGTTATAAAATAAGTTACAGAGCTATAATGTGTAGCTTAGGGCATATAGCCAATATTTTATAATAACTTTGTATAGTGCATAATCTATAAATTATCAAACCACTATGTTGTACACCTGAAACTAATATAATATTTTAAGTTAACTAGACTTCAATAATTTTTTTTTTAATTACAGTGAAAACCCCTGGGGTCAGGAATGGTTTCCCTAAGGAAGTAAAACTTGAACTGAAATCTGAACACAGGGAGGGGATGTGGGAGGCTTCAGATTATTAAGGAAGGATCTTATTCAAAGATCCCACAAAAGGAATGAATGAGAAAGTGTGAGGAAGTGACGATGACCAGGAGGCTCTTGGGCGTCTAAAGGAAGGTGGGGCTGACAGGGTTGTGAAGCAGTCAGGGTGTCAGACACTCTGTGAGCCCCACTTGGGTGCCATCCTGGTGCAAAGCCAAGCTGTGGGGTGTCAAGCTACGAGTGGAGGGAGGGACTGAGTGGCAGAACCATATTTGTCCTTTGAAAAGTCTATTCTCACAAAAAATCACTTGATTTTTTTAAAATCAGTAAATATAAAATTACAAATTTTAGGATATAAGAATATTTTTTTAAATATTTGATATATCATGATGAATACACCTTACTACATCTTTTAATATTCATTTGACTCCTAAATGAAACACTATTTGCTGTCATTTTTGAAATGTACTGTTCAATATGTTTCATGGATAGTTCAAATAATTAAAATATTATAGATTGTTTCCCCTATATATAGGATAAATCATGATTATCTGTTCTATTAAAAGAATATTCTTTTACTTAAAATTATTTCTCTATTAAAGATCATATAGCAATTTCCCAAGAGGTCTGGGTGTAACAAGTTTGGACATCATTGTCTAGTGTATCAGGTGGTTTCTCTTTATTCAGGAAGAGAGGACCATGCACTTTGCTTGTATTCTTTCTTTGTTCAGCTAACTTCCTGTATTGGCTTGACTATTCTTTCTATGCTATGTCCTTGAGCTGTTTTTCAAGCCTGTAATAGCTCCTTATGCATTTTTCTGCTCAGAAGTTCTGACTACATCTTGGGCCATTCCCTTGAAACAGTTGCATCTTATTTTCAAATGATTTACCTTTTTGAGTAGCATACAGATTAGGACTCAAACACTGGCATATATGATACTTTGAAAAATAATTTTGGGAAAGTAATATTCTTGATAGGAAAATAAGCATATGATACCTTCTCTATAAATACATAGTTTCTCTCAGTAGCCATTTGGGTTTGTGACCCCTGCTGTAGTTAGTATTAGCATACATTTGGCTATCTCTGGAACAACCCACATCCACTTTACCATCCACAAGTAAAATGCCATAAACAGGGTTTTATCCCCATCCTATTCTTGCTGTGGTTACCTTTCATACATATATCTTAATCGTAGACCCCCTACTATATTCTATGTTATTCAGTTGTAAGATTAATAATTAATTTATTAACAATTAATTGATAATTAATCAAACAACTAGCCCTGTGCAAAGCACTGGTGTTACAAAAGAGAAAAAATATGGTTCGTGCCTCCAGAGACCTCTCTGCGCTGTAGGGGAGAATTGTATTTAAACAATTAATCACTACAGCATGATAAATCCCTAATGAGAGTTGTGTCCAAAATGCCACTGGAGTAGGGAAATACTATATTTGGGAGACTATGAATTATAGAATGAATCTAATTTTGCCAGGTTAGACAGGGCACTACCTATCTTTATATATTTCCAGAGATAATTTAACCATGAGGGGAGCAATGTTTTATGAGACAGATGATGGTTTACATTTTCTCAAGGCTCACAGCAGTTAATTATAACTTTTATTATGCCATTGTGCTCTCACACTCCCTTTTATCAGAGTCATAATGAATCCTCCTGTTTCCTGAAAGTACCCCATGGCTTACACTTTTCTGAAATGAATCATTTCTGGAGCCCCAGAATTCAGTGCCTTATCATTGGGGCATATTATGTTCAATAATGACAAATGTGAGGATTTTTTTTTTTTGTAAACTGTGTCACATCACTTAGAGCCTGATTAGGTATCCTTATCAAAATACATACTGATAAGACAGCTGTCTTCTTTTGTTTTTACCCAACTTAGCAAGTATTTTATTTGCAATAAAGACACTGAAGGGCCATCAAAGTTGGATGGATCCATCTGCTTCCTAAATTAGTTTCATAGAGAGGATTTAATCCTCAGTAACTCTCATCTACTTATCCTGGAAATGCATTGTGTATTTTAAGCCTATAGTTGAGTTAACTGCACACATCTAATTCTAATCTATCACCTTACTTCAAGTGTGTGAGCACCATTTTCCAAATGGCAAAGATGCAGTAATAACCCAGGACTTATACATGATAATGAATCATATCACAAGGCTCAGTCTGTCTAAAAAAGTACTAAGAACTCTCTATGCCTGCTAAGAAGCATATGGAGAAACATGACATATGGTCCAGTTTATAAAAGCACAACTTAAAAATTTAATGCAGTTAAGAGCAGGTGGGAATTCTATAATAAGCCCGACTTGATTTCATCAACATCGCAATTGAGGTCTGGTCACATTCTACCGTTCCTTAATTTTCCTTAGTCTCTTGGACGGTGGGAAAACCCACTAACTGTATTTTACTCACCCATGTGTTTCTAGAGGCATCTTTGACCTATTTTTCACAAGTATATGTGATTCATGTGCAAAGTTGAATTATGTGTGTGTTAAAACCAAATGTGTTTTACGATGTTAAACAAGGTTAAGTTCATTTTAACAGGAGGCAGTCAACTGGGAATAGACACTCCCTTACCTCCCTTCTCATCTATGTCTACCTTTATTCATTTCTATAGGGTATTTTCTCATATGATCCATAAATTGTCTATCTATTTGTCTGGCTTTTACCCCCCATCTCTCCTAAGGCTGAAATGCTGCTGCTTTTAAGCATTGACACATTTTAATGTGTTCTGACCCAAACAATGAGCAAGTTTCTGGTTCACTAACAGAATTGCATTTTGCAAGACTATGGCTAAATAGACACCATGAGATATGAATCTTCTTTCACTTGAGTTTAGTAGTCCAAAAAAGAAAATTCATAGAGTACAATGAAACATATATTAAATTTTTGAGAACAAAAACTACATTGCTTTAGATGGCAGAAAAAGGTCAAATATGCTATAGTCAGTATTTGTGATATTTGTAGCACTTTTGGTCTTTGATAGTATTTTGTAATAAATTTCCTTCAACAAACAAATGTATATAAAGTGGATCTTTTCACTTAGAAGCAAGTTCATTTGTCATTCTGTGAGATTTATTTATTCACATATATTCTATATATATTTACACACAAAGAAATCAACATGTACACTATTGAATATCCTTTGAAATCTAATATAATTTCTTCACATATCTAGAGACATAAAATTAACTCATTTTCCACACATTTAGGAGACTAAAAGAAGGCTGGCAATCATTGGTATAAAATAGAATGGTTCAAATATTACATAAAATACATACTTTTTGATTTAAAATTATTACATCAGACTGAGAAAAGCCTATAATTCTTTTTTTTTAAACATCTTTATTGGAGTATAATTGCTTTATAATGATGTGTTAGTTTCTGCTGTATAACAAAGTGAATCAGCTATACATATACATATATCCCCATATCTCTTCCCTCTTGCGTCTCTGTCCCTCCCACCCTCCCTATCCCACCCCTCTACGTGGTCACAAAGCACTGAGCTGATCTCCCTGTGCTATGCGGCTGCTTCCCACATTCTTTCCTTTGATTTTCTGGTTCAGAAAACATTATCTATTACAGATAAAAATAGTAAATATCACATTACATTTAAATATATACTGATAAAAATATGTGCTGATAAAATAAAATGTACTCAATCTATATTAAATAGATAACATTGGTATAGAACTCTTCTCACTTTATTACTACTGCTTCTCAGAGACTTAAATATTAAACACATGATTTAGGGACTTAATGTGATAGATTCTCAGTAAGTTTAAACACTCCTACAGTGTTTCTCTGGAAGTAACTGTAATTAACAGATGAACATGGAAATGTGCTCCTGGTGGTCTCATTTTCTTAGATCATCATTTTATTTAAAATGTATTATTCATGGTATAATAAACTTATCCATGTAAGATGTAATCTTCTTAGTAATGCATGAAAACATAGTGAACACTGACTTTAGAAATATTTGGAATGTATTTAAGAGCCCAGAATTATGCAGTTAGATACAAGTTTTAAAAATACTTTATCTAATGCACTTGTATTTCTTCCTTCATCTAATTTGAATACACATACAATTTTTCTATCTTACTTAATTTATCCCAACTTGTACTTCTTGAGTAGGAATTTGTCAGACAAAATTTAGAGTACCGATTTCCTTTTGAGATGAACATGTAGGACCAGGAGTCTTAATTTCCTCCGGTGATAATCAGATTGCGATCCAAGACACAGGAGCAGCTAACGCTGGTCTGCTTCCGCACTTCACAGCCACGAGAAAGGCACCAAGTGTCTTAATGACGCCACTCTTCATCTCTGTGAGGAAGCCTACACTTCAAGAGAAAGGTCCCTTTTCCATCCCGGTGCTCGTGTTGAGACTAAAAACAGGCTGAGAAGAAATGAAGTACGTAGTATGCAGCTACATAAAAACCTCTCGAGATGAACTTTTCTAGTTCTCAGTTAAATGAGTAGAACCATTTCTAAGAGACCATCCAGCTACATAAAAACCTCTCGAGATGAACTTTTCTAGTTCTCAGTTAAATGAGTAGAACCATTTCTAAGAGCCCATCCAGCTCCAAATTCAGTATCAAAATTAAGTCATTTTAGTAGTCGAATAATACTGAGATCCATGATTAAAATTGTGCTAGCTCATTGCTGGAACAACTTTACAAATCATGTTGATAGTAGAATAGAAAGATAAAAATGGAGACTAGAATAAAATTCAGTCTAATTTTAAAAACACATTGTTAAGCTTTTCCTTAAATGCTATCTCTCTTTTCATTCTGACTGCTTTGGGGGGTAAATTGAATATTAAAAAAATGGTAAATAGAACGTCCCACTTCAAGACCTGCTTCAACAAATGATTGTCTCCTTTGGACTTTTTCTCGTTCTTGAAACTTTTTTTTTTTTTTTTTTGTAAGTGGTAAAAGAGGAAAGAGCATGGAGAAAAGAAGAAATGGAGAAGCAGCACGGAAGGACCCCAGTGTGGGAACAAATTTCCCCTCGGAGTTATCGTGCTGTAGGTGTCACCTGCTACCTCAGCTTTAGCACAGGGTAGCAGTTAATTAACATAATTGATTTTGTCCCTTAACAGAAAACTGCATTCTCTTTATGTACAATTGTATCATAGGGGAGTGTTCAGTTTAGGCAATTTGAACAAGATGTAATTATCAGTTACAGGCACCTTTGGGTCCATGGACATGAGTATCTTTGAATGACTTTGTTCTTTTTCATGTGATCCTTTGGAAATTACATAGTTATTGTTCCTCCTAGTGAATTACAAATTATATTCTAACACGATGATGATATTGTAATTAAGGGGAGAAAAAAAAAACCCGGTCAGATACTCAGATCATCCTCAGTATATTTTGGCAAGGTAAAACTTAAACAAAATAGCTCTGTGGGGAACAGTGAAACAAAATGACAAAAAATGTCCCACAAAAATATTTCCTTTTTCATATCCCTTGTTAATATTTTTATGGACGTTTTAAGTTTCTCTAAGAGATTTTTAATGCAACAGGCTTTGCTATTAGGTCTACTTATCTAGAAAGATAGATGGATAGATACAGATATCTTTTTTCTCCCACAATATCATACATTTCAGCCTTTATCACAGTGGGAGCAATAAAGTAACAGACTGCAATGCATTAGCATCATAAAGAAAACGTAATAAATGACTTTATAACTGTCGTAAAAGTTGCATGAGCACCAGCAGCTGTACCAGAGATGTTGCTGCAGCAGCGCTTTATGACCTAATGGTACTCAGTGGGCTGATACTATTATGTGTGTGTGTGTGTGATGCCAGCAGTTTCCAAGGCCTAGATTTCAATTCGATAAAGAATTGAAAGCACTTTTAGACTTTTCCATAGAATGTTTAATAAGAGATCAAGCCCTCCCTCCCTGTAGTGGAAAATTAAATAGATTTTACGGTAGTATTTTATGATGAAATTCTAACTGCTAACTGCCGGGAAAATGGTGTTTTTAAGCACAGCCCTTGAAAATAAAGAATGCTTCAAAGAGCTTGTATAGTCTTGAATTTGATTAACAGGGTTTTTTGAGACTTAGTTTTTCCTTCTTTGCTTAAGTTTCTGGCTTTTGGATTTTGAAGCCTGCCTGAAATATCATGATTTATTGAAATACATGTGGAAAGAATGGCATAGTCATGGAGCAATGTGGTTGTGAGTCTACAATGCAAAGAAGTGCAGTGAGTTGATATCCTGAAAATGACAGACTGGATAATCCTAGATTGTAAATGTGCAATTCACCATGGATTCTTTATGCTATTAAAATAAAAACAAGTGAAAATGATTTTCTCATCTCATTCACAGGATAGATGAGATGTGAAATGAATGCTCTCTGAGTGGATGAAAATTTCATATCATGTACAATCTGGGAGATTGGATTTATTTAAACAGAGAAAACAAAATATACTTTTTCCCCTGGGAGAAATTTTAATGGTAATTTTTGCAATCACATATGACTTTTTTCCCCCTCTGTTTTAAGAGGAATGAATACACAACTTTTGCTCATTTGTTAAATGCCTTCTTTCTTCCTTTTATTTGGCTGTTTAGAGCCTAAAGGGAATTAATGTATATATTACATCAATTGAAGTGAGGTTACTAATCAATTATCACAAATGTTGGCTGTCAATTACTCCATATGGCACATGTTCTTAGTTAATCAAATATATAGCATCATTAGGCTGTCTTCTTAATGTGATATAAGAAAGATAAAGCTATATAAAATAGTGGAATCCCTTTAAAATAAGCATGTCTAAAACTGTCTCTTGAGAATGATTTAACAGAAAATAGCAACAACTCAACTAAAAAAGCCTAATAAAAACATTTCAAATAATGGTTAGACTGCATCTGTTAAATGTCACCTCCTCAACTGGGGGACAGCAACAAGTGCCACTGATCTAGGTACAAATTTACACCTTATTGAGCAAAGTTATTCAGTCTCAAGTAGACAACTCTTCATCTCTTTTGCTTTAAGTTTATAATAACTTATTTGCTCTGATGATATCATATACTCTGGTTTGATGGGTGGATATTTTAAATGTATTTAACCATGGGACTGAAGTGATGCTTGTGGGAGTGGAGTTGATGGCACATAGCTTAGGAGAGAACAAGTATCAGTCTTTCGTGAATGTTGCTTGCTTTTCCCTCTTCCTTTACCTTTGTCTAATAGCTCAAAATGATTCAAAACCCCAGAAGGTATGAGATGACGTTTCCATTGGCATTCAGTTTTGTAACATCTGTTTTGCCCATATTTGCCTATCTCTATTGTATAAACTTCAAGATCGTCAGTCACACCACCCCAAATTTCTCCTGTACAGAGATGACAACAGAATTGTTAGAAGAAAAGAAAATCTATAATTCTTTCTCTCTTTTTTAAAAAATTTTTTATTTACTTTATTTTTGGCTGTGTTGGGTCTTCATTGCTGTGCGCGGGCTTTTCTCTAGTTGTGGCAAGCGGGGCCTACTCTTCACTGCGGTGCATGGGCTTCTAATTGCTGTGGCTTCTCTTGTTGTGGAGCACGGGCTCTAGACATGCGGGCTTCAGTAGTTGTGGCACATGGGCTTCAGTAGTTGTGGCTCGTGGGCTCTAGAGTGCAGGTTCAGTAGTTGTGGCACACGGGCTTAGTTGCTCTGCGGCATGTGGGATCTTCCTGGACCAGGGCTTGAACCCATGTCCCCTGCATTGGCAGGCGAATTCTTAATCACTGTGCCACCAGGGAAGCCCAAAAATCTATAACTCTTTCAAATTGTCTGGGTGAAGGCAGTCTGCATAACTGAGCACCGTGACCTCATAGTCTATCCTGATTAAATCTACTGTTGCTTCCAGGCTTACTCATACACAACTGTGGAAAAGCTTGATGGGGCTGATAAATCAACGTGTCTCTTCACCACCCATGTTTAGAACCCAAGAAGAAATGGAAATGGGAGTCAGGTAGATGGAAAAAATATTACCTTCATTACCTGATAATGTTAGGTTGGCTAACGTATCTTGAGTGAATGGCAGCAACAGGTTGCAAAGAGGGAACATCAAGATAAGATAGACTTTCCCAACTAGTCAGAGGTTGGATACAAGATTTTCCTGAGATGGCAGGTCCCATGGCTACAAAACTTCAAGCAAGAGAGAGCATAGAATTGGGCTCTTTTCCCAAAACAAATTGGAGGAAACAGACTGAACCCCATATGCTCCTCTGGACCTTCTTCTAAATTCACCATATAAGCCACTCTTCTTCCCATGGAGAGGAGTAAAAAGGGAGAGATTCAAATGGGTCTTCCTCTACCTTCCAGAGATGGATTAAGTTCTTTTAACTTTTCTTGGTGTCTTTGACATCCTTTGTCTTCTTACAAACCGTGGTCAGCCACGGTGTGCTATCCTCCTCGCGAAAGGAGGGGGCTGGCGTGTAAATGTAGTCCTGCTCCTACTTCCATGAGGCAGCTGCCTCCACACAGACCATTTCTCCCGTGGGTCTTCCTGATACCCCTGGTATGCAGCGTTGATTTTGTTACAAGGTCCTGAAATGTGATAAAGTGGTTTATAATGATCTCTAAGGCCACTCTGCACCTAAGATTGAAAATTCACTGAGTGTGTTTTTTCCCCCCTAAATTTTGTCTGTGTGCATTATCCAATATGCTCATCACTTCTGCAATAAAATGAAATGAAACGTTAAAGCTTTGCATGTTAAAGTTGAAAGATCACAGAAATTAACATTCAGAAACAACTTTTAACCTAGAATAAACTCTCCCCTCCCAGATTCCTATGTTGTATTCTGCTTAGTCTTATCTTGAAGGATTTTCCATGTACAGATGAGCTGGGGTCCTCCTGCAGCTGAACCCTCCCCTGAATCTCAGGGGAATGTGTATAGTTCTTTAGAATTCAGAAGGTTAGGTCAATACCAACTATCTTTTCATCCTCAATTTTTAAGGAGGACAAAGTGTTAATAGAGCACAAAGGGTAACCCTATTGGCTCCCAATGGTAAAATTTATGAAACAAAATTGGTTACCCCAAATAAAATTATGTAGCCAAACCCTGCTGCTTGGGATTGCTGAAGACCACAGCAGAGAGGGTTCGTGAAGAAGGCAGGGTAGAAAGAAAAGTTTTTTTGGCTAGAATGGTGGTCAGTCTGTACCATATGTCCAGAAGCCATGAAGTGAGAACTCAAAGAATTCTTCATTTAATGTTTGCCTTTAATACTGATTGTATCTGGAATAAAACCCATCTATTGCATACTGTCTCCTCTCTCAAAGAATGGCATTTGAGATGCTGCCGAGTTTATAAACTCTTGCAAAGTTTATAAACTTGAAATGCTGGCCACCCAAACCTGGGACTTATTTCAGGTTGTCCTCTCTCTCATGGAACATAGTTAAACCTCACAATTTCCATTTCCTTTTCGAGCTCCTATTTTCTGGACCTCAGAACCATGACAGCTTGATGCCATTGCTTCTTTCTATGGAATTACTGGATTCTTGAAAATCTCACTTCTAGACAAAGATGTCTCCTTGTCCCTGTATTTGTGTCAACCACCAAATTCTCATCAGTAGAGTCCCAAAGCTGCCAGGGATTTTTCTGGAACTAAACTACCTCGGCTACAACTGTATCAGGATGATCTTTCCTTTGCGGTTTTCTCTGATGTTCCATTACTTCTTTCTACAATGTGTCACTAACCTGCTTCTGAACTTGGTCCAGTGACTTTTCTGTTCGGTATGAGGTTGATGGGACTTCTGGACTGGAGTGCTGCCTTTTCTGTTCCTTTTCCTTCTCTGTCTGGCATAGTAACATACTTTACAATATTACATTTTATGGAGATACCTTCATTCACTGATCTCAAAATCAGTGAGTTCTGGGTCTGCTAAGATCATTTACTGTTCAAACCACTCTTTCATCTATTCATCCTAGAGGTATATAACTTACAGTTGGTCCTCCTTATACATGGTTCTGCCTCTTGGGTTCAACCAACCATGGACCATCTATGGTAGTATTTACTGTTGAAAAAGATTCGGCATGAATGGACCCTCACAGTTCAAACTTGTATTGTTAAAGGGTCAACTGGATAGAGTATTTCCATCATCCCAGGACATCACTATGCCCTTTCTGGTCAATCTCCAACCCTCTAAAGTGAACTAGTTGTTCTGATTTAAATACCAAACCTTAGCTATACCTGTTCCTAAACTTCAAATAAAAGGAATCAAACAATTATGTATTCTTTCAGGTCTACCTTTCTTTGCTCAATGTAATATTTATGTTTCATCCATGTTTTTTCTTTCTTCCATTCCTTTCTATTTTTTTTTTTTCTGAGCACTGTTCTCTCAGGTTTGCTCTGTTTCATTATGTGTAAATCTACCCATAGCTTTTTTGAAGATTTTCTTTACAATTCTGATGAAATTCTGTTCCAGTGCTGGTTTACTGTGTTTTTTAAAATCGTTAATGATGGTTGAATTTCATCAAATATTTTCCTTTATCTATTAAAATGACCATAAGGTTTTCTTCCATATGATGTGGTACATTGCTTTGAGCGATATATAATCATTTCATGATGTATGTTTTTGCATTGGACTTGGTAATATTTTAGGTAGGATTTTTGTTTGTGAATTTTTTTTATTATAATGTCCTTGTCAGATTTTGGTACAAGAGTTATACTGATCTCATAAAATGAGTTGGAAATATTGTTTATTTTTGAAGAAGCTTTTATAAGACTGGTATCCTTTCTTCATTAACTGTTTGCTAAACTTAAACAGTAAACCTATCTGCATATGTAATTTTCTTTGTTGGAAGCTATTTATATTGTAAATATAGGATGATTAAAATTTTATAATTATTCTGGTCAGTTTTGGTAATTTGTGCCGTTCTTTGACTTTGTTCTTTTTATCAAGGTTGTTGAATTTACTGACAAAAAGTTTGCTTATATATTGTTTTCATGTACATAGCGCTTGAAGTGATATATTTTCTTGCATTACCAGTACTGGTAATTTGTGTTTTCTCTGTATTGTCCATTCTTGGTAAGCACTCATCAATTTTAAAAAATTTGTCAATTTTATTTTTTAAAGAATAAAATTTTGCTCTGTCATTTTGTTTTTATTTTTGTTTCCTGTTTCATTGATATATTTATCTTTTCTTTCCTTCTCCAAACTTTAGTTTTCTTCAGTTTTAAGGTAGAAACTTTGGTTTTTTGATTTTTGTAATGTAAGCATTTAAAGTTATAAATTTCTCTCTAAGGCCAGCTTTACTTACATCCCATAAATTCTGACATTGTGTTTTCATTATCATTCAGTTGGAATTTTTTTTTCTTTGCCTCTTGAGTTCTTTGATCAAATAGATTATTTAGAAGATGGTGGTCACCTTTTTAATTTGGGGGGGGCGGATTTTTAATTTATTTTTTGCTATTGATTTCTAATTGTCATCAGAGAACATACTCAGTATGCTTTCAATTCTTCCCATTTTTGACATTTATTTGTGACCTGACATTTTTTTCTCTGTGAATACCATGCATATTTGGTAAGTGTATTTTGCAGTTGTGGTTACAGAATTCAATAAAAGTCAATAGATGAGATTGGTTAATAGTATTGTTCAAATCTTCTTCTTCCTTTTTTTAATTCTGTGAGAAGAGTCAAAATCTAGAGCTGTAACTGGATTTGTCGATTTGTCTCTAATTCTCAAGTTTTTTTCATTTAAAACCTGTTATAGTATCATACTTAGGATATTTAATATTGGTATTTTTATCTTTTTGAAATGTCCTTCATGTCTAGTAAAAATGTCTCTCTCCTGCCTTAGAAACTACTTTGTCTAATATCAGTATATTCCCCTCCCTCTTTTTTTTTTTTTTTCTCTCTGTGCTTATACAAAGTTTATAACCTCTATGCAGCATGTCAGTGAGTTTTTCCATTTTCTGAATCGAGTTTGTAGTGTTGTTCTGCTGGTCCCAATTTCTCTGTTTTCACTTACCTTCTGCTTTCACTTGCCTTTTGTGTGTTGCAGTTTTATTGGATATAGAATTTTATTCTGACAGGTTTTCCTCTCTCTTTTTCTTTTTGCTTTTTGGTTTTTGATGGTGCTTATTGCTACTCAGCACATTAATGATTTAGTTCCATTGTTTTTCAACTTGATTGTTTTTCAGTGAGAAGCCTTCCATTGTTTTACTTGTTCCATTAAATGTATTGTGTCTTTCCTATTTTGCTGCTTTAAAAATACCTGTTTATCTTTCTCTTTCATCAGTTTATTTGTGATATAGATTTGCATACTTTTATTTTTACTTGTTCTTTTAGAGTTGTCTACGTTTCTAGGATATGTGGTTTCATATTTTCTTCAGAAAAGTTTTGCCACTTTTTTTCCAAATGTATTTTCTGCCCATTCTTTTACTCCTGACATCCTAGGACTACAAATATACACGTTAGATGATATTTCTCACAGGTTGCACATACTCTGTACATTTTTTTCAATCTTATTTTCCTCTGTGATTAAATTAGACTAATTTCTATTGACCTGTTATCAAGTTACTTCACCTTGGTTCTGCAATGTCTAATTTGAAATTCATCCAATAAATTTGTATTAATATACAGTATTTTTAATTTCTAGAAAATCCTTCTGGTTCTTGTTAGATCTTCCATTTCTATTCTGGAATGAACATTTCCTCCTCACCCTTTTATATCTATCTTTTTCTGTAAATTAAAAAAGGTATTTTTTATTAGTTGTCTGCTAATTCCAGTAATTTTATCTTCAGTAGTTCTGCTTCTATTGACTATGATTTTCCTCATTATGGGACACACTGTACTGCTTCTCTGCATAGCTTTTATTTATTTATTTTTATTCTAGACATTTTATATAAGAAATAAGTGTAATATTTTTGTCTCATTTTGTTATTTTTCAAGAGGACAATTATTATTTTCTGTATACTGTCTGGTGTTTATAGTGAATACAGTAGGTCTTATTTATGTCTTTAATTACATTGAGTTCACCTGTGATTAGCTCATCATCCACTTTTCCAAGCCTTCATCTTAATAAATTTGTTGATATTTAATCTGGGATGGGTTGGCTACTATTTCAGATATTTGGGTTCCCTTTTGGATTTTATTCTGACAGGGCCCCTGGTTCAACCATTGTGGGAATGTTCATGTTAACATTTCTCTCTACCCAGCATTTTTTCTCACTGCTGCTTTCTTACCATTTCAGCATTTGTGTGTGTGTGTGTGTGTATGTGTGTGTGTGTGTGTGTGTGTGTGTCTTGTTGGGCTAAGACAATTTTTGTGTTTATATCTCTTCCAGATTCCAATCCATCCAGCTATCCCATAGTGTCTTCTAAGACTTGGTTGATTTTATATTATTGTTGTTATCTGTGTACTGTGTTATTGCTGTTATCTGTGTACTACTAAAAGTACACCCATTCCCAGATGTGTACACCTACCCCCAGGTTTAAAAACTTCCCTGGTTATCTGCTTACCAATGAAGGGATTTTTCTCTCTGGATTTCAGTGCATCAAGGCTTATTTTTATCTATCGCCTTTTACTAGCTCCATAAAAACTATGAATTTTATTTTGTCTGGGGTTTACTTTTGTGGGAATGGTGTTCTTTCAGATACATCTATAGCCTAAATAGAACTAGATAACTCCCATTTCTTTATTTTATTTGACCACTATTTTGGATGTATACATAGATTGGCCTTTGAAATATTAAGCCATGGGCAGACCTTATAGAATTAATAAACTGAAAGCTGTTTTAAGACCACGTGTAAGATGGTGACTAAAGGTCATCACACTTGAATTCAGTTTGTCCTTCAATGTTGCTGTGTATCAGCTCTGAGGGCAATTCTGAACTTCACTTAAAAAAATAATGGTAGTAGTTCTGTACAATCTAGAATGGTGTATTTTTTCTTAGTGTGAACAGTGTAAACTAGAACTTCACTTTTTCTCTCTAGCATAAGTGGAAAAGTAATAGTTGGTGCTTACTAAGACTTTCCTATTCATCACTTTTAAAAATGCATATGTGGCTTAACTCAAAGCAGTCTAAGAGGAACTTAATATTATCATCATTCCTCTTTTATAGATAAGGAACATAACATACAGAAGTCTTACTCATTTGCCCGAGGACACAGGTCAAAATGACAGAACTAGAATTTGAGCTCAGGCATCTCTTTCCATGTCTGCCATTTAAAAAGCTCTACTCTGCTGTCTATCTAGATTTTATCTTCCTGGGTAAAATGATTAACACAGTGAAATAAGCACACATTGTCATTGTCTGCTTTTCAGGG